>NC_136469.1:1366343-1563843 GCF_902686455.1 Sciurus vulgaris
CAAACCTGCCTCCTCAACCTCCTGTCCAGCCCGTGTCCACCCACCACCCTCTCTACCTGCCTCCTCAACCTCCTGTCCAGCCCGTGTCCACCCACCACCCTCTCTACCTGCCTCCTGAACCTCCTGTCCAGCCCGTGTCCACCCACCACCCTCTCTACCTGTCTCCTCAACCTCCTGTCCAGCCCGTGTCCACCCACCACCCTCTCTACCTGCCTCCTGAACCTCCTGTCCAGCCCGTGTCCACCCACCACCCTCTCTACCTGTCTCCTCACCCTCCTGTCCAGCCCGTGTCCATCCACCACCCTCTCTTCCTGCCTCCTGAACCTCCTGTCCAGCCCGTGTCCACCCACCACCCTCTCTACCTGCCTCCTCAACCTCCTGTCCAGCCCGTGTCCACCCACCACCCTCTCTACCTGCCTCCTCAACCTCCTGTCCAGCCCGTGTCCACCCACCACCCTCTCTACCTGCCTCCTCAACCTCCTGTCCAGCCCGTGTCCACCCACCACCCTCTCTACCTGCCTCCTGAACCTCCTGTCCAGCCCGTGTCCACCCACCACCCTCTCTACCTGTCTCCTCAACCTCCTGTCCAGCCCGTGTCCACCCACCACCCTCTCTACCTGCCTCCTCAACCTCCTGTCCAGCCCGTGTCCACCCACAACCCTCTCTACCTGCCTCCTGAACCTCCTGTCCAGCCCGTGTCCACCCACCACCCTCTCTACCTGTCTCCTCAACCTCTTGTCCAGCCCGTGTCCACCCACCACCCTCTCTACCTGTCTCCTCAACCTCCTGTCTAGCCCGTGTCCACCCACCACCCTCTCTACCTGCCTCCTCAACCTCCTGTCCAGCCCGTGTCCACCCACCACCCTCTCTACCTGCCTCCTGAACCTCCTGTCCAGCCCGTGTCCACCCACCACCCTCTCTACCTGCCTCCTGAACCTCCTGTCCAGCCCGTGTCCACCCACCACCCTCTCTACCTGCCTCCTCAACCTCCTGTCCAGCCCGTGTCCACCCACCACCCTCTCTACCTGCCTCCTCAACCTCCTGTCCAGTCCCATGTCCACCCACCACCCTCTCTACCTGCCTCCTGAACCTCCTGTCCAGCCCGTGTCCACCCACCACCCTCTCTACCTGTCTCCTCACCCTCCTGTCTAGCCCGTGTCCACCCACCACCCTCTCTACCTTCCTCCTGAACCTCCTGTCCAGCCCGTGTCCACCCACCACCCTCTCTGCCTGTCTCCTCACCCTCCTGTCCAGCCCGTGTCCACCCACCACCCTCTCTTCCTGCCTCCTGAACCTCCTGTCCAGCCCGTGTCCACCCACCACCCTCTCTACCTGCCTCCTCAACCTCCTGTCCAGCCCATGTCCACCCACCACCCTCTCTACCTGCCTCCTGAACCTCCTGTCCAGTCCCATGTCCACCCACCACCCTCTCTACCTGCCTCCTGAACCTCCTGTCCAGCCCGTGTCCACCCACCACCCTCTCTACCTGCCTCCTGAACCTCCTGTCCAGTCCCATGTCTACCCACCACCCTCTCTACCTGCCTCCTGAACCTCCTGTCCAGCCGGTGTCCACCCACCACCCTCTCTACCTGCCTCCTGACCCTCCTGTCCAGCCCCATGTCCACCCACCACCCTCTCTACCTGCCTCCTCACCCTCCTGTCCAGCCCGTGTCCACACACCACCCTCTCTACCTGCCTCCTGAACCTCCTGACCAGTCCCATGTCCACCCACCACCCTCTCTACCTGCCTCCTGAACCTCCTGTCCAGCCCGTGTCCACCCACCACCCTCTCTACCTGCCTCCTGAACCTCCTGTCCAGTCCCATGTCCACCCACCACCCTCTCTACCTGCCTCCTGAACCTCCTGTCCAGCCCGTGTCCACCTACCACCCTCTCTACCTGTCTCCTCACCCTCCTGTCCAGCCCGTGTCCTACCCACCACCCTCTCTACCTGCCTCCTGACCCTCCTGTCCAGCCCCATGTCTACCCACCACCCTCTCTACCTGCCTCCTGAACCTCCTGTCCAGCCCGTGTCCACTCACCACCCTCTCTACCTGCCTCCTCAACCTCCTGTCCAGCCGGTGTCCACCCACCACCCTCTCTACCTGCCTCCTGACCCTCCTGTCCAGCCCCATGTCTACCCACCACCCTCTCTACCTGCCTCCTGAACCTCCTGTCCAGCCCATGTCCACCCACCACCCTCTCTTCCTGACTCCTGAACCTCCTGTCCAGTCCCATGTCCACCCACCACCCTCTCTACCTGCCTCCTGAAACACCTGTCCAGCCCCATGTCCACCCACCACCCTCTCTACCTGCCTCCTCACCCTCCTGTCCAGCCCGTGTCCACACACCACCCTCTCTACCTGCCTCCTGAACCTCCTGACCAGTCCCATGTCCACCCACCACCCTCTCTACCTGCCTCCTGATCCTCCTGTCCAGCCCGTGTCCACCCACCACCCTCTCTACCTGCCTCCTGAACCTCCTGTCCAGCCCGTGTCCACCCACCACCCTCTCTACCTGCCTCCTCAACCTCCTGTCCAGCCCGTGTCCACCCACCACCCTCTCTACCTGCCTCCTCAACCTCCTGTCCAGTCCCATGTCCACCCACCACCCTCTCTACCTGCCTCCTGAACCTCCTGTCCAGCCCGTGTCCACCCACCACCCTCTCTACCTGCCTCCTGAACCTCCTGTCCAGTCCCATGTCTACCCACCACCCTCTCTACCTGCCTCCTGAACCTCCTGTCCAGCCGGTGTCCACCCACCACACTCTCTACCTGCCTCCTGACCCTCCTGTCCAGCCCCATGTCCACCCACCACCCTCTCTACCTGCCTCCTCACCCTCCTGTCCAGCCCGTGTCACCTACCACCCTCTCTACCTGTCTCCTCACCCTCCTGTCCAGCCCGTGTCCACCCACCACCCTCTCTACCTGCCTCCTGACCCTCCTGTCCAGCCCCATGTCTACCCACCACCCTCTGTACCTGCCTCCTGAACCTCCTGTCCAGCCCGTGTCCACCCACCACCCTCTCTACCTGCCTCCTCAACCTCCTGTCCAGCCGGTGTCCACCCACCACCCTCTCTACCTGCCTCCTGACCCTCCTGTCCAGCCCCATGTCTACCCACCACCCTCTCTACCTGCCTCCTGAACCTCCTGTCCAGCCCATGTCCACCCACCACCCTCTCTTCCTGACTCCTGAACCTCCTGTCCAGTCCCATGTCCACCCACCACCCTCTCTACCTGCCTCCTGAACCTCCTGTCCAGTCCCATGTCCACCCACCACCCTCTCTACCTGCCTCCTGAACCTCCTGTCCAGTCCCATGTCCACCCACCACCCTCTCTACCTGCCTCCTGAACCTCCTGTCCAGCCCATGTCCACCCACCACCCTCTCTGCCTGTCTCCTCAACCTCCTGTCCAGCCCGTATCCACCCACCACCCTCTCTACCTGCCTCCTGAACCTCCTGTCCAGCCCGTGTCCACCCACCATCCTCTCTGCCTGTCTCCTCACCCTCCTGTCCAGCCCGTGTCCACCCACCAACCTCTCTACCTGCCTCCTCAACCTCCTCTCCAGTCCCATGTCTACCCACCACCCTCTCTACCTGCCTCCTGAACCTCCGGTCCAGCCGGTGTCCACCCACCACCCTCTCTACCTGCCTCCTGACCCTCCTGTCCAGCCCCATGTCCACCCACCACCCTCTCTACCTGCCTCCTCACCCTCCTGTCCAGCCCGTGTCCACCCACCACCCTCTCTACCTGCCTCCTGAACCTCCTGTCCAGCCCGTGTCCACCCACCACCCTCTCTTCCTGCCTCCTGAACTTCCTGTCCAGTCCCATGTCCACCCACCACCCTCTCTACCTGCCTCCTGAACCTCCTGTCCAGCCCGTGTCCACCCACCACCCTCTCTACCTGCCTCCTGAACCTCCGGTCCAGCCGGTGTCCACCCACCACCCTCTCTACCTGCCTCCTGACCCTCCTGTCCAGCCCCATGTCCACCCACCACCCTCTCTACCTGCCTCCTCACCCTCCTGTCCAGCCCGTGTCCACCCACCACCCTCTCTACCTGCCTCCTGAACCTCCTGTCCAGTCCCATGTCCACCCACCACCCTCTCTACCTGCCTCCTGAACCTCCTGTCCAGCCCATGTCCACCCACCACCCTCTCTGCCTGTCTCCTCAACCTCCTGTCCAGCCCGTATCTACCCACCACCCTCTCTACCTGCCTCCTGACCCTCCTGTCCAGCCCCATGTCCACCCACCACCCTCTCTGCCTGTCTCCTCAACCTCCTGTCCAGCCCGTATCCACCCACCACCCTCTCTACCTGCCTCCTGAACCTCCTGTCCAGCCCGTGTCCACCCACCATCCTCTCTGCCTGTCTCCTCACCCTCCTGTCCAGCCCGTGTCCACCCACCACCCTCTCTACCTGCCTCCTGAACCTCCTGTCCAGTCCCATGTCCACCCACCACCCTCTCTACCTGCCTCCTGAACCTCCTGTCCAGCCCGTGTCCACCCACCACCCTCTCTACCTGCCTCCTGAACCTCCTGTCCAGCCCGTGTCCACCCACCACCCTCTCTACCTGCCTCCTCAACCTCCTGTCCAGTCCCATGTCTACCCACCACCCTCTCTACCTGCCTCCTGGACCTCCGGTCCAGCCGGTGTCCACCCACCACCCTCTCTACCTGCCTCCTGACCCTCCTGTCCAGCCCCATGTCCACCCACCACCCTCTCTACCTGCCTCCTCACCCTCCTGTCCAGCCCGTGTCCACACACCACCCTCTCTACCTGCCTCCTGAACCTCCTGACCAGTCCCATGTCCACCCACCACCCTCTCTACCTGCCTCCTGAACCTCCTGTCCAGCCCGTGTCCACCCACCACCCTCTCTACCTGCCTCCTGAACCTCCTGTCCAGTCCCATGTCCACCCACCACCCTCTCTACCTGCCTCCTGAACCTCCTGTCCAGCCCATGTCCACCCACCACCCTCTCTACCTGTCTCCTCAACCTCCTGTCCAGCCCGTGTCCACCCACCACCCTCTCTACCTGCCTCCTGAACCTCCTGTCCAGCCCCATGTCCACCCACCACCCTCTCTACCTGCCTCCTGAACCTCCTGTCCAGCCCATGTCCACCCACCACCCTCTCTACCTGCCTCCTCACCATCCTGTCCAGCCCGTGTCCACACACCACCCTCTCTACCTGCCTCCTGAACCTCCTGACCAGTCCCATGTCCACCCACCACCCTACCTGCCTCCTGAACCTCCTGTCCAGCCCGTGTCCACCCACCACCCTCTCTACCTGCCTCCTCAACCTCCTGTCCAGCCCGTGTCCACCCACCACCCTCTCTACCTGCCTCCTCAACCTCCTGTCCAGCCCGTGTCCACCCACCACCCTCTCTACCTGCCTCCTCAACCTCCTGTCCAGTCCCATGTCCACCCACCACCCTGTCTACCTGCCTCCTGAACCTCCTGTCCAGCCCGTGTCCACCCACCACCCTCTCTACCTGCCTCCTGAACCTCCTGTCCAGTCCCATGTCCACCCACCACCCTCTCTACCTGCCTCCTGAACCTCCTGTCCAGCCCGTGTCACCTACCACCCTCTCTACCTGTCTCCTCACCCTCCTGTCCAGCCCGTGTCCACCCACCACCCTCTCTACCTGCCTCCTGAACCTCCTGTCCAGCCCGTGTCACCTACCACCCTCTCTACCTGTCTCCTCACCCTCCTGTCCAGCCCGTGTCCACCCACCACCCTCTCTACCTGCCTCCTGACCCTCCTGTCCAGCCCCATGTCTACCCACCACCCTCTGTACCTGCCTCCTGAACCTCCTGTCCAGCCCGTGTCCACCCACCACCCTCTCTACCTGCCTCCTCAACCTCCTGTCCAGCCGGTGTCCACCCACCACCCTCTCTACCTGCCTCCTGACCCTCCTGTCCAGCCCCATGTCTACCCACCACCCTCTCTATCTGCCTCCTGAACCTCCTGTCCAGCCCATGTCCACCCACCACCCTCTCTTCCTGACTCCTGAACCTCCTGTCCAGTCCCATGTCCACCCACCACCCTCTCTACCTGCCTCCTGAAACACCTGTCCAGTCCCATGTCCACCCACCACCCTCTCTACCTGCCTCCTGAACCTCCTGTCCAGTCCCATGTCCACCCACCACCCTCTCTACCTGCCTCCTGAACCTCCTGTCCAGCCCATGTCCACCCACCACCCTCTCTGCCTGTCTCTTCAACCTCCTGTCCAGCCCGTGTCCACCCACCATCCTCTCTACCTGCCTCCTGAACCTCGTGTCCAGCCCGTGTCCACCCACCATCCTCTCTGCCTGTCTCCTCACCCTCCTGTTCAGCCCGTGTCCACCCACCACCCTCTCTACCTGCCTCCTGAACCTCCTGTCCAGTCCCATGTCCACCCACCACCCTCTCTACCTGCCTCCTGAACCTCCTGTCCAGCCCGTGTCCACCCACCACCCTCTCTACCTGCCTCCTGTCCAGTCCCATGTCCACCCACCACCCTCTCTACCTGCCTCCTGAACCTCCTGTCCAGCCCATGTCCACCTACCACCCTCTCTTCCTGTCTCCTCACCCTCCTGTCCAGCCCGTGTCCATCCACCACCCTCTCTTCCTGCCTCCTGAACCTCCTGTCCAGCCCATGTCCACCTACCACCCTCTCTACCTGCCTCCTCAACCTCCTGTCCAGCCCGTGTCCACCCACCACCCTCTCTACCTGCCTCCTGAACCTCCTGTCCAGCCCGTGTCCACCCACCACCCTCTCTACCTGTCTCCTCAACCTCCTGTCCAGCCCGTGTCCACCCACCACCCTCTCTACCTGCCTCCTGAACCTCCTGTCCAGCCCGTGTCCACCCACCACCCTCTCTACCTGCCTGCTGAACCTCCTGTCCAGCCCATGTCCACCCACCACCCTCTCTACCTGCCTCCTGAACCTCCTGTCCAGCCCGTGTCCACCCACCACCCTCTCTACCTGCCTCCTCAACCTCCTGTCCAGCCCGTGTCCACCCACCACCCTCTCTACCTGCCTCCTCAACCTCCTGTCCAGCCCGTGTCCACCCACCACCCTCTCTACCTGCCTCCTGAACCTCCTGTCCAGCCCGTGTCCACCCACCACCCTCTCTACCTGTCTCCTCAACCTCCTGTCCAGCCCGTGTCCACCCACCACCCTCTCTACCTGCCTCCTGAACCTCCTGTCCAGCCCGTGTCCACCCACCACCCTCTCTACCTGTCTCCTCACCCTCCTGTCCAGCCCGTGTCCATCCACCACCCTCTCTTCCTGCCTCCTGAACCTCCTGTCCAGCCCGTGTCCACCCACCACCCTCTCTACCTGCCTCCTCAACCTCCTGTCCAGCCCGTGTCCACCCACCACCCTCTCTACCTGCCTCCTCAACCTCCTGTCCAGCCCGTGTCCACCCACCACCCTCTCTACCTGCCTCCTCAACCTCCTGTCCAGCCCGTGTCCACCCACCACCCTCTCTACCTGCCTCCTGAACCTCCTGTCCAGCCCGTGTCCACCCACCACCCTCTCTACCTGTCTCCTCAACCTCCTGTCCAGCCCGTGTCCACCCACCACCCTCTCTACCTGCCTCCTCAACCTCCTGTCCAGCCCGTGTCCACCCACAACCCTCTCTACCTGCCTCCTGAACCTCCTGTCCAGCCCGTGTCCACCCACCACCCTCTCTACCTGTCTCCTCAACCTCTTGTCCAGCCCGTGTCCACCCACCACCCTCTCTACCTGTCTCCTCAACCTCCTGTCTAGCCCGTGTCCACCCACCACCCTCTCTACCTGTCTCCTCAACCTCCTGTCCAGCCCGTGTCCACCCACCACCCTCTCTACCTGCCTCCTGAACCTCCTGTCCAGCCCGTGTCCACCCACCACCCTCTCTACCTGCCTCCTCAACCTCCTGTCCAGCCCGTGTCCACCCACCACCCTCTCTACCTGCCTCCTCAACCTCCTGTCCAGCCCGTGTCCACCCACCACCCTCTCTACCTGCCTCCTCAACCTCCTGTCCAGTCCCATGTCCACCCACCACCCTCTCTACCTGCCTCCTGAACCTCCTGTCCAGCCCGTGTCCACCCACCACCCTCTCTACCTGTCTCCTCACCCTCCTGTCTAGCCCGTGTCCACCCACCACCCTCTCTACCTTCCTCCTGAACCTCCTGTCCAGCCCGTGTCCACCCACCACCCTCTCTGCCTGTCTCCTCACCCTCCTGTCCAGCCCATGTCCACCCACCACCCTCTCTGCCTGTCTCCTCAACCTCCTGTCCAGCCCGTGTCCACCCACCACCCTCTCTACCTTCCTCCTGAACCTCCTGTCCAGCCCGTGTCCACCCACCACCCTCTCTGCCTGTCTCCTCACCCTCCTGTCCAGCCCGTGTCCACCCACCACCCTCTCTTCCTGCCTCCTGAACCTCCTGTCCAGCCCGTGTCCACCCACCACCCTCTCTACCTGCCTCCTCAACCTCCTGTCCAGCCCATGTCCACCCACCACCCTCTCTACCTGCCTCCTGAACCTCCTGTCCAGTCCCATGTCCACCCACCACCCTCTCTACCTGCCTCCTGAACCTCCTGTCCAGCCCGTGTCCACCCACCACCCTCTCTACCTGCCTCCTGAACCTCCTGTCCAGTCCCATGTCTACCCACCACCCTCTCTACCTGCCTCCTGAACCTCCTGTCCAGCCGGTGTCCACCCACCACCCTCTCTACCTGCCTCCTGACCCTCCTGTCCAGCCCCATGTCCACCCACCACCCTCTCTACCTGCCTCCTCACCCTCCTGTCCAGCCCGTGTCCACACACCACCCTCTCTACCTGCCTCCTGAACCTCCTGACCAGTCCCATGTCCACCCACCACCCTCTCTACCTGCCTCCTGAACCTCCTGTCCAGCCCGTGTCCACCCACCACCCTCTCTACCTGCCTCCTGAACCTCCTGTCCAGTCCCATGTCCACCCACCACCCTCTCTACCTGCCTCCTGAACCTCCTGTCCAGCCCATGTCCACCCACCATCCTCTCTACCTGTCTCCTCAACCTCCTGTCCAGCCCGTGTCCACCCACCACCCTCTCTACCTGCCTCCTGAACCTCCTGTCCAGCCCCTTGTCCACCCACCACCCTCTCTACCTGCCTCCTGAACCTCCTGTCCAGCCCCATGTCCACCCACCACCCTCTCTACCTGCCTCCTGACCCTCCTATCCAGCCCCATGTCCACCCACCACCCTCTCTACCTGCCTCCTCACCCTCCTGTCCAGCCCGTGTCCACACACCACCCTCTCTACCTGCCTCCTGAACCTCCTGACCAGTCCCATGTCCACCCACCACCCTCTCTACCTGCCTCCTGATCCTCCTGTCCAGCCCGTGTCCACCCACCACCCTCTCTACCTGCCTCCTGAACCTCCTGTCCAGCCCGTGTCCACCCACCACCCTCTCTACCTGCCTCCTCAACCTCCTGTCCAGCCCGTGTCCACCCACCACCCTCTCTACCTGCCTCCTCAACCTCCTGTCCAGTCCCATGTCCACCCACCACCCTCTCTACCTGCCTCCTGAACCTCCTGTCCAGCCCGTGTCCACCCACCACCCTCTCTACCTGCCTCCTGAACCTCCTGTCCAGTCCCATGTCTACCCACCACCCTCTCTACCTGCCTCCTGAACCTCCTGTCCAGCCGGTGTCCACCCACCACCCTCTCTACCTGCCTCCTGACCCTCCTGTCCAGCCCCATGTCCACCCACCACCCTCTCTACCTGCCTCCTCACCCTCCTGTCCAGCCCGTGTCCACACACCACCCTCTCTACCTGCCTCCTGAACCTCCTGACCAGTCCCATGTCCACCCACCACCCTCTCTACCTGCCTCCTGAACCTCCTGTCCAGCCCGTGTCCACCCACCACCCTCTCTACCTGCCTCCTGAACCTCCTGTCCAGTCCCATGTCCACCCACCACCCTCTCTACCTGCCTCCTGAACCTCCTGTCCAGCCCATGTCCACCCACCATCCTCTCTACCTGTCTCCTCAACCTCCTGTCCAGCCCGTGTCCACCCACCACCCTCTCTACCTGCCTCCTGAACCTCCTGTCCAGCCCCATGTCCACCCACCACCCTCTCTACCTGCCTCCTGAACCTCCTGTCCAGCCCCATGTCCACCCACCACCCTCTCTACCTGCCTCCTGACCCTCCTATCCAGCCCCATGTCCACCCACCACCCTCTCTACCTGCCTCCTCACCCTCCTGTCCAGCCCGTGTCCACACACCACCCTCTCTACCTGCCTCCTGAACCTCCTGACCAGTCCCATGTCCACCCACCACCCTCTCTACCTGCCTCCTGATCCTCCTGTCCAGCCCGTGTCCACCCACCACCCTCTCTACCTGCCTCCTGAACCTCCTGTCCAGCCCGTGTCCACCCACCACCCTCTCTACCTGCCTCCTCAACCTCCTGTCCAGCCCGTGTCCACCCACCACCCTCTCTACCTGCCTCCTCAACCTCCTGTCCAGTCCCATGTCCACCCACCACCCTCTCTACCTGCCTCCTGAACCTCCTGTCCAGCCCGTGTCACCTACCACCCTCTCTACCTGTCTCCTCACCCTCCTGTCCAGCCCGTGTCCACCCCCCACCCTCTCTACCTGCCTCCTGAACCTCCTGTCCAGCCCGTGTCACCTACCACCCTCTCTACCTGTCTCCTCACCCTCCTGTCCAGCCCGTGTCCACCCACCACCCTCTCTACCTGCCTCCTGACCCTCCTGTCCAGCCCCATGTCTACCCACCACCCTCTGTACCTGCCTCCTGAACCTCCTGTCCAGCCCGTGTCCACCCACCACCTTCTCTACCTGTCTCCTCAACCTCCTGTCCAGCCCGTGTCCACCCACCACCCTCTCTACCTACCTCCTGAACCTCCTGTCCAGTCCCATGTCTACCCACCACCCTCTCTACCTGCTTCCTGAACCTCCTGTCCAGCCTGTGTCCACCCACCACCCTCTCTACCTGCCTCCTGAACGTCCTGTCCAGCCCGTGTCCACCCACCCCCTCTCTACCTGTCTCCTGAACCTCCTGTCCAGCCTCATGGTCTGCGCACTACCCTCCTTCTGCAGTCACAGTCCGTCTGCCAGTCAGTTCTCCAGCAGCCCTCCTCAGTGTCTCACGCTGTGGCTCCCTCCCTTGTCTGCGTGTGTCCTGCTGTCCACTACTGCAGTTACTCCTCGGCTCTTCGGTCAGTCCTGGTTTGCCTGGCACTGCAACCCTGGCTTCACGGACTCTCCATGCACTTGAAGCCAGTATCAAGTGCTTAAGGGGAAAAGTATCTGCTGAACGACTCTCATTCAATTTTTTTAAAAGGTTTTGTAGCTGTAGATGGACGGCATACCTTTATTTGTTCATTGTTAAGTGGTGCTGAGGATGGAACCCAGTGCCTCACACATGCTAGGCAAGGGCTCCGCCACTGAGCCCAGCCCAGCCCACACCTCAATGTTCTGACAAAAGCTGCAGAGGCTCCCACTGTTCACAAGGCCTCCACTTGAATGTGCATTTGATTAGGGTGAGTTCAGGAGCTTTGAGTTTTCTGGTGACCGCTTATTTAAAAACGACCTCCCGTTTCCTCCCAGGTGGAGAGATGCTCAGACATCCGAGTCGCCCCACCTAGGGCTCCGACCTCGTGATGGATGACTTCCTGAATTGAATCAGTTGAAAGAACTAAGTGGTGCAACACAGGACTGGCTCCTGCAGCCACCACGACTGATGGCTCCTTCTAGCGAGTCCCTTGACTCCATGAGACTTTCCATTTCCAACCTTGAATCATCCTGTGTCTTCAGGGTTCAGAAGCTTTTTTTATATGGTGCCTAGAAAACAGGTCTTGTAGATCCTGCCTCAAAATGTAAGTGAAGTTTAGGTGTATTTCAAATACTGGAACTGCAAAAAAATGAGCTGCAAAGAGAAAAGTACTTGAACAATTCTCCCGTCTGTGTTGTGTACTGACATTACCAGTATATTGTAAAGATTCAAAACACTTTGATAACAATACATTCCAGGACTCAAAATATTGTACATGTGAGTAATATGAATATTACTGACATATTTAATATCTTATTTTCTTTTGAGGGGGTACTGGGAATTGAACTCAGGGGTATCAGACCACTGACCCACACCCCCAGACCTATTTTGTATTTTATTTAGAAACAGGGTCTCACTGAGTTGCTTAGCACCAGCTTTTGCTAAGGCTGGCTTTGAACTCACGATCCTCCTGCCTCAGCCTCCCAAGTCACTGGGATCAGAGGTGTGCACCACTGCGCCCAGCTTAATATTTTACACTCTATGAAGAAAACACTCTTAGCATTCTCCTCTCACTGAGTATTTAGAATCCTGTCTGTACCTCACACGTTCAGCACATCTCAGTGCAGACTGACCCTCTGTGACTCCTCCACAGCCACAGCTAGTGACCACCATTTTGGAGAGGGCAGCTCTAGATAAATAAAGGAGCATTCAAGAAAGGACAAGGCTTGGGATGACTATCCACAGACACGAGTGTGAAAGCCAGCCCTCACCATGTGCCATACACAGAAATAAACTAAACGGACTGAAAGTCTAAATATGAAAAGCAAGACAATAAATTTATAAAAAAGTCAAACTATCTTTATTAATATGGGTCTTGGGAGAGATTTTTAAAATGAGATGTAGAGCTTTTACAAACTTTAAAGGAAATGACACTTTTAAAAAAATAAAATATTTTTGTAAGAAAACCATAAACAGTAGAAGGGCATGGCCAGACGGAAAGGCACTCATGACCGGTCACAGCAGTGACTTGTGTATAAAGAGAGCTGAGCCAGCCACAGACAGCACTGCAGAAGACCAAGGACAAGGACTCCAGAGTTCACGAAAGAGGAGACATCAGCCAGGCAGTACTACTTAAAGGAAATTCCAAATCTCTAAGATCGGCAAAAGTCAAACTTTCCAACAGTATCAAGTTCGAGTGTGAAGGCAGAGCCTTCACAGTGCTGTGCCTGAGCCCACAGGCTTCTCCAGAGGACTGGGAGGCCGTGCAGACCTGAAGGGAGCCCGGCTGCAGGGCCCAGCGGAGGCTGCCGCGCAGGCCCTTGTGAGATGTGCGCACGCACGTGAATTCCACTGAAAGTGCTTTAGTAGTGAAAGAGCGGACATCACCTAACTAACCCTCCATGGGGGTGATACACGGGGTACGTTTACAATAAAGTCAGCGTTCACAGGCAGGCAGCTGAAGTGAACGAACAAACCCACACCGCTGGTCTGCAAAGGGACACGCCACGTGATGCTATTTGAGGGAAAAATGTAAGTGCCCCCGGGTTCAATCCCCAGTGCCAAAGAAAAAAACGTGAAGCAGAATTTTGCTTGAAAGAATCTTCAACAATACAGTGCACATTCTCTTCGACCTTTGTATTAAGACATTTTTCCAACACCCAGTTAGTTAACACTTAGTTAAGAGTGTAACTAAACTCCTCATATGCATCACCTTGCTTCAGTAATCATTAATATTTTGCCAAGTTTGGTGCACATTTTTAAATACGCCCCAAAATTAATGCTGAGGAAATGGTCACACTCTAGAGCCCACAAACAGCCCTGGACAAAGGGAGAGGAGTCAGTCCCCACGGGTTCTGCAGGGTGAGCTGAGGCAGGCACACGGTTTTCCTGACAGAGCCTCCCCTCCGAAGCAGGAAGGCTTCGGATGGACTGATGAAGCATCTGGGACAAGAGGAAACTCGTGTGAAAGCCAAGGACAAAATGTGCGAACCTTCCTTTCCAGAGGCACAGACAGAGAGCTCTCAGACAAACCCCAGGAGGAGGGACACACTGACTCCAGCAGAGCTGCACTCCGCTCCTCAGCATCACGCTGAGCCGGACCACTCTCACGTCGCCCAGCTGTGATTCACCTCAGGAAGGCGCCACCACAGCTGCCCCCCGGCACAAGCCCTCTGACCTCTTCTCCCCAGACCCAGAGTCCACATAACCCGAGGAAGTAAGTGCCTGTCACCCCTCACTCCCACAAGCTGCAGAGCCTCCGCAGGGAAAGCTCTCAGCCCCGCTGACACCGGGTGCTGGAGGCAGGAGGGCTGGCAAAGATGGACACGTACCTCTTGAAGCAGTGTGCTGCCGTCAGCACCCAGCAGCTGCTCAGAAGCGTCGCCCCGCAGAGGAGCCTGCCGCCGCCGTGGGATGACTTCAGCCGGAGGGAAACCTGCCAGGGCCAGCCGCCCCTGAAAGAGAGGGAACCACACAGGAGCAAAGAAAAGCACCGCAGCTTTAAAGGCCCACAGTGTGAGGAAGGGGGTTCCCCAGGGACTCTGGAGGGCAGCTCCCTCCAGCCTGCAGAAGGCTGCCCAGGACCCTGAGCTGCCCACAGGGATGTGCCACAGGCAGGCAGTCGATGACACCCAACCAGCTCCGTATGCTGGGACATGCATGGCATGAGCACAGTCCTCTCCCCACCCAGCCTTACCAAGCAGCCCGAAGACCCATCTAGTCAACCCGTGCTGGCCCGTGCACACAGCAACCCAAGCTTTACAATGAAACAGCCAAATCAAGAACAAAGGTATTCTAAATCAAATGCATTCCGCGTTTTTCCACGTCTCCGTCTCCTGTTACATTGTTTCCATCACGCCACTTTTTAGCAAACATCTATCACATAAATCATAGGATAGAGATGTAAGAGCAGGGTCTATGTAAATCAAACGTAGGTACAGAACAGTGCAGTTATCAGGATGGTCAGTACTTAGTTCAGAGAGTAAAATGCACAGAACAATTCCCATATAACAGCAGAAGAGCCCAAGCCAGCATCCTATAATGTGCAGCAGCTCCTCGGAAGAACCTTTTACCTCAAAGAATTTTTTCCACCAATGATGCGCTTCTGCCGATGATGCAATAATCTCAAACCACACACAGATGAAAGGGGCTCTAGAGCAGAAACAGGCCATTAATCCAACGTCACACTGCTGAGAGGAGGAGAAATGCAAGCCAGGAGGTGTTAGGGTCTGGATGCGGTGTCCCACAAAGCTCCTGGGAGACAGTGCGGGGAGGCACAAGGAGAAGCGCCTGGCTAACAGGAGCCCCAGCCCAGCCAGCGCAGTCCCCTGGGCAGGCCCCCGGTGCTGGCTGCAGGCAGGTCGGTGTGGCTGGAGGAGTGGGTCCTGGGTGGCCCTGGGTGCACAGCTTGTCCCTGGGGAGCAGAGCTCCTCTCCTCTGCTTCCTGACTTCCACGCCCTGACCTGCCCTCCTTCCCAACACCCCACTGCCATGGTGCTCTGCCTCCCCTGGGCCAGCGCAGTGGAACTGGCCATCTGTGGTCCGAGACTGAAACTGTGAGCCAAAGAAACTCCTCCTCATCTACAATGGTTCTTGTCAGGTCCGTTGGTCGCAGCAGTGACAAAGCTGCCTGACACATTAGGTCATTGATTAGGTATCGCACGCTGAGAGACGGTTTAAAATGCCTTTTCTCTGCAAATTATAGGGAACTTTTTATGATATTAAGTGGAAGTTTTCTCACTTCAACAAATGACATTAATTTGCAAGCAGACAAGCTTGATGTGTCTCCAGCATTAGCTGTGCAGTGTTGTGTGGGTTGCTGAACAGTGAGATCCTGTATAGTCACCTTCTCTGACCACAGAGGCGTTCTGGGTAGGGAACATTAGAGAGGGGGAACGGGAAAGGCAGTCGTGGCTTAAATTACTTCCTACATGCAGCTCCATTCCCAGCCATAGGTAAAAACGTAACTTAGAGGAACAAAGCTCCCTACTCTAGGGGACTTTCAATCTGAATTTATGTTTTCTCATAAAGCGCTTTAACATCTCCAAGGGCATGGTAAGTAAAGTCAAGTGGCAAACTGTTCATAAGTGTTAGTCACACTTCCCAAAATAATCTAACAGACCTCTGCCAAGAATTTACAAGGCAGTCCAGTTAGACATCAAAGGTGGCCCTACGGAAGGAGTGCAGACAGAAAAGGACCAGTCACGGGGGTGTCCAGGGTTGAGCCCAGGGGTGCTTTATCTGAGCTGCACCCACAGCCCTCTGCATTATTTTTGTTTTGAAACAGGGTCTCACTAAGTTGCTGAGACGGGTCTCAAACGGGTAATCATCCTGCCTCAGTCTCTTGAGTCTCTGGGATTGCAGGGGTGTGTCACTGCACCTGGCAGGAAGGCATGGCTAATTTTTAAAATGATCTTACAAAGAAGAACTCATGCTGGGCCATTTGTCTCTTTGGTTAAATATGTGTACGTGAAGTACAGAGACGCACTGTTCTCCCTGGATAAGGGAAGGGCAGGAACAGTGCCAGGGTCAGGGCATCTCACCAGCAAGGTCTCCCACAACACCCAGCAGAGGGAGCCCAAGAGGGAGCCCCAGGGTTATTTCTTGGTAGATAGAGTTCAACAACATGTACCAAGATGAGAAATCTGCCCAGTGATCTCAGAGGCATGCTAGCTAGACCTTGAGCTTTGGCTCTTAGAAATGAGCCGTGGCTGACACTGGGAATGGCGGTACTTTATGAAAACAAGTTTCCCACAGCAAGCGCCCCTGTGGGGTCAACACAAGATGCCAAGAAAAGGAATGGCATAGTCCTGAGCAAGCAAAAGTCAAAGCTCATGTCATCCTGGGCTAAGCAAGTGGCTGCAGAAAAGCTGTCCACCGTCAGAGAGCACTGAAGAAGCGGCAGGAGTTCCCTTATGACAGGGTCCCCCGGGACAGCAGGCCCTGGCCCTGAATGTCGACCACAAGCCCTGACTCCCTGACCTTACTATGTGGAGAGCTGTCCTGAGCCATGGTGCTGCCTGCGGGAGGCATGGAGGCCCGAAGGCCGGCCAACAGGCAGCAGAGAGGAGTCCATGGGCCGTGGGACTCCAGGGTCACAGATTTTTATGGGTTTTTTTTTTTTTTTTTTCACTGCTTTAGGAATTTGACATGATGCAAAGACTCAGGCAAGCATAGTTCAAATCATTGTGAAGCACCTAGCAAGACTGGCTCACCGAGTGGGCCAGGAACCCTGCACGTGAAGAAGCACAGTTACAGCCCCGGTCCAGGCTGCGCTGTCCCGGCAGCTACTGGAAGGTGCGCCCTGCGGCTAGCTTGAGAGCTGACCCTCCTCCTGCTCACAACCTGGGGCTCCTCTGCGATGGCTGGCTCTCTCTCCCTCCCTCCAAGATTCATGAAAGCTCTCATGACCTCAGAAGCACCAAGGGCTACTTAATGAAGTAGTTTCTCATTTTCCTTGAATTTTTAAATTTCAGAGAACAGAACCCACAAGATGCAGTTTTTCTTTTTGAAATTCATTGTAAAAATTCCCCTGGATGTTTGAAATATTAAGGAGTACAGGAGGGCGTTTCCTGTTTTCCTTTCTTTCCTTCTTAGGAAGTAGAAGACAACTGAACCCCAGCGCTGGTCAGGAGCTGACAGCTTTGTCAACAACCCGCCACAGGGAAAGGGCTGAGAGTGCACCAGCTGACCCCCGACCACAGGGCCTGCAGTCGCTCCTGCTGTGCGGGGAGCAGGAGGTGCAGGCATGCTGTCAGGGTGCCGAGTGGTGAGAAGTGGGCACTGGGGTGCTGGGCTCTCGGTCTCGGCAGGTGACTCACCTGTGCCACTGCTGCCAGAGGCCTTCGTGGCAGAGTAGTCACAAATAACCCCTGCGTCCTCCCCGTGGCGACAGTCGTGTTTCCCGAAGTCTCGCTTGATGCAGTCGGCCAGGGACCTCTCCGTGCCCGCGCACCTCACGTTGTCCACGTGGATGGGCCCTTTCCCTTCCCCAAAGTAAGCCATGGCTCTTGCTCTGGCTGGACCCCTGGAAGCAGAGCTTTCTTAAGGTGTGGAGAATCAGCCACACAGCGCAACAAACCACAACACGCGTCCACACCGCATCCAGGCCGGGAAGCCCCTGGGCAGGTCTCCAGATCAGGAGGAGAGGGCGCTGGCCTCCACCCACGCCCAGAGACACTGCGGCAGCACCTGCACCCCGGCTCGGACAGCCACGGCCACCCGCAGGCGAACAGGGTGCTCTGAATAACCAGTAGGAAAGAATCTAAAAACCTCCTCCCCCTGAAAGAGCACGATGTTCTCTTTAAATTGGCTTAGTACTGCCAAGAGAATTACAAGATCAAATAATTACCAGGAACCTAAGGACAAAGTGCTCCCTCTTTTAGAAGTAAAAAATAGAGTTCTTAACAGAGGACAAAAACTGGGAATCAGGAGCAGAAGACCACCTACTTTTGGCATATTTCATATTTTGTTTTAATGGCACATTACTTCTTAAAAATGTACAAATCCAAAAAACTTTTTAATGAACTAAAATATTTCAAACTAAAACCATATTTGAAATTCAATTTCTAATAAATTAATGAACATAGTTATGAAAGGTGAAAGTTTTTTTTTAAGTATGAGTTACAGGAAAACTATTCTTAGAATCTCTCAAGTTAGGAAAAAAATCATTAAGACAATACAGAGAGACAATAAGCTATAAATAAAAAGATCGATAAATTCAACGTAAATTAAGAATGCCACTTTACTAAGAACCACCCTAAGCAAAGTGAAAGATAAATTTAAAGTGGAGACCTATAATACAGAGTTACTAATGCATTTGTTGGTGAATATATTTGCTGAAAGAGGAAAATAGCAAAGGCCTACGTCGTACACAGAACTCCCAAATCTCATTTTAAAAATAAGCAATCACCCAAGAGAACAGGCAAGAGTAACCCCGCACGCACGGCAATGGCAGGTTACACGCAGGAAAAACGGAAGGTCATTCACAAGTGGAAACGCACCTCTCACTAGCCGGACACGTGAGGAACCACCGCGGGTGAGGGCCTGATGGGCGGTGGGGCCGCCACTGGGCGGCCACGTGGGAAAGCAGCCCTGCACCTGTGAGGCCGAGCCTGCAGGCAGCCTGGGGCACAAGTTCCAGCCCTGATTGTATCAGAGAAACGCGTGAGTGTTGACAGTCATCTCGATTTTTAACAGCAAAACTGGAAAGGGTATTGCGTGTGAGTATCCTCCTCAAAACTCGGTGGACCTTTAATCCCGGGCCTTAAGCAGGACCAGGTGGGACTTCTAAGAGACGACTGGGCCAGGACGGATCTGCCCCATGAGCGGATGAATCATTCATGGGTGGACAGGTCATCCAACAGTGAGTCTGCTTTAAAGCACCACTCTCCCTGTGAGACCTGGCAAAGGCCCATGGGGCAAGGTCCCCCCACCTTCCAGCCTCTAGAACTGTGAGCCCAACGACCTTTTCTTCTTTATAAATTACCTACCCTGTGATATTCAAGTACAGCAACAAAAAATGGACAGTATCAAGATAATTTTTAAAAAGCTGGATATCAATACTATTCAATATTATAGAACAAAATAAGTATGAGTTACTATAGCTGCTTGCATCAACAGAAATCAACCTCAAAAGCAATACTGAAAAGAAATCACAAGTGAAGAACCTAAGTGAGAATACTTACTTTCCAAGAGTAGATTTCTAAAAGTAGACAAAACTATCACTTAAGGATGTAACTCGTCCTAACATTATTAAATTTGCAATGGGATGACAAAACTCAAGATGGCTTTGGCTCTAGTGTGGTGAGGTGAGGAGGGTGGGCTGGTGCAGAGGAGTTGAAAGGCACAGTCACACTGTTTGCCAAGTCATCAGCAGGGGCAGGGTGGCCCTGTGCAGCCCCAGGACTGTGTGCATCTATGCATGAGTGTGGATGTATAAGTCCTCTGTTCTGCAGAGGAAGAACATTCAGTATGCAATCTCATGGACAAAATAACTCTATACGATGTCTGTAGGTCAAAGAGTGTTTTCTGTTTATATATTTTTAAATGGATAGAAGAGAGGATTAAATTGCTATATTTATATTCCATTGGATATAAAAGAATGATGTGACTTTTTATTTGAAGGGTCATATACACAGTCAAATTAAATTCTTTGCAGGTTTTTACAAATTAGACATTTAGTGTCAGATTGCTACTAAAATGCTGGGGGCATACCACTTTTAACATTCCTTTAAAGAATACCACCCAATGAATAAGTTGTTTGAGAATGGTGAACTGAAACACGTTCACACACAGCTCAAGTGGAATGGGACTTCACCACAGCTGCTCAGTCTGTCTCAAGGAATCAGCCTGATCTCAGCACACACACACTCCGCCGGCCCTGGGAAAGCAACAGAGGCACAGGCTGCTCTGAGGACCTCAGGGACCCTTCCCTTCTCCGTTCACTCTGAGCGCCACCTGCACATCCCCCCTGGGCTGTCCTGACTTGGCTTCCTTGCTTCTGGCTTTGCTACCAGGAAAACACCTTCTGACTCTGTTTCCAAGAACTAGTCTTCAGGCAGACAGAGCTGGCTGGGGACAGTGGGGCGTGGCTACTCATCAGACTCAAGCCTTGCGACCGCTTAAAGCTTCCCTGGATTGCTCTATGAAAAAACGCATATCAAGATGTTTCATGATGCAAACCAAGGTGGAAAAAGAGTCCCTGCTCTAGTCTCCTGTTTTTACAGTTCACACACTGACACACAGACACACACAGAAACACACACACACACACGCATACACAGACACACATACACACTCAGACACACAGAAACACACACAGACACATACACAGAGACACAGAAGCACAGACACACAGACACACATACACACTCAGACACAAAGGCACAGCACAGACACACACAAAAACAGACACAAACACATACACACAGACACACACTCAAGACACACACTCACACAGACACACACAGAAACACACACAAAAGCCCATTTTCTCTCAGTAGGAAATTCTAAACACATTCACTGACCAGAAGACAACTGAAACTGCACCTGGCTCTAAACCCGGGCAGTGGTGGAAGAGAGGTATCTGAGTAACAAGACAAAAGGGAAAATAAAAAAATATTTAGATTGATCGAATAAGTAATTTCATTTAATGCTGTTTGATAGCAAACCGCAGATTGTGCAGATACTGACTAAAAGATGGGTAATTCACTGTTTCACAGTAACATTAAATTACCGAATTAAGAGGTTTTTTTTTTTTAAAGCACAAAGCAAAATAATGCTTTTTACAGAAATAAGAATTTTTACAGAAATATTAGTGAGAATTACTAAAGCTTTGGCCACTTAGTCTAGATTATATTTCTACCTAAACTCACATTTTTTTAAAAAATGCTTTATTGAGGTGCTACTGATATAGAGAAGCTTGGTGAGTCTGGACATCTGTACTACCTGTGAGGCCAGGTCCAGGGCCCAAGCACGGACTCACCCACCACCACAAACAGCCCCCGTGTGCTTGGGTTTGGCAGGAGCACATGAGAGCAGCCTCCTGCGCTGTTTTAAAGAGCACCGTCCTGCACTGGGACTGGATCTGCACTGTACAGCTCTCCGGAACCCACTCGTCCTGCATCACAGAAACTCTACACCCACTGAGAAACTCCTCCCTTCCTCTCCCTCAGCCCTGGCCACCACCAGTCTGCTTTCCGCTCCTACAGACTTGACTGTTTTAGAAATCTCATGTCAACAGACCTGTGCAGAATTTGTCCTGCAGATCCTGGAGTATTCCTCGTGCACAATGTCCTCCAGAGCCATCCGTGATGTAACACATGTCACACGTTAAGGCTGAATAACATCCGTGTGTGTGCGTGTGTGTGCGCCTGCGTGTGCGCGCACACAGGTGTACCATGCTTTCTCTATCCAGTCGCCCACCTGTGGATGTCCAGGTTGTCTATGTGTCTTGCTGCTGAAATACTGCCGTGAATGTGGGGTGCAGACTCTCCTCAGATCCCTGACTGGGACTGCTAGATCATGTGGGAGCTCTTTTCTAACTTCTTTTTTATTGGTACTGGGGATTGAACCCAGGGCTGCTCTACCACTGAGCCCCATCCCCAGCCCTCTTATTTATTTAGTGTGAGATAGGGTCTCCCTGAGTTGCCCAGCTGGCTTCTAACTCATGATCCTCCTGCCTCAGCCTCCCAGTCCCTGGGATTGCAGGTGTGTGCACCGCATCCCACTCAAACAGCATACTGTTAATGGCTAACGTGGAGCGAGGGATAAACTGGGAATGCAATGCAGAAAGAACATTCAAACGGAGGAAGGAGCAATGGAAACAGCAAGCAAAGGAAGTTCATAGAAAATCACTGCAAAACATGACCCACTGGCCAAATTCACCTCTGCGCCTGATATAGACTCCTCCCACTTTCGTCTACCATCCCATATTTTGAAATTGAAAATATGTATCACAAGTAATGGGCCACTGACCAGAAGACAACTGGAACTGCACCTGGCTCTAAACCCGGGCAGCAAGTGGAAGAGCGGAATCTGAGTAACAAGACAAAACAGAAAATCTTAAGAAATAGCTCTGGATGTAGAGTTTGTAAAAATCATTTGAGCTTTTATTAAAAATATAAATACTTTTAATGTAAAATGTATGCCACCTAGAAATGACAGCTTGAATTGGCCAGTATTGGAGACACATGGATGCAGAATTAAGTACATATTAATAATCCACACAGCCAGGCAGCTCACACACACCAGTCCGCACGGCACAGCCCGCTAAGTGCCCAAATGCTCATAACTCCTCAGGTGCTGTCCATGGCTGCTGGACAAGAGCAGAGCCAGGAAGAGCCTGAGCGAGGTGAGGCCTGACCAGGAGCTGCTGCCTGTGGCTGAGGCCTCTGCCCTGGTGTCCCTGGGCCTGTGAGCAGGGTCCTCCCCTCTGCCATGCTCTCCTCACTGACTCCTGCCCAGTGAGGCCTGTCCGGCACCTGCGTTCTCCATGAGGCCCGTGAGGGCTTCGAGCACTAAGGGACACCACACAGTAGTGCAGCACGGCACTTGGGCCATTTTGAAGAGTGAATCACTGAAAAAAAGAAGCACAGAAATACAAAACGTGAACTAGCATAAGAAAGGCACAAAATAGGTCACAAAACAGGACAACCACATGGAGCCATGTGGAGCCAACAGGGAGGCCGGCGCCAGCCACAGCTCTGGTGAACTCAGAACAGGCCCTCCAGAACCTCCCAGAACAGCACCCCTGTAACCACGAGACCCAGAACCCCCAGCAGGAGGCATCGCGGACCTGTAAGTCACAGGGAAAGGTGACATGTGGCTGAGAAGCAGCCTAAGAAGCAGTCAGTGACTGGACTTTTGTTACTAGTCACATTTCCTGTGTGATGTAATGTGGTTTCTTGAGAGAAGATAGAAAAATTTAACTAGATTCTACTTCTTACTTCTTTGTAATTGTGGAGCGACTCCACGCGGGGCCAGTATTCTCAGCTGAATGGCAGTTAGTCCCAGGTGAGGAGGGACTGGGTGGAGTGAGCCTAGAAGACCCGCCACTGCCCACCAGGCAGCTGCCCAGGACCTGCTCTCCTTACTTATGACCCAGCTGTCGGCAGACCACGGTCGCATCCTCGTCAGTCCATCCATCGTCGCAGACGGTGCCCCACTGGCCGTGGACGTAAACCTCCACTCGTCCTTCCTTCTCGTTTTCTCCATTCACCAGTCTGACAGGAAAACCTGAGTCACAATTCAAAAGTATTAGGAAAAGCAAAATAAGCAAACTGTGTCGAAGCAAGAAAGAACACAAAACACAGCCGTTTTAATCAGCCTAAAATCAGCTGGGCAATATTTTTTTTGAGAGAGAGAGAAATAAAAATAAGTGTGTGTACACTGTGGTCATCTTTTTGAGCCCTGCTACCAGCATGCCCAGCATTAGGAACAGCTGGCACCCGGGACATGTACTAGCTGCTAGTTGAATGGATTGATGGCACCATAAAATCGTGAATTATTTATTACAACTACCTTTTGGATAGTAAAGAACATTAATTTAGAGTTGTTTTTATTTTGTGGCTTTTTTTAAATCCATGAAGATAGCTGGAAATTTATACTCCAGAGCTGAAACTTCCAGGAAGCCATACACAGACACAACCTTGCACACATGGGTAACCTGAACAGGGCTAAGTCTGGGGAGGAAAAGGCTGGTGATTGACAGGTAATTTCCACCTAACACCCTCTGCTTCCTATGGATTCCAAGAGAAGGACTTAAGTCAGAAAAGTTACCGAAATTCCAAAGTTGAGAAACTCATCTCCAGCAAATTGAGGCCTAAATTAGGCAAATGAAACGGTCTGTTGAGCACCCTCTCTCTGTCCACACCAGTAAGTGTGGTGTGATTTAACACCCTGAAATTTGCACACTGTCGGGGCAGGAAGTGGTCATTAAGGAACCAAGTCCAATACAACTGCTGTCCTTATGAAAAGAAGTCAGGAAACAGAGTTACACACAGATGGAGGGCGACAGGAGGAGCAGGAGGACTGGTCTAGAAGCTCCAGGAGGACCCTGGCACATGTTCCTCCCTCAGGGGACTCCCTTTGCACTCTACCTCCAGGGACCAGCCTGACGGGCCTTGACCATGAACTCTGGCCTCCATCACTGAGGCAGGAAATACCCATGCTTTAGCCACTCGACCTCTGGTACTTTGTCATAGCAAGAGAAGCAAACCAAACACACACCCGCCATTACCTAGGAAGGCCATCCTACCTTAGAATCTAGAGGTAAGGATTCAATGATGAAGCTCGGGAAAATCATGAGGAGAACCAAGGAGGAGGGAGCAGACAGCCAGGACACAAATACCATTTAAATTATATAAGCGACACATCGAACTAACAAACTGACCTGTGTGAGCTGAAAGCACACACTGTCCGCAACATGGATAGTACTCCTCAAACCCATTTCCGTTTCTACATCCTCCGGACTGGAGGTGCTGGCTCCTCCACTTAGTACAGTGAGTGGGAAGGCGTTCATGTCACCACCCAACCCCTTCTATAAGCCTCTACTTCAGTACAGTGAGTGGGAAGGCGTTCATGTCAACAGCCAACCCATTCTATAAGCCTCAACTTCAGTACAATAAGTGGGTAGGTGTTCATGTCACCACCCCAACCCCTTCTATAAGCCTCTACTTCAGTACAGTAAATGGGAAGGTGTTCATGTCACCACCCAATCCCTTCTATAAGCCTCTTCTTCAGTACAGTGAGTGGGAAGGTGGTCATGTCACCACCCAATCCCTTCTATAAGCCTCTACTTCAGTACACTGAGTGGAAAGGTGTTCATATCACCACCCAACCCCTTCTATACGCCTCTACTTCAAACAGTGAGTGGGAAGGCGTTCATGTCACCACCCCAACCCCTTCTATAAGCCTCTACTTCAGTACAGTAAATGCGAAGGTGTTCATGTCACCACCCCAACCCCTTCTATAAGCCTCTACTTCAGTACAGTGAGTGGGAAGTGTTCATGTCACCACCCAACCCCTTCTCTAAGCCTCTACTTCAGTACAGTGAATCAGAAGGAGTTCATGTCACGACACCAACCCCTTCTATAAGCCTCTAATTCAGTACAGTGTGTGGGAAGGTATTCATGTCACCACCCAACCCCGTCTATAAACAGCAACGTAAGAACAGTGAGTGGGAAGGCGGTCATGTCACCGCCTCAACCCCTTCTATAATCCTCTACTTCAGTACAGTGAGTGGGAAAGTGTTCATGTCACCACCCCAGTCCCTTCTATAAGCCTCTACTTCAGTACTGTAAGTGGGAAGGCGTTCATGCCACCACCCCAACCCCTTCTATAAGCCTCTACTTCAGTATAGTGTGTCGGAATGTATTCATGTCACCACCCAACCCCTTCTATAAGCCTCTACTTCAGTACAGTGAGTGGGACAGTGTTCATGTCACCACCCCAACCCCTTCTATAAGCCTCTACTTCAGTACAGTGAGTGGGAAGGTGTTCATGACACCACCCCAACCCCTTCTATATGCCTCTACTTCAGTACAGTAACTGGGAAGGTGTTCACATCACCACCCAACCCCTTCTATAAGCCTCTACTTCAGTACAGTAAGTGGGAAGGAGATCATGTCACCACCCCAACCACTTCTAGAAGCCTCTACGTCAGTACAGTGAGTGGGAAGGTGTTCATGTCACCACCCAACCCCTTCTATAAGCCTCTACTTCAGTACAGTAAGTGGGAAGGCGTTCATGTTCCGACCCCAACCCCTTCTGTAAGTCTCTACTTCGGTACAGTGAGTGGGAAGGAGTTCATGTCACCACCCCAACAACTTCTATAAACCTCTTCTTCAGTACAGTGAGTGGGAAGGTGTTCATTTCACCACCCAACCCCTTCTATAAGCCTCTACTTCAGTACAGTGAGTGGGAACGAGTTCATGTCACCACCCCAACCACTTCTATAAGCCTCTACTTCAGTACAGTAAGTGGGAAGGAGTTCATGTCACCACTCCAACCACTTCTAGAAGCCTCTACGTCAGTACAGTGAGTGGGAAGGTGTTCCTGTCACCACCCCAACCCCTTCTATAAGCCTCTACTTCAGTACAGTGAGTGGGAAGGAGTTCATGTAACCACCCCAACCCCTTCTATAAGCCTCTACTTCAGTACAGTGAGTGGGAAGGAGTTCATGTCACCACCCCAACACTTTTATAAACCTCTTCTTCAGTACAGTGAGTGGAAAGGAGTTCATGTCACCACCCCAACCACTTCTATAAACCTCTTCTTCAGTACAGTGAGTGGGAAGGAGTTCATGTCACCACCCCAACCACTTCTATAAACCTCTTCTTCAGTACAGTGAGTGGGAAGGTGTTCATGTCACCACCCCAACCCCTTCTATAAGCCTCTACTTCAGTACAGTGAGTGGGAAGGAGTTCATGTCACCACCCCAACTCCTTCTATAAGCCTCTACTTCAGTACACTGAGTGGGAAGGAGTTCATGTCACCACCCCAACTCCTTCTATAAGCCTCTACTTCAGTACAGTGAGTGGGAAGGAGTTCATGTCACCACCCCAACCCCTTCTATAAGCCTCTACTTCAGTACAGTGAGTGGGAAGGTGTTCATGTCACCACCCCAACCCCTTCTATAAGCCTCTACTTCAGTACAGTGAGTGGGAAGGAGTTCATGTCACCACCCCAACACTTTTATAAACCTCTTCTTCAGTACAGTGAGTGGGAAGGGGTTCATGTCACCACCCCAACCACTTCTATAAACCTCTTCTTCAGTACAGTGAGTGGGAAGGTGTTCATGTCACCACCCAACCCCTTCTATAAACCTCTACTTCAGTACAGTGAGTGGGAAGGTGTTCATGTCACCACCCCAACCCCTTCTATAAGCCTCTACTTCAGTACAGTGAGTGGGAAGGTGTTCATGTCACCACCCAACCCCTTCTATAAGCCTCTACGTCAGTACAGTGAGTGGGAAGGAGTTCATGTCACCACCCCAACCCCTTCTATAAGCCTCTACTTCAGTAGAGTAAGTGGAAGGTGTTCATGTCACCACCCAACCCCTTCTATAAGCCTCTACTTCAGTACAGTGAGTGGGAAGGAGTTCATGTCACCACCCAACCCCTTCTATAAGCCTCTACTTCAGTACAGTGAGTGGGAAGGTGTTCATGTCACCATCCCATCCCCTTCTATAAGCCTCTACTTCAGTACAGAAAGTGGGAAGGCGTTCATGTCACCACCCAACCCCTTCTATAAGCCTCTACGTCAGTACAGTGAGTGGGAAGGAGTTCATGTCACCACCCAACCCCTTCTATAAGCCTCTACTTCAGTAGAGTAAGTGGGAAGGTGTTCATGTCACCACCCAAACCCCTTCTATAAGCCTCTACTTCAGTACAGTGTGTGGGAAGGTGTTCATGTCACCACCCAACCCCTTCTATAAGCCTCTACTTCAGTACAGTGAGTGGGAAGGCGTTCATGTCACCACCCAACCCCTTCTATAAGCCTCTACTTCAGTACAGAAAGTGGGAAGGCGTTCATGTCACCACCCAACCCCTTCTATAAGCCTCTTCGTCAGTACAGTGAGTGGTAAGGAGATCATGTCACCATCCAACCCCTTCTATAAGCCTCTACTTCAGTAGAGTAAGTGGGAAGGTGTTCATGTCACCACCCCAACACCTTCTATAAGCCTCTGCTTCAGTACAGTGTGTGGGAAGGTGTTCATGTCACCACCCAACCCCTTCTATAAGCCTCTATTTCAGTACAGTGTGTGGGAAGGTGTTCCTGTCACCACCCAACCCCTTCTATATGCCTCTACTTCAGTAGAGTAAGTGGGAAGGTGTTCATGTCACCACCCAAACCCCTTCTATAAGCCTCTACTTCAGTACAGTAAGTGGGAAGGTGTTCATGTCTCCACCCTAATCCATTTATAAGCTTCACTTCAGTACAGTATGTAGGAAGGCTAGGCTCTATCTGAGGAATGAACGGCCACTCTTTTCTTTCTGCTGAAGTTTCTCGCTCAGTGTTGTTTGGACAGCTGACTTTAGTTTATAGAGCAACCACTGAGATCAGGATCAATGAATCTCAGAACAGCAATCATACAGTTGATCAATAATCATCGCCCTCAGCTTTAAAAAATTTAAACGCATGTGGGATCCAGGAATGAAAATGATTCCTGAGAACATCATTATTTGTCCTAAGTAAATGCCAGGCAACAGAAGCCTTCCAAGAACTCAGATCTTGCCAGGCGTAGTCGTGCACACCTGTAATCCCAGTGACTCAGGAGGCTTAGGCAGGAGGATTGCAAGTTGGAAGTCAGCCTTGGCAAAGGCTGAGTGCTGAGCAGCTCAGTGAGACCCTTTCTCTAAATAAAATACAAAATAGGGCTGTGGATATCGCTCAGTGGTCAGTGCCCCTGAATTCAATCCCCAGTACCAATAAATAAATAAATAAATAAATAAATAAATAAATACCTCAGATCTTACAGAATTTGTCTCCAGCACTGATGGACAAGTCTAAATGGATCACTCCTTGTTCCAAATCTGCTACTTGAGTCTGAGAAGATCCATTTCAGGCAAACAGGTTCTACCTCCACCAATCCAAACACGACCCTGCACCACACCACCCTGGGGCATTAAAAACCCTCCATAAGAAGGGGCAGGGAAATAGAAGTGCTGAGAAGGAGATGGGAAGCCTCTCCTGTGAGGGATGGAGAAGCCGCACCTCCCACAAGGGTGGCACCAGCACTGCGGGTCGGGGTCTCGCCCCTCGGAGCAAATCAGGGCTCAGCGCACGCTTGGGCGGCACACCTCAACACTGTCCTTTACACTGCAACATGCGGAGTTCCACTTCACAGCTTCGAAACAGGAGGACACCCAGTGGTTGACTCAATCTGAGGTCAAAGTAAGGGCCACTCCTCTGCCTCCCATCAGGCCTGAAGAGTTCAAAAATGGCTCACCGCTCTGTGCTCCCACTGGAGTTTACCCACCACTCTTTAAGACCTTAGGGGCTAAGTTACCTTTTAACCAAATACAGGTCTGAAGAAATCTGTAACTGGGAGCAGAAACGGCCCCTGGTGGGTTTCTAGAACTGTGCCTCTGAGGAAGATGGCGGAAGGACCTCCAAGGAGTCCACTTAGAGACCCTCTGGGAAACCTGAAAGGGCAACAGCTGGCCGGGACCAAGGACCCGTCAGGCCTCAGGACCAGAGAGGAAGTTAGTCATGACACAGGGGAGGAATGTCTTCTTCTTTAAAAGTCCTGTCTTGCTGGGGAGATAGCTCAGCTGGTAGAGTGCTTGCCTCACAAGCACAAGGCCCTGAGTTTGATCCCCAGTACCGCAAAAAAAAAAAAAAAAAAAAAAAAAAAAGTCCTGTCTTGAGCGTCTCATGGAGCTCAAGGAAATCAGAACAGGCGACTGAGGGAGGTGGATGGACAAGCTCCTTCCAGGAACAAGTGGCTGTAAACCATTTTAGTGAGAAATACCCACTTGTACAAATTTACAGGTAGAAATTTCATAATGTTAGTGCAAATATTCAAACTATTTTTCTTGGCAAATGGAAAGACACTTCACATTCTGGAGCAGGGGCAGGGGATGCAGTGGCCCTGTGACCTAGAGACTCAGGGTATGCTAGCCCTCACCCAGATGCAGGCCGCGCCCCTCGCTGCCCGGGTAGCAAATGAGGCCCACGTCCTCCCCGTGGCTGCAGTCATGCCGGCCCACGGGCCCCTGGAGCACGGAGGAAGCTGGCCTCCCTTCCCGAGCAGTGGACGTCGTCCAGCCAGACGGGCCCTGTGCTGGCTTCGAATTGCTTTGCCGGGGCTTGTCGGCCATGTCTGTGACAACAGACGGAAGAGTGCACAGAGCTGTGGGCTCCTGTTTCCAGGAAGCAGAGCGCAGACACTGGCGGGCGGCGGCCTTCAGAGGGCAGGCACTCCTCCTCTCTCGGAGCCTGGCGGCGTGTCCGCGTCATCACACATTTTAATCACTTTGACAACTATGGGTGATTCAACAATCGGCTAGCAGATCGCTCATTTCTGTATTCTGTCTACGATTTAGCCTACCAACCAGAGAGAATGCAGATGAGGTGCTGAGCCTTTACTGCTGCCCCTTAAGTAGCCAGGAAGCAGAGGGAGGATGCTCATCTGCAGGGGCCAGGTGGGCTCCTGTGGTCCACCAGCCTCTCCAGGCCTCCCTGGCATCTTCCCCAAGACCAGAAGTGTGCAGGAACCCTCTGCTCCACCGGTGCTCAGTCCAGGGCGGATTCTGATTCAGCACCAGAGCAATGACAATGTTCTCACTTTTCATAAGGGCACCTAAGTCTAACTTCTGAAAGTTTTGTAGATCACGTGGGCTCGGTTGAGATCACTCTCCCCTGACACTGCACTGCTGCAGTAAGCCACTCGGGAAGTGTTTCTAAACCACGGTGAGGCTGCCCGCGCCTCTCGTCCGCCCGCCCCCACTCTCCACTTGACAGTGCCGCCATGCCAGAACTCCCTGCAGCAGCGGACAGCAGCTCTGCCACACGTCAGTCTCAACGCTGCAGAGAAAGGAAGACTGAGTGGACTCAGGAAACAAAGCCGAAAGTGGAGGACAAGTCCAGGAGCGCTCACGGCCTTCACCAACGAGGAACGAAAGGCCAGTAAAGGATCTACGAATCCCCTCAGGCCGTGAAGACGCGGGTGGGGCAGCTGTCAAGCCCACCCGCACTAATGACATGGATGAATCGTCACTGATGAGCGTCAACATGCTTTGAGATGCTATGTCATACCCTGACCTTATAATTTTAATAAGTGTTCTGCTCAAGAAAGTCCAAAATGTGAGGTAATTACATTTATATCTTATGGAAAAATTATGGGTAGTTTTTCAATTTTCCTTCTTTTCTAAACATTGTTTTGTATGACTTTTATAAATCTTAGTATCTATGTTAAACCACAGCCTTGCCTAGCTGGCCTAGTGCACTGGCAGTAAGCCTAGCTCAGGCTGAAAGGACAGCATGCTGCCACCTTCTTCAAGCTTTGGAGTATCACTCCAAGCAGGCCAGAAAGAAAGGGGCTTCATGCAAATGCCTGGCCCAAAGGCCTGCTCCTGGTCCTCCAGCCCCACATCTTCACTCTGGAAGGCACTGTGCAAGGGATGCGGAAATGCCACGTGGCGCTGCCTGTAAGTGGGTGCGGTCACAAGCCAGCCCAGGTCACCCCATGACAAGAGGGCTGTTTGTCTCCCCCTCATTACCACTGCACTCTGAGGAGGGGATGAAGGGACAGATGCTCCCCGGGCTTTGCTGCAATCTGAGGCCCCCTGGCGTCAAGACCGCGCCCTCAAAGGCAGAGCCAGAGCAGGACCAGGCCTTCAGAGTCTCACTGCACAGACACAAAGGGACCTGGCCGCCTCCCGGCTTCAAGAAGAGGGGGCAGGAAAGGCAAAGGAGAGGCTGGCGGGAGGTCCTGGCCGGGTGGCCTCAGGGCAGAGTGCTCCCCAGCCTGGGCAAGGCCCCAAAGAGAACGGAAGGGAGGAAGCAGGAGCCGGCCGTGCTGCTGCCGGTGGGTCCTGGGGCGGGCGGACGAAGGCGGCCGAGGCGGAACTGCGGGGTCACAGTGGGCTGCACCGGCCTCCAGAGTGCAGCGGCCTTCTGTGCCCCACCAGGGCTTTCCCGAACCCCAGCAGGCGGCAGGCCGCGCGGGTCGAGCGCGCTCCGGCCATGGTCGCAGACGCTTCCCCACCGCCCCTGGCGGTGCACCACAGGCGGCCCTCGGAGGGCAGAGGCCCTCGGCTGCACCAGCCGCACCGCAGGCCTCGCAGGGCTCTGGGGGCCTGTCGCTCAAGGAGCTGCGGTGGCGCTCCCGCTCCGCCCCACGCAGCGTGAACCTACCTCGGTCTCTGCTCCCGTCCCCCGGCACAGAAGCACGTTCTGACGCGACTCCAAGGATCTGTTTGTCTTCCCTGCCTTACGTTATATTTGGGAAGCTTCCATAACTTCAGTCTCCTGAAGTCTGAGCAAGACTAGTCATTGGCCTTTTTAAAAAATCAAGAAAAAATACTAACTCGAAAGTAGTTCAAAATTCTAACTATGAATGAAAAACACTGGATTATGAAGACAGAAAAGGCTATGCTGGGTAAATAATCTACCAAGACAATGCATTTATTGATCCTTAGGCATTCACGAATTATACAGCTGGGTACACACCTTGCACTTGTTCTTTAACTGATAATACACGTCTGAAACTTGAATCACTGAATTAATAACTCAGTGAATAATTAATTCCCAGAGAATTCTATAAAAGGTTTCTATGGAACCACTATTTGACCCAGCTATCCCACTTCTCAATTTATACCCAAAAGACTTAAAATCAGCATATTACAGTGATGCAGCCACATCAATGTTTATAGCAGTTAAACTCACAATAGCTAAACTATGTAACCAACTTAGGTGTCCTTCAACAGATGAATGGATAAAAAAGTGGCATATATATATATATATATATATATATATATGAATGATAGAATATTACTCAGCCTTAAAGAAGAATGAAATTATGATACTTACCCATAAGCAGATACAGCTAGAGAATATGATGCTAAACAAAATAAGCCAATCCCAAAAAAACAAAAGCCAAATGTTTTCTTTGATATGCAGATACTAATTCACAATGGGGGGCAGGGAAGAATAGAGTTGCTTTATCTCAGATATACAAGCACAGTGGTGTTTTATGAAACTCATAGCTAACTAAGTAGAGGTTCTGTACAAAAGAAAAGTGTCGATGAGCCCAGCCAATGCCCACTTTACTTTGAAATTTAACAACACCTTGTAAACACAACAGTCCCTAATTCATTGACCAAGAGAGTCAACATCTACTTTATGCCTACTATGCGTGCTGACTGCACTAGGAAACGCCACAGCTGAGGACATGTTGGTAAGAGATGTCCTGCAATTCTTCTCCATCCCAAGTGGGGCTCAGACTCAGGCTGCTCTGCATCCAGCACCTGCCATGACCTCACACTCTGCCGACCCCAACTTCAGAACCTGGGTGCACTAACAAAATCAGTCCTCGGACTGAAGCCCTGTCGGAACACTCAAAATAAAGCCTCGAAATTTTAGTGATTCCTTAGTTCTCTCCAGAGGAAACAACTGGTCCTCCCCCAGTCTTTCCAAGAAAACAATCACAGTAGGAGGGAGCACCACACTAACAGCAGCAAGCCTGTGGACGTCTGCCCCAGTTGGTGGAGAAACAGACCTGAGGAACACCCATCACCCGCCCGTGGGGACTTCTAGCCAAGTGTCTGCTTTGAACTAGTCCAGCCTCTGACCCTCACTTCCAACTTCAGGAACTACAAGGACCAGACCAACCAATCAGATGGCACCAGGAGGAGGAAGGAGACAAAGCAGTGGATGGGACTTCTGCAGAGCAGTGGGACACTCCCGGGGCCAGCTAGCGTCATGGAAACCAGGAGACTGCCCTCCATGAAGAGACCAAGGGACAAGTGCCAGACGCACCCATGCCCCGGACCACCTGTCTGAGCTCGGTGGTACAGCATACAGGTGTGAGGGTGTCGGGAATCCGCGTTAAGCCTGATTGCTGAGTACGCTGGTCATGAGAATGACAGTCTGCCATGCAGGACAGTGTTCCCATTCTTAAGAGACACACTGGAGACTTGGAGATGAAGTGTTAGAACATCTGTACTTGAAGACACTTCAAAGAGGGGGAACACCTGTAAAAACAATCCCACCAGCACCTGAGTAGGAATGGCTGGAGGGTCAAAGATCATGCTCCACCATCAAGGAGTGCGGCTGGCCGCAGGAAGGACATGTGATAGGCAGCCCAGGCCCAGGGAGCCCCCTCAAGGTGCCGGATGGACACTCTGAAAACTTAAAGCACAGTATCAATGTTTAAAAGATCCCCTGGTAGAGTTTTAGATGAACTTTAAGTTTGTTATGCCAATGTTCAGAATCACAACAGAGAGGGATTAGGAGGTCTGCAGTCTAGGTGGAAGGCAGACTTTATGCTGCTGTCTCCCTTGCTCAGCTGCATTTCCACTTCCCACACGGGAACTGCGTCCTACAGGCATTAATCAACAGCCTTTGTTCTAAGCACATTCCTAACAAATGAGGAAGAGAGGCTCAAAGGTCAGACGACATTTGGGGACAAGTGTTCAAAGTGAGTTTTCTGATCAGATGACCCACGTCTCTGCCTGACAGTGCTTGGTCCTTACCCGGGAGCCATAAGGGCGACCCTGGAAACCAGCAAGAACCTCGGCTCCTGCTGACATGCAACCAGCAGCGCAGCACAAGCAGGTTAGGACTGAGAGCACAGGGAGCACTCTGCAGGAGCCGCCAGCATAGAGAAGCAGCGCTGGGCTTCCGACCCGCTTCAGGATACGTGCCGTTTAAACAAACAGTGCCTTCCTTTGGGTATAGAAATGACAGATTCAAAAATCTAAGCAAAACCAAACAAGAACAATAAAAACAAACCTGAGACCCAGCTGCCTGCAGACCACTGCTGCATCTGCATCGTCCCACTGGTCATCACAGATGGTGCCCCACCGACCAGCACGGTAGAGCTCCACTCGCCCTTCATGCGGGCTGCGGCCACCAGCCAGGCGGATGGCAGGCGGCTCTGGGCCTGTTGACGTAAGACGGACAGGTCAGCTTGCATCTTGGCAACACAGCTCCATAAGCATGGGCTGAGTCCACTGCCCTCTCAACAGCACTTGATGAGCTACGCCATGTGTGCATGACCTGCACATATAAACAAACGTATCAGGGTGCTCTTGACCCGGGCAAACACTCCTCACTGAATTACGTCCATTCGACAGCCCTTCACAGCTGACAGTTTAAATCCATCTTCCCAACCACCTCAGAGACCAGAAAGACACTAAAACCTGAAGATTACTGGAAGCAATTTAGAATATGATGGAGACATGGATTATTTTAATTATAGCAGCTTGAGCTTTATCGACATGTCAGTTATTAAAAATGGCATGTTTATAACATAATTGTTTTCAGGACAGAATTATTTTTATATCTGTAGAAATCAAGTCAAAATCATACAACTCTTTGCAGCAAGCTGATCGTCTGGATAGCTGCAGGTTCACTTGGGTGAGAATCAGCCTACACGCATTTCCTCAGCATAGAGCCACCCAGAGGGGTGGGAAGCTCAGTGGGAGAGGGCCTGCCTGGCCCTGGGTTCCATCCCAGCATCAAAAAAACAAAGAGCCCCCAAATGTCCTCATTCCCAGCCTGAGGCCCTTGCCGGTGTCTGACCTTCCCTGTCTGCTGCTGCTCTGCTTGGAGGCCCCTAAAACCACTAGGCTGTACCTACGATGTCCTCTTCCTTCTAAGCAAAGGCTCGGCCACCTCAGTGCTACCCGGCAGCTGCTGCCACCTATGCCCTCCTCCCAGGATCTTCAGGTGGCCCCTCCTCTCATCATTCAGTTCTCAGCCCTGACCTTCCCAACCTTCCCTTCCTCAGGCTGCAGGCACACCTGCCACCTTCCTGACCGCATCCTCCTCAGAGTGTTTGTGCTTATCTCCAACAGTCCACTCCCTGTCAGCTAGAATGAGGACCCGGAGGCCCCTTCCCTCTCACCTGTGTATTTCAGGTACCTGTATGTAGAAAGCATGTCATAAGTGTTCACAGACTGACTGGGTTAGCAAGAGATGCTCAAAACTGAGAAAGGCCATTCCAAACAAAAAATGATTCACAATGTCCAGCATTCACCTGTGTTTAGCAACAAGAATCCACATCCGCAGCCTGCCAGGTGTTGCTCTGGGCACCAGACTGAGCCTGCCCTCCTGGAGTTCATCCTCCACAGAGGCAGATTAAATAAGCAGAGGTACAAAGGCACCAAGGAAACCCTAATGGTCAGCACAGGTGGGGGGTTAGGTTATCTGTGAGAAAGGGCAACGGGTGGAAGAGGTGCTGGAAGCCAGAGATGGGGCAAGAGCACACTGCACTGAGGCAGTGAATGCACCGCTCAGTCTCCACAGCAGGACAGTCCACAGCAGCTGGATGGCTGCGTTCATGTATGAACACCATACCTGAAGCAAAATTCAAATTTTAGTATTTGCATATACTCACATTCCTTTATTTGGAATGAAGTTGAAACACATAAGTTAACCAGCATGCATTTTGTAAAAGGATAAAAATAGGATCAAAATATATGATTAAATTGTGATAAAAAATTTAATTTTTATAAATTGTATTGTTTATTTTTTCTTTTAAAAAGTTTGAGATATACAACAAAAATCATGAAACAAAGAGTATGTTTCTTAATTAATGGTCATCTCACAGTAAGTCTGGTAGGTAATAATTCAAATAAAGAGTTTGGAGTCATCTACACCCTAGCGCCTTCACAACACACTACCTTTCATTTTATCATTGTGACAGTCTATTTAAGATTTTTTTCTGTTTAGATAAGAAATTGTCAATGGGGGCTAGGGTTGGAGCTCAGTGGTAGAGTGCGTGCCTAGCATGTGTGAGGCACTGGGTTCAGTCCTCAGCATCACATAAAAATAAACAAGTAAAATAAAGGTATTGTGTTCATCTACAACTAAAAAAAGAAAAGAAACTGTCAAAGAATAAAAAATATAGAGGCCATACCATAAAATTTAGTTAACATCCTCATCATCTTAACAAAATCACAAAAATCGTGGGAAATTCAGTTGTTGCACATCATATTCTACCTAGGAGGGTAGTTGTAAAAAGATTGAAACTCATTATCTGGGGAGATAGGAGTCCAGATCCTGAGGGATGAGTACTCAGATCTTGCCCATTGCTTTACTTTCTCTGGGATCCATTGTTTCCTAGAGTTTCAATATTTGCTGTGCCTCTATTTAGGACTAATTTACGATGGGGGAAGGTCAAAATTCAGGGCCCAGCATTCAGTATTCTCCCCTTTCCTTTAAGGGCCCATTGTAATTAGGAAAGGATTTACTGGGAGCTTAATCCTGGGCTAGTTTCCCTCCCTCCTCCCAAGCTGCACCTCTCTCTGCTTTTCTTCAAGGGCTATCTTGTAGGAATATTATTTTCCCTAACCCTTCAGACTCTACTTCACCTTTAGGGGAGGTACCTGAGGCAGGCGCAGTGCTCACTGACTCCTCCTCACCTTTAAGGGAGGTGCTGGGGGTCATCTCTCTACCTGAGGCAGGCGCAGTGCTCACTGACTCCTCCTCACCTTTAAGGGAGGTGCTGGGGGTCATCTCTCTACCTGAGGCAGGCTCAGTGCTCATTGACTCCTCCTCACCTTTAAGGGAGGTGCTGGGGGTCATCTCTCTACCTGAGGCAGGCTCAGTGCTCATTGACTCCTCCTCACCTTTAAGGGAGGTGCTGGGGGTCATCTCTCTACCTGAGGCAGGTGCAGTGCTCACTGATTCCTCCTCACCTTTAAGGGAGGGGCTGGGGGTCATCTCTCTACTGAGGCAGGCTCAGTGCTCACTGACTCCTCCTCACCTTTAAGGGAGGTGCTGGGGGTCATCTCTCTACCTGAGGCAGGCGCAGTGCTCACTGACTCCTCCTCACCTTTAAGGGAGGTGCTGGGGGTCATCTCTCTACCTGAGACAGGCTCAGTGCTCACTGACTCCTCCTCACCTTTAAGGGAGGTGCTGGGGGTCATCTCTCTACCTGAGGCAGGCTCAGTGCTCATTGACTCCTCCTCACCTTTAAGGGAGGGGCTGAGGGTCATCTCTCTACCTGAAGCAGGCTCAGTGCTCATTGACTCCTCTTCACCTTTAAGGGAGGTGCTGGGGGTCATCTCTCTACCTGAGGCAGGCTCAGTGCTCACTGACTCCTCCTCACCTTTAAGGCAGGTGCTGGGGGTCATCTCTCTACTGAGACGGGCTCAGTGCTCACTGAACCCACTTCCCCTTTAAGGCAGGTGCTGGGGTCCTCACTGTGCTCCCCAACTCCACCCACACTACCTCAAATTCTCTCTTACTCAATCATAAGGGAATCTTTTTTCAAATCCATCTTTTTCCCAACCTGGTGTGTCTTATAGGTTTTTATAAATAACCTGAAAATGATTAGTAATTAGAATGTAAGTGGATATATTACAAGGATAGAGAGAATAAAATTAGATACTGAATAAAAATCATAACATGTTGCTTCAGGGTTTCACTTTACTATAAAGTGTGAGATATTTGATCAATCACATTGATCACAGAATTACACCAACAGTGTGGCCAATGCAGTGCATTATTGATACAATGGTGCCCCATTGTATCAATAGTCCTGGCAAATGTGCCCTCATCCTCAAGTGGTGAAGGAAGACCCACCTGTCGTGTAGACGACAGGTGGCTCCCACCCTGCAGGGGCCTGGGCTCGGGCAGCATCTGCAGCAGGAGCTCAGCCACCTCGGCATCATGCTCGTGGGCCTCTTGGTGTCTTGTGGTGACAGGCTTTGTGTTTCCCCTGACAATCCCCCCCCAACAGAAGCTATGCCCTGGCTGCTAGCTTGTCACCACCTGGGACACCTGGCCATGCTGCTACTCACAACCAGTACACAAAAAGGGCTCCTGGGAGCACACTGGGCCCCAGCTGTGGTCACGCCCTGGAACAAAAACAGGCGCCACCTTCAGGTGCTGTGCCTCCTACCGTGCACTCCTGCGGACACAACCTGTCGGAAGGTCACTCGAGCCTCGGAGCACCACACACCAGGTGTGGAGCCGACAAAACCCGATCCACACCAACACCCAAGGAAGGACTCCAGCACCACGCCTGTGCTCCGTTACACAGGCACGTCATTTCGATCTAGTTGCTGCAGTTTATGTTGGGTTTCAAGACCATTTCCCATCTTGCCTCCGTCATGTCTTCCCATTACCAGAGTAAGCATTTCACATGCAACATATTACACAGTATGTATTTCTGAAACCAAATTGCATTAAAAGTAAAGTGTTAAACATTAGATACTATTTGAAAATCAAATAGAATTCAAAGAAATGCACAACAGACTCTCAAATATGATGATTCACACTATTTCTGTATTTAAATCCTTAAAAGAAATGATTTAATAAGAGAACTTTATCATCTAGAATCATGTTAAAACACGATGCAGCTAAGGCAAGCTTTTGTTTTATCATGGGATGAGACGCAGGAGATGGTGGCAGCCGTCTCCTGGGGACCCGCCCCACCCCTGCAGGCCTCCTTTTCACAGAGCAGTATGCTCTCTTCGTCTCTGTGACAGTGGACACTGCTCCAGTGAATGGGAATGTGGTGCAGTCCCGAGACTGGGGTGTGCCTTGCTACTCCCTTTCCTCTGGAAACGCAACAGATGTTAGGTCCATCAAATGGCAGCCACATTGCTCATCCAAAGATGCAGATTTTTAAAAACCGGAAGAAATCGAGAAGATGGATGTGCAGCAAAGAAAGAGAAAGAGCACCAAGTGTGTAAGCCACAAGGATTTGAACACAGATCAGAACATGGGCTGCTGGTTACACGGAGACCTTTTCATCAGCCATGACTAGCTCTCTCTGTGTGCCTTGCTACCCAGGGCTGACTCTAGAAGACAGGCAAGCTGCTGATACAAAACGGGAGCATGGGTAACCTGCCCACAACGTGCTGCGAGGCCCTGTGGGACCTGGGTTCTGATCTGGACCCAGCTAACAGTCACTCTGAGCTGCAATCTCTGTGGCTCTTCCTTCTAATCTCTAAAAGCAGAAGTTCAGATGATTTTTTTCCAGTTTCAGCATTCTAGGTTAGAATTTTCAAATTGATTACTATGACTAAGCACAATAATAGTCTAGAATCTGTCTACAAGTTTTTGAATCTTACATATACTATGTGCTAGCAAGACACTGAAACTGATTAATAAAATAATAATATGCAGAAGGGCTCTGCTTTTAGCTCATCTTGTCACATATTTTCATAGGCAACCTCTGATGTGTACAAACTAGTATTAAGCTTCAAAGGATTCAACACTCACTGGATTCACAGGGTGAGCTCTGTAACCATGAATGTGTCTTCACAGCAGAGCTGGGTGCTCTGCTTTCAGCGTGCGAGGTGTATGTTTAGGAGAGGGGTGGCTGAGATGGATTTATACCTGCTGGATCCAGCTACATCCTTTCATGATCAAAAGACTGGTAACCACTCTATAACTACATTAGAGCTCTGTTCATTTTCTTCATGTCTCACACCTTGTTTTATTCCTTTCTGGTTTTCAGGGGTATAAAGGTGCACGCGGTTTGCACATAAAAGAGGATGTTGACACCTGTACACAAATCTGCTACACCTCCTGGCCTTGAAAGTAAAAAGCATATCGACATTCCTCATGACCTGCTGATGAGTTTTGCAGGACTTAATATCCATTGATAAAATCAGCAATTAACATTTCTAAGCACCAAAACTTCTAGGCTCTGGTCTTACTCCTCTTTCGTCCTGAATCACACCAACTTCTATTAAGGAAAAATATGTGCTGCTGCAATGGAATCAGAACTCTGACAAACCCTAGGACTCAAGGTCTCTGTTTACTGAATATTCCTTATTCCTCTTCCAAGGGGAGGACAGGAGGTCTCTGGCAACTCACAGACCCATCTCAGGCGGGGGGCAGGGGAGGGTAGCCGGTGATAGCTAGCTGTGTCTCAGCAGGTGTAGCTGGTGATAGCTAGCTGTGTCTCACCAGGTGTAGCTGGTGATAGCTAGCTGTGTCTCAGCAGGTGTAGCCGGTGATAGCTAGCTGTGTCTCAGCAGGTGTAGCCGGTGATAGCTAGCTGTGTCTCAGCAGGTGTAGTTGGTGATAGCTGTGTCTCAGGCAGGTGTAGCTGGTGATAGCTAGCTGTGTCTCAGCAGGTGTAGCTGGTGATAGCTAGCTGTGTCTCAGCAGGTGTAGTTGGTGATAGCTGTGTCTCAGGCAGGTGTAGCTGGTGATAGCTAGCTGTGTCTCAGGCAGGTGTAGTTGGTGATAGCTGTGTCTCAGGCAGGTGTAGCTGGTGATAGCTAGCTGTGTCTCAGCAGGTGTAGCTAGTGATAGCTAGCTGTGTCTCAGCAGGTGTAGCTAGTGATAGCTAGCTGTGTCTCAGCAGGTGTAGCTGGTGATAGCTAGCTGTGTCTCAGCAGGTGTAGCTGGTGATAGCTAGCTGTGTCTCAGCAGGTGTAGCTAGTGATGGCTAGCTGTGTCTCAGGCAGGTGTAGCTGGTGATAGCTAGCTGTGTCTCAGCAGGTGTAGCTAGTGATAGCTAGCTGTGTCTCAGCAGGTGTAGCTAGTGATAGCTCGCTGTGTCTCAGCAGGTGTAGTTGGTGATAGCTAGCTGTGTCTCAGGCGGGGGTAGTTGGTGATAGCTAGCTGTGTCTCAGCAGGTGTAGTTGGTGATAGCTAGCTGTGTCTCAGGCAGGTGTAGTTGGTGATAGCTAGCTGTGTCTCAGGCAGGTGTAGTTGGTGATAGCTAGCTGTGTCTCAGGCAGGTGTAGCTGGTGATAGCTGTGTCTCAGCAGGTGTAGCTAGTGATAGCTAGCTGTGTCTCAGCAGGTGTAGCTGGTGATAGCTAGCTGTGTCTCAGCAGGTGTAGCTAGTGATAGCTAGCTGTGTCTCAGCAGGTGTAGCTGGTGATAGCTAGCTGTGTCTCAGGCAGGTGTAGTTGGTGATAGCTAGCTGTGTCTCAGCAGGTGTAGCTGGTGATAGCTAGCTGTGTCTCAGCAGGTGTAGTTGGTGATAGCTAGCTGTGTCTCAGGCGGGGGTAGTTGGTGATAGCTAGCTGTGTCTCAGCAGGTGTAGTTGGTGATAGCTAGCTGTGTCTCAGGCAGGTGTAGTTGGTGATAGCTAGCTGTGTCTCAGGCAGGTGTAGTTGGTGATAGCTAGCTGTGTCTCAGGCAGGTGTAGCTGGTGATAGCTAGCTGTGTCTCAGCAGGTGTAGCTAGTGATAGCTAGCTGTGTCTCAGCAGGTGTAGCTGGTGATAGCTAGCTGTGTCTCACGCGGGAGTAGTTGGTGATAGCTAGCTGTGTCTCAGCAGGTGTAGTTGGTGATAGCTAGCTGTGTCTCAGGCAGGTGTAGTTGGTGATAGCTAGCTGTGTCTCAGGCAGGTGTAGCTGGTGATAGCTAGCTGTGTCTCAGGCAGGTGTAGCTGGTGATAGCTAGCTGTGTCTCAGGCAGGTGTAGCTGGTGATAGCTAGCTGTGTCTCAGCAGGTGTAGCTGGTGATAGCTAGCTGTGTCTCAGCAGGTGTAGCTGGTGATAGCTAGCTGTGTCTCAGGCAGGTGTAGCTGGTGATAGCTAGCTGTGTCTCAGGCAGGTGTAGCTGGTGATAGCTAGCTGTGTCTCAGGCAGGTGTAGTTGGTGATAGCTAGCTGTGTCTCAGGCAGGTGTAGCTGGTGATAGCTAGCTGTGTCTCAGCAGGTGTAGCTGGTGATAGCTAGCTGTGTCTCAGCAGGTGTAGCTGGTGATAGCTAGCTGTGTCTCAGGCAGGTGTAGTTGGTGATAGCTAGCTGTGTCTCAGCAGGTGTAGCTGGTGATAGCTAGCTGTGTCTCAGCAGGTGTAGCTGGTGATAGCTAGCTGTGTCTCAGGCAGGTGTAGTTGGTGATAGCTAGCTGTGTCTCAGGCAGGTGTAGTTGGTGATAGCTAGCTGTGTCTCAGGCAGGTGTAGTTGGTGATAGCTAGCTGTGTCTCAGGCAGGTGTAGTTGGTGATAGCTAGCTGTGTCTCAGGCAGGTGTAGCTGGTGATAGCTAGCTGTGTCTCAGCAGGTGTAGCTAGTGATAGCTAGCTGTGTCTCAGCAGGTGTAGCTGGTGATAGCTAGCTGTGTCTCAGGCGGGGGTAGTTGGTGATAGCTAGCTGTGTCTCAGGCAGGTGTAGTTGGTGATAGCTAGCTGTGTCTCAGGGGGGGTTGCCAGTGATAGCTAGCTGTGTCTCAGGCAGGTGTAGTTGGTGATAGCTAGCTGTGTCTCAGGCGGGGGTAGTTGGTGATAGCTAGCTGTGTATCAGGCAGATGTAGTTGGTGATAGCTAGCTGTGTCTCAGGCAGGTGTAGTTGGTGATAGCTAGCTGTGTCTCAGCAGGTGTAGCTAGTGATAGCTAGCTGTGTCTCAGCAGGTGTAGTTGGTGATAGCTAGCTGTGTCTCAGGCGGGGGTAGTTGGTGATAGCTAGCTGTGTCTCAGGCAGGTGTAGTTGGTGATAGCTAGCTGTGTCTCAGGGGGAGTTGCCGGTGATAGCTAGCTGTGTCTCAGGCAGGTGTAGTTGGTGATAGCTAGCTGTGTCTCAGGCAGGTGTAGCTGGTGATAGCTAGCTGTGTCTCAGCAGGTGTAGCTAGTGATAGCTAGCTGTGTCTCAGCAGGTGTAGCTGGTGATAGCTAGCTGTGTCTCACGCGGGAGTAGTTGGTGATAGCTAGCTGTGTCTCAGCAGGTGTAGTTGGTGATAGCTAGCTGTGTCTCAGGCAGGTGTAGTTGGTGATAGCTAGCTGTGTCTCAGGGGGGGTTGCCAGTGATAGCTAGCTGTGTCTCAGGCAGGTGTAGTTGGTGATAGCTAGCTGTGTCTCAGGCGGGGGTAGTTGGTGATAGCTAGCTGTGTATCAGGCAGATGTAGTTGGTGATAGCTAGCTGTGTCTCAGGCAGGTGTAGTTGGTGATAGCTAGCTGTGTCTCAGCAGGTGTAGCTAGTGATAGCTAGCTGTGTCTCAGCAGGTGTAGTTGGTGATAGCTAGCTGTGTCTCAGGCGGGGGTAGTTGGTGATAGCTAGCTGTGTCTCAGGCAGGTGTAGTTGGTGATAGCTAGCTGTGTCTCAGGGGGAGTTGCCGGTGATAGCTAGCTGTGTCTCAGGCAGGTGTAGTTGGTGATAGCTAGCTGTGTCTCAGGTGGGGGTAGTTGGTGATAGCTAGCTGTGTCTCAGCAGGTGTAGTTGGTGATAGCTAGCTGTGTCTCAGGCAGGTGTAGTTGGTGATAGCTAGCTGTGTCTCAGCAGGTGTAGCTGGTGATAGCTAGCAGTGTCTCAGGCGGGAGTAGTTGGTGATAGCTAGCTGTGTCTCAGCAGGTGTAGCTAGTGATAGCTAGCTGTGTCTCAGCAGGTGTAGCTGGTGATAGCTAGCTGTGTCTCACGCGGGAGTAGTTGGTGATAGCTAGCTGTGTCTCAGCAGGTGTAGTTGGTGATAGCTAGTTGTGTCTCAGGCAGGTGTAGTTGGTGATAGCTAGCTGTGTCTCAGGCAGGTGTAGCTGGTGATAGCTAGCTGTGTCTCAGGCAGGTGTAGCTGGTGATAGCTAGCTGTGTCTCAGGCAGGTGTAGCTGGTGATAGCTAGCTGTGTCTCAGCAGGTGTAGCTGGTGATAGCTAGCTGTGTCTCAGCAGGTGTAGCTGGTGATAGCTAGCTGTGTCTCAGGCAGGTGTAGCTGGTGATAGCTAGCTGTGTCTCAGGCAGGTGTAGCTGGTGATAGCTAGCTGTGTCTCAGGCAGGTGTAGTTGGTGATAGCTAGCTGTGTCTCAGGCAGGTGTAGCTGGTGATAGCTAGCTGTGTCTCAGCAGGTGTAGCTGGTGATAGCTAGCTGTGTCTCAGCAGGTGTAGCTGGTGATAGCTAGCTGTGTCTCAGGCAGGTGTAGTTGGTGATAGCTAGCTGTGTCTCAGGCAGGTGTAGTTGGTGATAGCTAGCTGTGTCTCAGGCAGGTGTAGTTGGTGATAGCTAGCTGTGTCTCAGGCAGGTGTAGTTGGTGATAGCTAGCTGTGTCTCAGGCAGGTGTAGTTGGTGATAGCTAGCTGTGTCTCAGCAGGTGTAGCTAGTGATAGCTAGCTGTGTCTCAGCAGGTGTAGCTGGTGATAGCTAGCTGTGTCTCAGGCGGGGGTAGTTGGTGATAGCTAGCTGTGTCTCAGGCAGGTGTAGTTGGTGATAGCTAGCTGTGTCTCAGGGGGGGTTGCCAGTGATAGCTAGCTGTGTCTCAGGCAGGTGTAGTTGGTGATAGCTAGCTGTGTCTCAGGCGGGGGTAGTTGGTGATAGCTAGCTGTGTATCAGGCAGATGTAGTTGGTGATAGCTAGCTGTGTCTCAGGCAGGTGTAGTTGGTGATAGCTAGCTGTGTCTCAGCAGGTGTAGCTAGTGATAGCTAGCTGTGTCTCAGCAGGTGTAGTTGGTGATAGCTAGCTGTGTCTCAGGCGGGGGTAGTTGGTGATAGCTAGCTGTGTCTCAGGCAGGTGTAGTTGGTGATAGCTAGCTGTGTCTCAGGGGGAGTTGCCGGTGATAGCTAGCTGTGTCTCAGGCAGGTGTAATTGGTGATAGCTAGCTGTGTCTCAGGTGGGGGTAGTTGGTGATAGCTAGCTGTGTATCAGGCAGATGTAGTTGGTGATAGCTAGCTGTGTCTCAGGGGGGGTTGCCAGTGATAGCTAGCTGTGTCTCAGGCAGGTGTAGTTGGTGATAGCTAGCTGTGTCTCAGGGGGGGTTGCCAGTGATAGCTAGCTGTGTCTCAGGCAGGTGTAGTTGGTGATAGCTAGCTGTGTCTCAGGCGGGGGTAGTTGGTGATAGCTAGCTGTGTATCAGGCAGATGTAGTTGGTGATAGCTAGCTGTGTCTCAGGCAGGTGTAGTTGGTGATAGCTAGCTGTGTCTCAGCAGGTGTAGCTGGTGATAGCTAGCAGTGTCTCAGGCGGGAGTAGTTGGTGATAGCTAGCTGTGTCTCAGGCAGGTGTAGTTGGTGATAGCTAGCTGTGTCTCAGGTGGGGTCACTGGTGATAGCTGGCTGTGTGCGAGAGGCTCTTTTGGCTCTCCCTGCTTGGCATCTGCACATTTCCTGCATGTGCAGTGGTGGTTTGTTACAAGTGGAGTGACGTCTGTGGGGAGAGCTTCTTCCTCTCACTCCTGGAGGAACTGACAAGGAGAAAGGAACTCACACCTATCCAGCAAGGCTCAGGCACGGCCCTGCTCCATGCTGCCACCAGGAGACGCTCTGAGAAGCGTCCCTGGCGATTCCTTTGTTGTGTAAACCTCATGGAGTGTACTTACACAACCCAGATGTGTGCCTGCAGCTCCCCGGGGTTTGGTTAGAGTCTGCTGAACCTAAGCTTCAAACTGAAAAGCATATCACTGTACTGGATCCTGTGATCTGAAGCTCTGTGGTATTTGTGCATCTAAGCATATCTAAATATGGAAAAGGTACAGTAAAAGTAGTGGATTAAAGGAACTTTGGGCCCATTTCAATCCTTCTGGACTACAGAATGATCCCTACGTGCGCCTGTAGTAGAGGCTGATTGGGTCGGATGTGGCCGACTCACCCCACCTGCAGCTGGCAACAGATGACGGACGCATCAGGGTTGCCCCAGTGGCTGCTGCATAGGGCACCCCAGCCTCCATTCACACAGACTTCCACCGTGCCTTCAGACTCATTCTTGCCACCATGAAGTCAAACAGACCCTAAAGGGGAAGAAAGTCCCCAGCCTTGAATAGCTCACGACCACAGAGGGAGGCCTTGGTGTCTGCATGGGGTGCAGAGGATTCACTGCGATGACCCACGCCACAGTCTCTGAATCATCAGGTCCTGTCAGTGCCACATTTGCTCCTTCATTGTTGCCTTTGTGTGAATTAAGGGGACTTTGCTTTTGTCAGGACCTGATGATTCAGAGACTGTGGCGTGGGTCATCGCAGTGAATCCTCTGCACCCCATGCAGACACCAAGGCCTCCCCCTGCAGACCAGGCTGAGCAGGCCCTGTCCTGCCTTAATTGGCTCCATTGCTCTGGGTCCAGATGAGGCAGAGGATCATGGGGGAAGGGACCAGTGGAGGGAAGCAACTCAGTTCAGGGTGGGACCAGGAAGCAGAGAGAGGAAGAGAGGGGAAGGGGCCACAGGGAAGAAGTGCCCTTACAGGCAGGCCCATGACACACCTCCTCTCATTACCACCCATTAAAACCAGGACAGACCCGTCAGGGTGCATAACCCAGACATCCCACTCTGAGCATCCCTGCAACAACGGGAGCTCCTGGGACACCTCAGGGCCAAACCATGACAACAGGCTGTGAATTCTCAATTGTTCTAATAATTTTGAATTGGCTTTTTAAAAACAGCAGCATACTAATAGTCTCTAAAATGGTCAAAATTTGAACACAGAATTTATCCCGTGCACATTTAGGGCAGGGAGAACCTTTTGCTCCAGGCGTTGTCTTAGGCTGATGTGGTGGTCAAGTTCTCCCTCAATTCATGCAAGAGGAAGCTGCAGAGCCACGGCCAGTGCCACCTAGATCCCTGTCCCCTGCCTAACCTTTGCAAGGATCCTGGTGCACACAGCACCTGTTGAAATTCCATCCATTACCACATGCACTGTATCCTGTGGGCACTCCCCCTTCTACTAGAAACACTGCAGAGCCCACCACACATTACATGGGAATAAACCAGCCCCGCAGAAGGACAAGACAGCCTGGAGAGTCTCTGTCCACTACAAAAGAGGAGTGGCTTTTGGCTACCTTATATTTGAGGCTGACGCTCCTGGGAAGATCAATTTGTCCCATGAACTGTACAAATCTGTAGCAGGAATACGGGTGTCTGTCTATGTACCTATAAATCTACTGCACAAAGTTACAGATACACAATTACAAAATGGAGAAACAACCTTTGCTCAATGGAAAAACTGATAAAACAGTAAAGAAATTACAAGGTCAACTCTAGTGTTGTGAGTGAGCTGTGTCACTAAAACAGATGAAACTCGTTTGTGTGTTTCCACAAGGTCAGTCCCTGGATGACAGCAAATCCACAGGCAGCACCACGTCCAGCAGCGGAAGGTCACTGAATACCTGCAGGTCACCTGGGGAACGTCAGCTGGACATTCCAGGTTCTGGTACTCCAGTCGTCATTTCTAATATCTAAACACTCAGGTCACACATCACACTGGACACAATTATAAGTACAGGTTACAAAAGGCTAGGGAAGGGGCAAGGCGGCCACGGAGTCCAGGAGGCTGGACTGAGAGCAAAGGCAAAAGCAGATAGGAGGCAGACACCACAGGTGGTCAGACACGATTAGGAACCAACGGGCACCTGTTCAGGCGCACAGCTGTCAGAGCACAGAAGTCACTCCAGGCCAGGTCCAGAGGGCTGCAGTGTCAGGGTCCCCTTGGAGCATGGACTAAGATGTCAGCTCGGAGTGGGACTGATGAGGTACTCAGGGGCAGGAGGAGCCAGACTCTGCTGAAGGCCAAGGACAGAAATGCAGAGTTCATCAGTGCAGCAACACTTCCAGGCAAGGTTCACAATGAGTGACCAGGTGGCAGGGTCAGGAGCCACTGTGTCCAGTCTCAGGGTGCCCCTCCTTTTACAGGTCTCAAGTGAGGGGGTTGAGTCATTTGAAGACCTGCTGTGTTCCTTAAGCTCCTGCGCCTACTTTTACTGACATGAGTTTCATACTCCCATGCATCACGCACTTCAGATTGACCCAATAAATTCCAGGCAGCCATTGTTCTTAGCAAGACTAATTTTATCAGTTTGTTCCTTATGGTTAGGCCAGGCACATGGTGGCAATTGACTTGTACAAAGAAGGTGTGGAGTCATTCCACCTCAGCACTCAAAACTCAAAATACTGAGAGTACGCACAGCCTGAGAGCTGCTGTTCTACACACCACGGAGTCACTCAGGGCAGGCGCAGCCTGAGAGCTGCTGTTCTACACACCATGGAGTCACTCAGGGCAGGCGCAGCCTGAGAGCTGCTGTTCTGCACACCATGGAGTCACTCAGGGCGGGCGCAGCCTGAGAGCTGCTGTTCTACACATCATGGAGTCACTCAGGGCGGGCACAGCCTGAGAGCTGCTGTTCTACACCATGGAGTCACTCAGGGCAGGCACAGCCTGAGAGCTACTGTTCTACACACCATGGAGTCACTCAGGGCGGGTACAGCCTGAGAGCTGCTGTTCTGCACACCATGGAGTCACTCAGGGCGGGCACAGCCTGAGAGCTGCTGTTCTATACACCATGGAGTCACTCAGGGCAGGCACAGCCTGAGAGCTGCTGTTCTATACACCATGGAGTCACTCAGGGCAGGCACAGCCTGAGAGCTGCTGTTCTGTACACCATGGAGTCACTCAGGGCAGGCACAGCATGAGAGCTGCTGTTCTACACATCATGGAGTCACTCAGGGTGGGCACAGCCTGAGAGCTGCTGTTCTATACACCATGGAGTCACTCAGGGCAGGCACAGCCTGAGAGCTGCTGTTCTGTACACCATGGAGTCACTCAGGGCAGGCACAGCATGAGAGCTGCTGTTCTACACATCATGGAGTCACTCAGGGTGGGCACAGCCTGAGAGCTGCTGTTCTACACACCATGGAGTCACTCAGGGCAGGCACAGCCTGAGAGCTGCTGTTCTGCACACCATGGAGTCACTCAGGGCAGGCACAGCATGAGAGCTGCTGTTCTGCACACCATGGAGTCACTCAGGACAGGCACAGCCTGAGAGCTGCTGTTCTAAACCATGGAGTCACTCAGGGCAGCAGCACAGCCTATAAGCTGCTGTTCTACACACCACGGAGTCACTCAGGGCGGGCACAGCCTGAGAGCTGCTGTTCTACACATCATGGAGTCACTCAGGGCAGGCACAGCATGAGAGCTGCTGTTCTGCACACCATGGAGTCACTCAGGGCAGGCACAGCATGAGAGCTGCTGTTCTGCACACCATGGAGTCACTCAGGACAGGCACAGCCTGAGAGCTGCTGTTCTAAACCATGGAGTCACTCAGGGCAGCAGCACAGCCTATAAGCTGCTGTTCTACACACCACCGAGTCACTCAGGGTGGGCACAGCCTGAGAGCTGCTGTTCTGCACACCATGGAGTCACTCAGGACAGGCACAGCTTGAGAGCTGCTGTTCTAAACCATGGAGTCACTCAGGGCAGCAGCACAGCCTATAAGCTGCTGTTCTACACACCATGGAGTCACTCAGGGCAGGCACAGCCTGAGAGCTGCTGTTCTGCACACCATGGAGTCACTCAGGGCAGGCGCAGCCTGAGAGCTGCTGTTCTGCACACCATGGAGTCACTCAGGGCGGGCACAGCCTGAGAGCTGCTGTTCTGCACACCATGGAGTCACTCAGGGAGGGCGCAGCCTGAGAGCTGCTGTTCTGCACACCATGGAGTCACTCAGGGCAGGCACAGCATGAGAGCTGCTGTTCTGCACACCATGGAGTCACTCAGGACAGGCACAGCCTGAGAGCTGCTGTTCTAAACCATGGAGTCACTCAGGGCAGCAGCACAGCCTATGAGCTGCTGTTCTACACACCACGGAGTCACTCAGGGCGGGCACAGCCTGAGAGCTGCTGTTCTACACATCATGGAGTCACTCAGGGTGGGCACAGCCTGAGAGCTGCTGTTCTGCACACCATGGAGTCACTCAGGGCGGGCACAGCCTGAGAGCTGCTGTTCTGCACACCATGGAGTCACTCAGGGCGGGCACAGCCTGAGAGCTGCTGTTCTACACCATGGAGTCACTCAGGGCGGGCACAGCATGAGAGCTGCTATTCTATACCATGGAGTCACTCAGGGCAGGCACAGCATGAGAGCTGCTGTTCTGCACACCATGGAGTCACTCAGGACAGGCACAGCCTGAGAGCTGCTATTCTACACCATGGAGTCACTCAGGGCAGCAGCACAGCCTATAAGCTGCTGTTCTACACACCACGGAGTCACTCAGGGCAGGCACTGTTGCCACCTGCAGCAACAAGACCGCAGGAATTTATCAGAGGCGGACTGGGAATGAACTACTTCTTTATCATTTTTGTGTTGCTTCCTTGCTTGCTTGCTTTTAGAGAGGTTTGCTTGTTTTCAGAGAGGCTACGCTTTCACAGGTGCTGCTTCTTAGAGGGGTGTCCTTCTTAGAGGTGCGTCCTTTCTCCCAGGTGAAGAGAATGTCTTATATACACTAAGGAAGCCAATCAGCTTAGGATTAAGTAGCATGATTGGAGCACGTGCCACAGTACCAATCAAGAAAGAATGAGGAACATCTGTTGACCATAAGCGCTGAAGAGACATCAACCAATCAGGAAAAAGGTCATGAGAGATCACGCCATGTTAACACTAATTATGCACCACCACTTGGTCCAACGCCAGCCACCATCTTAGAGCTACTTCCTCAAACGGCTGTAAGCGTGTCTCTACAAGGCACAGCCTGAGAGGTGCTGTTCTGCACACCAAGGAGTCACCCAGGGCAGGCACAGCCTGAGAACTGCTGTTCTGCACACCATGGAGTCACTCAGGGCAGGCACAGCCTGAGAGCTGCTGTTCTGCACACCATGGAGTCACTCAGGGCAGGCACAGCCTGAGAGCTGCTGTTCTATACACCATGGAGTCACTCAGGGCAGGCACAGCCTGAGAGCTGCTGTTCTGCACACCATGGAGACACTCAGGGCAGCACAGCCTGAGAGCTGCTGTTCTACACACCATGGAGTCACTCAGGGCAGCACAGCCTGAGAACTGCTGTCCTGCACACCATGGAGTCACTCGGGGCAGGCACAGCCTGAGAGCTGCTGTTCTGCACACCATGGAGTCACTCAGGGTGGGCACAGCCTGAGAGCTGCCGTTCTGCCCACCATGGAGTCACTCAGGGTGGGCACAGCCTGAGAGCTGCCGTTCTGCCAACCATGGAGTCACTCAGGGCGGGCACAGCCTGAGAGCTGCTGTTCTGCACACCATGGAGTCACTCAGGGCAGGCACAGCCTGAGAGCTGCTGTTCTGCACACCATGGAGTCACTCAGGGCGGGCACAGCCTGAGAGCTGATGTTCTGCACACCATGGAGTCACTCAGCGCAGGTGCAGCCTGAGAACTGCTGTTCTGCACACCATGGAGTCACTCAGGGCAGGCACAGCCTGAGAGCTGCTGTTCTGCACACCATGGAGTCACTCAGGGCAGGTACAGCCTGAGAACTGCTGTTCTACACACCATGGAGTCACTCAGGGCAGGTACAGCCTGAGAGCTGCTGTTCTACACCATGGAGTCACTAGGGCAGGCATAGCCTGAGAGCTGCTGTTCTACACATCATGGAGTCACTCAGGGCAGGCACAACCTGAGAGCTGCTGTTCTGTACACCATGGAGTCACTCAGGGCAGCACAGCCTGAGAGCTGCTGTTCTACACACCATGGAGTCAGCAGGAGAGGCACAGCCTGCTCCCCAAGCCAGGTAAACTAATTTCTCTTCTAATCCTCCTAACAATAAAGTTCTTCACATACACGTAGCCCAAACTCTTTGGCTAAAAACTCCTTCTTAATTGACACCATCCATACTATCAAGAACACACCCTCCCATTCCCCTGCCCTTCCTAGTGCAGCAAGATATTCTGCTCTGCCCTGGGGACTGCAGCTACCTCTCTGGATGGCATCCAGCAATGGACTACTGTACTGCCTGGAAGTCTCTCCAGTGCCAATTTGATGGAAATTCTTCTAAATATTCTTGTCCTAAAGATTTGTTGATAATTATAATTGAACACTGTAAATCTTACAGGTTTTAGGTCAACTCTATCAGTCATTACAAGTGGGTATACCAAACCCATAAGGGAAGCAGCCTGGGACTGCATAGGCCTCAAAGAGCCCCAGCATTCATGAAGTAAGCTGCTACAGAAGAAAGTCAGCTGCTATCCAACTACTCCAAAGCAAAAGTTCTGATGGTCAATAATGCTTAGAATTTTACTTTCCTAAGTCTGTGACAGAAATGTTTAGATTACTGTCATTTTAGTTTACAAGTATTTTTCTTTTATAGGGATACACCTCTAGCTTTATAAACTAAGGAAACATGAAAGATTCATGTTATAAGAAATGTGCCTTATGGACAACTTTGCTAGAACTAGGAATTCCCCAAACTGAGAACATTCAAGAAGGTTCTCTTTAACCATCTTATCCCTTGCTACCAATTCAAGGATGACACTGGAATTCCTCCACAAGTCTCCTTGGTTTTGCACCCCCAGGCCGCTGCTGTGGTTGACTTGTGCACCCCAGATGGTGAAATGCTGACCCCCCCATACCTGTGAGAGACATGTAATCTGGGTCTCTGCAGATGGGCTGGTGAAGATGAGGTCTTAGGAAGGGACCTCGTCCAGCACGACTGTTCTCACATGAAGGGGGACCTGAACACAGATGCACAAGGTCATGCCATGTGCACAACGGCAACACCCTCCCAGGAGAAGTGAGGAGAGAGCCCTGCAGCAGATCCCTCCCTGGAGCCTACAAAGGACCACAGCCTGGCCCACACCTTGGCGGTGGACACACAGCCTCCAGAACCCAGAGACCCATTCTGAATGTCTGTTTTTAAATCATTCAGTGGGTGGTGCTTCTCAGGCAGCACTAGGAAAGCCAAGGCACACCTATGGCTTTGCCCCTCCTCTTCCTGAACTCCACAAATCAAGGCCTGAAAGAAAGGCTCTGGGAGGAACCAATAGAACAGCCACCTTTATTCTGTGAATCCAGCTCCTTCCAAAATAAAGCAAACTAAAAGGTATGACTACTCAGTTCAATAAAATGTACTTATAAAATAACATATGCTCATTTAAAGAGGGAAAACCAGCAAAAACAAAGACACAGAAGTTTTCTGAACAGAATTAATAATAAATAGTTTTAAATCTTTTAAAATCAGTGTGGAAACAAGTTTAAAAATTCAGGTTATCGAGGAGATCCAAAATGGTGGACTAGAGGGAGGTTGCGTTCCTTGTCGCTCCATAACTCGGGTTTCAAGCAAAGAATATCTGTTTCTTGGTGAGGCAGTTTTTGCAGCTTATCGATCCCCTGCTGTTTACCCCATTTGTCTGCTGTGATCACCTGCAGTATGCCAGCACATCAACTACTTTTTGAGTGCAGATTGCTCACTGGCACCTACCATCCACCATTTGCCTGCCTTTTGCCTGTCCACTGCCTGCCTTTCACTTACCCATCATCCACTGCCTGAGGTTCACCTCCCGAAGGTTCGACAGCAGTCAGCAGACCAACCACAGACCACCAACAGAGAACCAGCTGCCTGCTGTTGCTTGGAAGTTCAGTGTCACAGTACCTGCAAGGTTTGGTTACACATGGCTGCCGCCATTTGAGACAACAGCCAGGGCCCGTAGGACCCCTGGCCGAACTGACTGAGCCCGTCTCCAGGATCCCTCAGCCCGACAGATCACTCCCTGCCCCCAGGGCCCTCACATAGATTGACTGCTCCCTGCCACCAGAACCCTCAGACCAACTAACTGCACCCTACCACCAGGACTCCCAGACTGATTGTACCCCACCTCCAGGATCCTGCAACCGGACTGACCACGCCCCACCTCTAGGACCCCAGCCCAACCAACCACACCCCGCCTCCAGCACCTGCAGCCTACCACGCCCACACACTGAGCTGCAACTCCCCATTTGCCAACACATCTGGAAGCCAGAGTGGCTATTTTGGATAGTCCTGGAAGCTCATTGTCAGGTACCTCTCATGCATCAGCCTACTGAAGACTGGGAGGTTTGAATACTATATGGCTGTTAGAGTCTAGATTTTCTTTTTTCTCCTTATTAAAAAAATTTAAATTTTTATTCCTTTACTTTTCTTGCTCTCTTTTCCTATTGTTTACCTGTTCCCTCAGAGACTCTTTCTCCCTTTTCACATGCTAACAACCAACTTCTTTTGATTACACTTTCACTCTTTCTATTATCTAGAACTTCTATATATTTTATCCCATTAACAGTTACATCCTACACCCCTCCCCATCCTCTTTTTCCTCCATTAGAAATTGCAGACCTTATTGCAAATCTGTTTGTTATACTGAAGATAATAACTGAACTCATTCTATTTATTTTGACAATATTGTTAATGTCCTCATAGGGCCTATTTGGTCTAGGGTTGCATACTGTCTGAACAGGCACGGCTAATATTGATCTCCCCTTAAAGAAAAGGTTTTGGAAACCTATAGGGTCACTTTACGCCTACAGTGGGGAAACTGCAATACCCCAGATCTGCACTGCTAGAGGGGAAGATACATGAACAACATGAAAAAACAAGGGAAGAAAATAATCCAAACAAATTTAGATTCTATATTAATAGAACCCAGTGATAGCATGGTAGAAGAAATATCAGAAAAGGACTTCAGATCATACATGATTAAAATGATTCTGAAGCAAAGGATGAGATAAGAGAGCAAATGCAGGTGATGAATGATAATACCAATAAGCTGAAAGAGCACCTGCAGGAAGCAAAAGATCACTTCAACAAAGAGATAGAGATTCTCAAAAAAAAAAAAAAAAACATAAATGAAGGAAACAATAAACCAAATAAAAAACTCAATGGAAAGCATCACCAAAAGACTAGACCACTTGGAAGACAGAACCTCAGACAATGAAGACAAAATATTTAATCTTGAAAATAAAGTTGCCCAAACAGAGAAGATGGTAAGAAATCATGAACAGAATCTCCAAGAACTATGGGACATCATGAAAAGACCAAATTTAAGAATTATCAGGATTGAGGAAGGCACAGAGATACAAACCAAAGGAATGAACAACCTATTCAATGAAATACTATCAGAAAATTTCCCAAACCTGAAGAATGAAATGGAAAATCAAATACAAGAGGCTTACAGAACACCAAATGCACAAAATAACAACAGGTCCACACCAAGGCACATTATAATGAAAATGCCTAACATTCAAAATAAAGATAGGATTTTGAAGGCCGCGAGAGAAAAGCATCAGATCACATATAGGGGGAAACAAATAGATATCAGCAGATTTCTCAACCCAGACTCTAAAAGCTACAAGGGCCTGGACCAACATATTTCAAGCTCTGAAAGAACATGGTTGCCAACCAAGAATCCTATACCCAGCAAAACTAACCCTCATATTTGAAGATGAAATAAAATACTTCCATAATAAACATAACAAACAAAAGTTAAAAAAATATATACAAATAGAAAGCATGCACTACAGAACATTCTCAGCAAAATATTCCATGAAGAGGAAAATGAAAAACAACAATGTAGGTCAGCACAGGGAGGAACTACCTTAAAGGAAAATCCACTCAAAGGAGAAACCAAGTCAAGTTAAAAACCAAAAATAAGTCCAAATGACTGGGAATACAAATCATGTCTCAATAATAACCCTGAACATTAATGGCCTAGACTCATCAATCAAAAGACATAGACTGGCAGAATGGATTAAAAAGAAAGACCCAACAATATGCTGCCTTCAATAGACTCATCTCATAGAAAAAGACATCCACAGACTAAAGGTGAAAGGATGGGAAAAAACCTACCATGCACATGGACTCAGTAAAAAAGCGGGGGTTTCCATCCTTATATCAGATAAAGTGGACTTCAAGCCAAAGTTAGTCAGAAGGGATAAAGGAGGACATTTCATACTGCTTAAGGGAACCATAAATCAGGAAGACATAACAATAGTACATATTTATGCCCAAAACAAAGGTGCATCCCTGTATATCAAACAAATCCTTCTCAATTCCAGGACTCAAATAGACCACAACACAATAATTCTGGGTGATTTTAACACAGCACTGGACATATATAGAATATTCCATCCATCAACAAGAAGATTCACTTTCTTCTCAGCAGCACATGGAACCTTCTCAAAAATAGGCCATAGGTTATGCCACAAAGCAGCCCTTAGTAAATGCAAAAAAAGAGATTCTGCCTTGTGTTCTATCAGATCATAATGGAATGAAATTAGAAATCAATGACAAAATAAAAAACAAATTACTCCAACACCTGGAGATTAAATAATATGCTATTGAATGAAACATTCAATGATAACAGAAAACATCAAGGAGGAGATAAAAAAATTCTTAGAGGTCAATGAGGACGATTATACAACATTTCAAAATTTCTGGAACACTATGAACGCGGTACTAAGAGGAAAATTCATTGCATGGAATGCATCCAAGAAAAAAAGAAGAAGTCAACAACTAAATGACCTAGCATTAAAGCTCAAAGCCCTAGAAAAAGAACAACAGAACACACTAAAAGTAGAAGACAGGAAATAATTAAAATCAGAGCTAAAATGAATAAAATTGAAACAAAAGAAACAATTCAAAATATTGACAAAACAAAAAAGTTGGTTCTTTGAGAAAGTAAACAAAATAGACAAACCCTTAGCCACACTAACAAACAGGAGAGAGAAAACTCAAATTAGTAAAATTCATGATGAAAAAGGAAATATCATGAGACACCACTGAGATACAGAACATAATGAGAAGCTACTTCGAAAATCTATTATTTCAACAAAATAGAAAATACCAAAGACATTGACAAATTTCTAGAGACATATGCTCCTCCAAACTGAACCAGGAGGACATACACAATTTAAACAGATCAATATCAAGCAATGAAATAGAAGAAGCCATTAGAAACCTACCATCCAAGAAAAGCCCAGGACCAGATGGATTCTCAGCTGAGTTCTACAAGACCTTCAAAGAAGAACTCATTCCAATACTTCTCAAAGTATTCCAGGAAATAGAAAAGGAGGGTACCCTACCAAACTCATTCTATGAAGCTAATATCACCCTCATACCCAAACCAAAAGACACATCAAGGAAAGAAAATTTTAGACCAATATCCTTGATGAATATAGATGCAAAGATCCTTAACAAAATACTGGCAAACCAGTAAGAAAATTCTGCACCATGATCAATTGGGGTTCATCCCTGGAATGCAAGGATGGTTTAACATCCATAAATCAATAAATGTAATCCATCATGTCAATAGACTTAAGGATAAGAATCATATGGTTATTTCAATTGACACAGAAAAAGCGTTCAACAAAATACAACACCCCTTCATGCTCAAAACACTAGAAAAAATAGGGATAGTAGGAACATACCTCAACATTGTAAAGGCTATTTATGCTAAGCCCATGGCCAACACATTCTTAATGGAGAAAAACTGAAAGCATTCCCTTTAAAAACGGGAACAAGACAGGGATGTCCTCTTTCACCACTTCTGTTCAACATCATCCTTGAAATACTAGCCAGAGCAATTAGACAGACTAAAGAAATTAAAGGGATATGAATGGGAAAAGAGGAACTTAAGCTGCCACTATTTGCTGATGACATGATTCTCTATTTAAAGGATCCAAAAAACTCCCCCAGAAACTTCTAGACCTCATGAATGAATTCAGCAAAATAGCAGGCTATAAAAACAACAAGCATAAATCTAAAGCATTTTTATGCACAAGCAATGAAACATCTGAAAGGGAAATGAGAACAACAACTCCATTTGCAATAGCCTCAAAAAAATCAAATACTTGGGAATCAATCTAACCAAAGAAGTGAAAGATCTCTACAATGAAAACTACGGAACATTGAAGAAAGAAATTGAGGAAGACCTTAGAAGATGGAAAGATCTCCCATGTTCTTAGATAGGCAAAATTAATATTATCAAAATGGCCATACTTCCAAATGTGCTATACAGATTTAACGCAATTCCAATTAAAATCCCTATGACATTTCTCATAGAAACGGAAAAAGCAATCATGAAATTCATCTGGAAGAACAAAAGACCCAGAACCAAAGCAATCCTGGACAGGAAGAGTGATGCAAGGGGTATCGCTATACTAGATCTTAAACTCTATTATAGGGCAATAGTAACAAAAACAGCATGGTACTGGCACCAAAACAGACAGGTAGATCAATGGTACAGAATAGAAGACATGGAGACCTACCCACATAAGTACAGTAACCTCATACTAGACAAGGGTGCCAAAAACATACAATGAAGAAAAGACAGCCTCTTCAACAAATGGTGCTGGGAAAACTGGAAATCCAAATGCAGTAAAATGAAACTAAACCCCTATCTCTCACCCTGCACAAAACTCAACTCAAAATGTATCAAGGATCTAGGAATTAGACCTGAGACCCTCACCAAATAGAAGAAAAATTAGGCCCAAATCCCTATCATGTTGGCTTAGGACCAGATTTCCTTAACAAGATCCCCCATAGCGCAAGAAATAAAATCAAGAATCAACAAATGGGATGAATTGAAACTAAAAAGCTTTTTTTTTCAGCACAGGAAACAATAATGTGAAAAGAGCCTACAGAGTGGGAGAAAACCTGTTCCCCACACACTTTAGATGAGCACTCATCTCCAAAGTTTATAAAGAACTTAAAAAACTTTACACCCAAAATACAAAGAACCCAATCAATAAGTGGGTTAAGGAAATGGGCAGACACTTCACAGAAGAAGATCTACAGGTGATCAACAAATATATGAAAAAGTGCTCATCATCCCTACTAATTACAGAAATGCAAATTAAAACCACCATAAGATTTCATCTAACTCCAATTAGAATGGCTATTATCAAGAACACAAGCAATAATAAGTGTTGGCGTGGATGTGGGGGAAAAGGCACACTCATACATTGCTGGTGGAGTTGCAAATTGGTGCAGCCACTCTGGAAAGCAGTGTGGAGATTCCTCAGAAAGCTTGGAATGGACCCACCATTTGACCCAGCTGTCCCACTCCTTGGTTTATACCCAAAAGACTTAAAATTAGGGGCTGGGGATATAGCTCAGTTGGTAGAGTGCCCACCTCGCAAGCACAAGGCCCTGGGTTCAATCCCCAGCACCGCAAAAAAAAAAAAAAAAAAGACTTAAAATCAGCATACTACAGTGATGCAGCCACATCAATGTTCATAGCTGTTGAATTCACAATAGCTACATTAGGGAACCAACTTGATGCCCGTCAATTGACGAATGGATAAAGAAACTGTGGTATATATATGCAATGGAATATTACTCGGCCATTAAGTAGAATAAAATTATGGCATCTGCTGGTAAATGGATGAAGCTGGAAAATATCATGCTAAGTGAAACAGGCCAAGCTCAAAAAACCAAAGGCCAATGTTTTCTCTGATAAGTGCATGACAATATATAACGATGGGGGGGTGATGGGGGAGAGAAGAATGAAGGAACTTTGGATGGTGTAGAGGAAAAAGGCGTGGGAGGGGGTGCAGATGGAAAGACAGTAGAATGAGACAGACAGTATGACCCTACGTATATGTATATTATGAATGGTCTGAATCTACATGGTGTACAATCATAGAAACGAAAAGCTGTTCCCCATTTGTGTACAATGAATCAAAACGTGTCTGCAGAAATAAGAAATATAAGAAAAAAATATATAGTGAAAAAAATCAGGTTATCACATAAATATTTTTTATCTGTTACTGAACTTCACAGATGCACAGAACAATTAATCTTAGTCATTTCTGTTATGGTGGCACAGAAAGCATGCTGGTAACATCAAGATATTGTTCAGATCCTTGACAAAAATACACATAAAGCTATGAGCAACACAGTGATTTCAATTTATGCACTACTCAAAAGAACAGGAAAAACCTATTACATGGTGGGCAATTTAGTACACACATTTATCACTGAGTTAAAAATATCCTGCTGCTTTGTTCCAAGCACTGGGGAAAGTGTGCGAAATAAACATCTCCTATCTTAACCATGAAGTACACAGAAAATCACAGCATCTGAAACAACCGGTTTGGGGAACTGTAGTTGCATTTTTCAAGTACAGTACAGGGTGTGAGGCTAATCTGGACTTTCTTTCCATACCTGGATGATACTAAGGCATGCTATTCTTTTCTATAATCATACTGATCCATAACTCATATCTGTTTTAACACTGAAAAAGAGTAGACTTTATTCAAATTGCCCCAGGTCAAAATGAAATCAAATCCCCTTCCAACATACAGGGCATGAATCCAGCGGAACTGCATTTGCCTCCATTAGTTCACATCTATAATTCATATTAATTGTTCATTCTTTATTCATGTGGCTACCTTTAGTGCTGAGGGAAAATCCTGAGTTGGTCTGGTTCAAAATGAGAAAGCATTTCATCCACATACATTAGGCAAATCTTAGGTTATCTCTTGGTTTGAAACACTGCATGAAGTCATCTCCGTTGTGGTTAAGCCCTGGCACACCATCACGCGCACACGCCCAGCAGAGCACCCCACGGGGGAGCGTCCTGGAACCATTACACAACAGCATGAGTGAGCACACAGCACTGAGCAGCAGCCGCTCATCTATCTCCAGAGCACACACCTCGGGGAAGGCAACAGAAACACTGTCCTCCAAACACCTTCAACACAGGGCACCGGGTGCCTTTCTTTGTCTTGGTGAATACTGTGCCTCATGTGAACTAAGTCAGTGTTCAACAGAGAATGAGACCCATCCTTGCTGCATTACGGGATCAGCACTTCCACCCTTCCCTTCGGCAATCCTGACAAGAAGCATTCACGGTGAGTGTGCCTGTGCAGTGTACGGTGGGGCATCTCGTTACTTAGTTCTTTGTTCACAATAAAATTTATTAATATTGTGTTGTTTGCAAGGAGAGGAGGGAGGAAGAGGTGGCTGAGGATGCAAGAATAAGCTGTCCCTGACTTCTGACATCCATGTGCCAACCACGTGACAGGCAGTGTACACCAGTCCTTCACGTGGGCACAGCCTGCAGAGGTCAGCTTCAGAGGACAGCACTCTCCACACATTCATTAAGAAAAAAGGAAAAAGTTGAACAGCAAGAATTAAAATCATTCTCACCTAATGACAAAACCAATTTTAGTATCCTCAACAATTAGAGAATTATTCCTTTCAGAAATAAATTTGCAAGTAATATTGGTCTGCAGATAGCATCTGCAAATAAGAAAATATGCTTTACCCAGCAAACCAAGGTCTAAATGTTATGCATCTAGACATGGATTTAAAAAGAAAGATGCAGCACTTCATAGCATGACTCTTTTAGCTACTTACTCTTTAACTGCACTGTTTCCCAAATATAAGAACAAACCCCGAGCATGCTCCGGAGCAGAGCCTGGTGGTGACCCACACTTTGCTCCAGCCTCACCAGCAGGCCTGCACAGGACTCAAGGCTGAAGCCACCAATCCAGACAACAGCACTGTTGTCTCTTCTCTGAGAACCAGGAAGAAGCATGTGCTCCACCCTGGGTTCATGACATGCCTGAGTGAAGAAATTCCGGAACGGTCTCCTTGCTCTCTTAAAGGGACATGCCTGAAGAGGACCCACACAGTTCTGTCTCTACCTGGAGCCTGGGTGCCCACCAGCCCAGGGCTGAGGTCCCACACAGAGCAGCAGGAGAAAAAAGCAAGCAATAGTGTGGACCACACGGCAGCTGCCCATCCGCCAGACCCAGCAACGTGGACGACAAATCTCCCTAGAGTTCCAGTCACTTAAGCGGGGTTCCATGCTCAGCCATCAAAACCAACGCAGCTGACCCGAGCCACATCCAGACCCAAGTGAATGATCGCCATTTGCTTTCTTCTCCTGATGGTCCACAGGCAGCAGTACTTCCTATGCATGATCTCTTCAACTATTACTTTAGTGTAGGCACTGGATCCACCCTGTGTAAAGTACTCTGAGCAGCACTTTACTGCTGAATATTTTAGTTTGGTCCCACCAAATGGTTATAGACCAAATTATTGTGCAAGTTACCTAACACACAGGCACATACACAAGACAGTGACCACAGGCATATACACCTTGGATAAAACCTCATAAAAAGCAATAGTAACTGAATATCTCTCTTTTTAGAACAAAGATTTAAGAGTCAAATATCGCTTCAAGTTTAAATACTGTACTTCTTTCTTAGCCAGATTGAGCTCAATATTTAAAATCCAGCCAGGAAAGGTATCAGGTCTGATATTGCTAATAAACTTTTCAACCACTGTTACCTAGAGTCAAGACAGTGGTGAGCAAGAGGGGCAGCAGTCAGACTACCTCTTAGTTAGCTCGCTTAGAACAGCAGGTGGACTTCAGAGGACAGCTTGTGAGCTGCAGGACCTGCTCACGCGTCCGTCCCTTCTGTGCAAGTCAAGAGATTTGGGTGGTGTTTTCAGCCTTCCATTGCTGTGACCAGAAGACCTGACAAGAACCACACAGGGGAGGAAAAGTTTATTTTGGTTTTAGGGGTTCAGTCCCTGGTCAGCCAACTCCACAGCTCTGGGCGCAGAGCTCATGATGACGGGAGGGTGTGCAGGAGGGACAGCTGGGGATGTGACAGCCAGGGAGCCGAGGCAGAGCTCCACTCACCAAGGTCCACTCACCACAGGCACCCCAAATCCCTCCCCTCCAGCCACACCACACTGCCACAGTCACCACCCAGCCCATCCGTATCAGCGGACTGGCCCATGGACGAGGTCGCAGCCCTCACAGCCCGACCACCTCACCCCGAATGTTCTTGCATTGGCTCACCAGAGCTTTGGGGGATGCCCCACTCTAAGCCATGACAGCCAATTGACGTTTTGCCCAGGAACACAACGAGTGATGACTTCACTCTCTGGGATGAAGGACAACTGAGCTCAACCTTCCTGTCACTTTGCTTCAGCTAAGGCACAGCTGGGACTGAGGTCCCTGGGAGGTAAGGTGGACCACAAAAATCACAGTACGACTCAGGCCCTACTCTACGCAGCCCTGCCCCACTTTGGGTGAAAAGTCGCCAATTTTTTTTTTTTTAAAGAAGAAATTCCAACTTTTGAAGGTTTTCATTTCCCAGTTGTTATGGAAGATAAAAAAGTTAATATTTAACAAAAGCCCAACAATTCAAAACGAAGCACTGTCTTAAGGCACCTTGCTCATTTACATGCAAGTTATTGATGTGCTGTTTTTACTGCTGCCCACCTAAACCATCTTACCAAGTTCCTCCGGATGCCATCAGCTCATCCAGATTCCCCACAAACAGCTTACAGAGTCAAGTCAGCCACTGCTGGAAACAGAACTGCTACTTTACTAGGATGGCTTCCAGCCCTCACTCCCTCCCTTCTTGGTCACTCATGAGGTGTCCAACCCACTGCCACCCAGAACACCTTTTATCTTGGCCCGGGGAATTTTGTCTACTTGTCCAAACACAAATGATGGGATCTAGGCAAAAATCTACCACATTTCCCCTCAAATCCGGTTCTACAGGAAAGAAGGAAGGTTGCTGGTTGTCAAGTTAGATGACAGTTATGATCAAAGACAATAGTATTTTCCTTTCTAAAAGGCGTAATTGGCGATGGGCACAATGGCACATGCTTTTATTCCCAGAGGCTCAGGAGGCTGAGGAGGAGGAACAAGAGTTCAAAGTCAGCCTCGCAATTCAGTAAGGCCCCAAGAAACTCTGGAAGACCCTGTCTCTAAATAAAATACAAAAAAGGGCTGGGGATGTGGCTCAGTGCTTAAGTGCCCCTGGGTTCAATAACTGGTTAAAAAATAATAATAATAATTGGCAACTTTGCCTCCTTGACTTTGCTTCCTTTAGATAAATATAAAGCCCTCAAGGCAAAATGGCTCAGAGAAAAAACCAACAAGCACACAGCGACCCTCTGAGGGGCACAACCTCACACCCCTACAACCCCGCAGGACCCCCCACAAGCACACCACCTACACACACGCCCATATGCCCCCGCAAGCACACATGCTCCTAGCCTACACACCATGCCCCTATCACCACATTCCCCACGCCCACGCCCCACAACTACACCCACACACATCCACTGACACCCCGCACATCCACAGGCACCCCACAAGCACCACACACACCTCCACAGGCACCCCCACACACACACACATCCACAGGCACCCCCCCACACACACACACACATCCACAGGCACCCCACACATCCACAGGCACCCCGCATATCCACAGGCACCCCACAAGCACCACACACACATCCACAGGCACCCCACACATCCACAGGGACCCCACACATCCACAGGCACCCCACACATCCACAGGCACCCCACACATCCACAGGCACCCCGCATATCCACAGGCACCCCACACACACACACACACACATCCACAGGCCCCACACATCCATAGGGACCCCGCACATCCACAGGCACCCCGCACATGCACAGGCACCCCACAAGCACCACACACGCACCCAGACGCCCCCCGCAGGCGCACGCACGCACGCACGCAGGGAGTAGCGGAAGCCAGCCTGCACCCAGAGACCGGTCTCCGCGCAGAGCCACCGCTCTGACGAGCTCCGCGCTCACTCCCCCCTGGACCCGCCCGGACGCCCTTCCGGGCAGCTCAGCTCAGCCCGCACCTCCGCCCCCGCGCGCGCCCGGGGCGGCTCTTGGCTGGCGCGCCGTCCGCCGCCACTCACCCCGCTCACCGTGCCAGCAGCCGCAGTAGCCCCAGTCCGCCTTGCCCGGGGCGCTGCGGTAGAAGCACCAGGGAGCGCCCGCGCCGTCGGGGCTGCGGCAGAAGTTGTGGCGCTGCCCTCGCAGCGGCGCCCAGCCCTCCGGGGGCGGCCGTTCCAGGAGGGCGGGCACCTCCGCCCAGCGCAGACACGGGGCGCCCCGGGCCGTCTCGTTGACCCACGGCGCGCCCGCGGGGCAGACCCCGGGAAGGCGCGGAGCCCGGGCAGCAGGCGGGGAGCGCGGGGACGGCGGGGGCGTCCCAGGTCTCCGCTGAGCCACGGTGCTGGAGAACGCGTGCTGGCGGCCCGGCGGGGGCGGGTATCCACGCAGCGGATCCACGCTCGCGGCCTCGCGGAGGACCCCTAGCATGAGCGCCAGCAGCAGGCCGGCGGGCGTCATGGTGCCTGCGCTGCGGGGTTGGTCCATGCCCCTCGCGGCGGGACCGAAGGGGCGGAGCGCGCCCCCTCCCAGCCCGCGCACGGACCCCGCCCCACCCACCCCCGTGCCTCGCGGGTGGCGGGGTCGCCAGTCAGGGAGAGGCGGGTTCCGAGTTCCGGGCGCCCAGGCGCGGGTGGGGAGACCCAAGCAGCTGCGGACCCCCTGCCGCCCCGAACACCGCGCAGCCGGAGTCCAGCGGTGCCGGGTCGCGCTGCCCGCGGCCTTGTTCCCACCCGGACCCTGTCGCGCTTTCTCTGCTTTGAAGTTTTTAGAAAGTGTGGCTGACAGTGGATGCCGCCCTGCCTGGCCACTTCCCAGGGCCGCCTTACCAAAGCGCGGGAAGATGTTCCGGCCTTCTGCTGAGCTGTGAGCTCTTCAAGGGCAGGACCGTCCTGTGCAGCTCCATGTCCGGGTGCCAAGCATAGTGCCCAGCGAACAGTGCCGAAATTAATTCCTGAGCCGACCCAAGGGAAGGAGCGGGAGCCTCCCACTCCCCGTGCCTTGGACGATGCCAGTTGTTGGCCATCATGGGGATTCGGAGGGCTCTCTTCATATCGAATGTCCTCGGTAACCAGAGGATACGCCAACTGTCCCGGTCTCCATTCTGTCCAAGGCTCCACCTGTCGGGTTTTGCGGGACAAGGGGCTTGAGTTAAGCCTATTCCTTGTCTCTGACCTGCAAGCACTTCCATAGCAACTGCCGGCCTGAGGTGCGCTGAGCAGCCCCCTTCCACGCGCCCCCGCGCAGAATTAAGTCAGCTTAGAACGTGTAAAAAGTTAACTGGGCCGGAGGTTTTAGAATCTCCCTTTCAATTGCTGACAATGCCGCTACAGTGAAACAAGGAAAACGAAGGTGACATTTTCCTTTTTGTGTTTCGTTACCAGGGAGGAACAAGCAAACATACCCGGAAAAGCAACGTTTAGATATTTGCTGTTAGAACTGAGGTTTCAATTAGAAGCCGAATCCCTTACTCCTATTTACATAGCCCATCTTTGCTTACCTTTTGTGAGTCATCGTATTGGGATCCTTGTTCACTCCTACTAATGGTGTACTTGGTTTTAATTCAAAGAGAATTGGTATTAGAAATATAGGAATGTATTTGTCAAGTCTTTATTGAAGATTTTTGTTGTTCAAGATGCACTGTTTCCCTTTTTATTAATATTCTTCAGGCTCCAAAAGCACAGTTAAACTGTACTTGTGGAAGAAAGTGAAAGATGAATACACATCTGGGGTGGTCTGTTTGCTTATTTTAGCAGGAACTGCGTTTTCCAATAGCAGATTCTAAGCACAGTGGGAGAGTTCTCATCAGACAGCCCCTCTTCTCTGTCTTCCACCCTGGGCTGCTTTATGGCCCAGGAAGGCTCTCAGGATTAAATCCGCTTCACTGGTGGGCTGACCTGGACCCTGCTACCCCCACCTCCCCTGCACCATTCAGGATCCCTGACTCCACATAATTGGACACTGTAGACACAGCCACTTCCCCCACGTCCACACACCCTTCAGAGAGGGAAATAAGGAGAAGCAAAGGGGGCGAAGAGAAGACTGTGGGAACTAAGCTCCAGAGAGAAGCAGGGCCTTGGGCAGGGCTGTATGGAAGAGGAATGAAAGATTCCCCAAGACCTGCTCACATTAACAGATTGTAAGAGCGATGGGTAAAAATGGAGTCATGGACAGAAAGCCCCACATCTGGAGTGAATCATTTAAGTTTTAAAACATGCCTTTCTTAGAAAATAAAATGGCTTTTATATCATGGGAGCACAATCTGAGGGCCTGGATCTGGGCTTTGCTTCCTGTTCACAGTGGCAGTGTGATCTAGATCTGTCCCCTCCTTGTTACTGCCCTCCTCTGTTAACGCTTTCCCTTTCGCTGTCCTCCACTTCCGGGCACACCTCCCACATGCAGGTGTTCTATTTCCAGATTCCAGAGCCACCTGACAAGCATTGCTCCGCCCCATTGCATAGCAGTGGAGGGACTAGAACCGCTTCCACTTCCATTAGGCCACATCCTGGCCACGCTCCCCTCCATTCTCACTGCCTCTGTCACAGACTTAAAGCTAACGAAGAGGGAAGGCAACCCTGTCTCCTGCAGCAGTAAGCCCGCAGTTGGTTCTCCCTGCCTTCAGCAGCTTCAGCAGCAACAGAGGAGCAAAGACAGGGGACAAAGAAACAAATGACCTCTTGCAGCACTCTGCACCACAACACCTGGAGGTTCCCAGGAGCCCCTCAATCCTCCTCTGACACGATTCCGTTACACAGCTCATTGATTTGGCACCCAAGAATGTGACTCCCCCAGCCCAAAGCCCATAGAGCCTAGATCCAGAACACAGATGGAGCACCGGGGGACTGCAGGAGGAGCTCGTCCACCTCAGTAGGAGGGATGGCTATCCTTGGGGGCTGCACAGCTGCACTCTCCAGGAAGACTCACAAGGACATTTGGTTTTATGGTGATCATTTTGCTTCACATACATGGTAGCCCAAAGGCCTTTTGTGTAGTTTAATTTGGAAATGGATTATATATATGGATTATATATATATATATATAATTTTTACAGAGTTTCAAAAAAATATATACAAAATAACTTTTGGAAAAGGCCCATTTGCAATTTAGGCACTGCTTGTATTTGGAAGAACTAAGAGCTTTTAAACAGATGGCGTAAGAGCAGTGTTTACTTTGATGATACCAAGTGCAAAAGAATGTGCTAAAAGAACTCTGAACAATGATATTTCACACAGAAAGAAACCTGTCTCTAGGTTACGGGAGATTTGAATCTATAAGTTACTGTTGTCAGGCTTTCAGAGGGGTGAAAACATAGCAATGCAATATTAACAAAACAGAGAGAAAGACCCAAAGTACAAGAGGAGCTGCCCACTGAAAGGACACTGATTCAGGCTGGAGGCCCCGGGGGGCAGAGGTCTCTGGCAGTGAAGGTAAGACCTCAGCGTCTCCCTGGTACTGCTCACTCCCCTGTCTGCCTGCTCTGAGCTGGCAAGAAGTGGAGGGGTGGTGGAGTTCAAGAGGAGAAGGGGTTTGCTTGGCTGGATGGGTCCTTAACACTCCTGAGTCATGTGATATACTCTTCTCTTTAAGGCTGAATTTTACAAAGCAGAAAAAAATGCTTTTTAGGTTTGAATTTACTTTTAAAATTTGTCTGAGGTTGGTATATACAGAAATTAATTCTTCAAGCTCATATTCAGGGTCATTCCAAGTACACACAGAATCAAGAGAAACATGCATGTGCACGCGTCTCCAATAAGTGGTCTCACTGGCCTTGGATGTGAATCTGTGGTCAGTCTGGCGGCAGACCTTAGCCACTGTGGAGCACTGGTCACATCCCCACATCCCCAAGGGAACAGCCCTGTGCCAGGCCGACAGGAGCAGAGCCTGAAGACTGCAGGCAGAGAACAGCTGAAGGTCCACCGCGGGAGGGCAAGCCTCACTGTGCCACCTGTAGGAACCCGCTCCCTGAAGCCAGGGGACAGGTGCCCCCACCACACCCTGGCTCTCCACTACTCCTCACCCACTCACCCTCTGAGCCTGGCAGGCAGGAGGCTGCCGTGCTCTGCCCACTGAGCCCTGTCCCTTCCCCTCCTGCTTTCCCTCTCGACAGCTTTTGTCCCTAAGATCAATGACACACTAAGAATGTCCTCGAGACGTCTCCCTGGGCAGTTTGGCCAAGTGCCACAGGTCCCTGCAGCCCCTCGGCAGTGCTGCAGCTGCAAGTGGGCTGCAGCCACATGTGTGAAGAGCACACGGAGGGGAAGAAGAGCTGCCCTCAGCCGCTTGCCGGTGTCTGGGACCTCAGAATCTTGGTGTTGACGAGCACTCAGTTCCACCTTCTGGTCAAATGCAAGTCTTTCCCAGAGCTTCCTGACGGTGGGCCGCCACCCATTTCTTGAAAACTGATCGTGGGCAATGTCTGCTTGGAAGCCACATGCTCCATGCCTAGGAGCCCAGACCATCTCAAATCTCCTCTTCTGCAGGGCCAGGTGGTCCCCAGTAGAAACAAGTGTCCAACCGCACTTCTGGTTCCACCCTCCCCGCCCTGTGGGGTGGGGTGACCTGGTCCTGCAGAGCTGGGCTCACAAGGTCGGTGTGCACTGCTCCAGGGCTTCAGAGTGTGCTGAGAACCCTTGGCCCCCTGCTCCTCTCCCTCTGGGAGGAGGTACGGCTCTGTGGTCTGGAGAGGCTGATTCACAGCATCAGTCACTCCCTGATGCCAGAGCCCCTTAGCAGTTTCCCCACTGAGCTGTGAATGGTGGATCCATTCCCCATTCTTCCTCCCTTTGCTCAGCATGTTTTTCTTTACATCATTTTTGGACTCTTAGGAACCATAACATAGCTGAGATTTGGTATGGGTGTGGAAAGAAGAGAGCTGCCAGGCCTGGCTCCTAGGAAGTTATGCCAGGGCTTGGCAAATCCCTAGCTTGCCCTTGCCTAGGGCCTCAGGGGACAGGGCTAGAGTCAGGGACTGTTTTCTGGCCGCCCATCCGTTCCTGCGAGCCTCACTAGGCATGGGTGGGCTGTTGGTAAGGTGGAGATGACAATTCTGCTTCGCAGAGTCGCTGGGACTACAACCTCCCTGTCAAGTGCTAGATGCCGCTGAATGACCACCCTTCAGTATGTGAGGACAATTATCCAGGCCCTCCTGCTTTTCCTTGACTAAACATGCCACCATTTCCTCTACCGTTTCTGACTGTCATGCCATGTGCTGCAACCCAAGCATGGAAGTGGACTCACTAAACTGAAGCTCATTGTATTAAAACCACACTCAGCGATTACTTGAGCAATGCAGATTTCAAGGGGAAAGGGCTTCAAATAGCACAGTGTGATGGCAAGTGCTTCTTCATAGCCCCAGCCCTGGGCCCTGACACCATGAGCACAGAGCTGCCCGAGCTTGTACCATGTCCTTTCAGGTCCTGTTCAAACTGCGAGGTTTCCCTGACCAAACTCTGCTCTCAAATACGTGTTGGCATGGCAGCTGCACCTGCACTGCTTCATGCCACACACACGTCGTTCCAGAGTTCCCTCACGACGGCCTCCTGATGGAGAGCTGTACGCCCCATGGCGACCGGCCTGGAGTGGCCACTGACAGTTACTGGACATGAGGCCTGCCAGCTGAACATGCATGAGAGGCCTTGTGCTCTGTGGTGTAGAGTGTCGAGTTCAGAACAGAGGTCACAAAGCAGCCATCAGCAGGATGGAATGCCATCCAGGTATGTTTTCCTTGGAATAAGAATCACTTTAGAAATGGAATTTTATGCATTTTTTTTAAATCAGTGGCTAACATAAAATTAAAACTTACTAGTTTCCCTTGCACATCTGTTAGAATGCTTTTGATTGAAAATAAAATAACCCTCAACTCAAACTGCCTTTAAAAAGGTTCTTTAAAGGAAGGTGTAGTCTCAGACTGTTTCTAAGATTCCCAGGAGTGATTGCTTCAGGGTCTAACTGTGCTGTTGGGGTCTTAGTGTCCTTTTTTCTCTCTGCTTGTCTGTCTTAATGTTGGTTTCATCTGCAGACTGCCAGCAAATGACAAAACAGAGCCTCTGTTTGGAGAAAGAAGAGAATTATTCTTGCTGGGCCTCTCTTTTAGAAGCAAAATCTCTTTCCTGGAAGCCTCATAGATGACCCCCCGGGCCTGTGGGCCAGAACTGGGTCACATGCCTCTCCATGAAACCCTCCCTGGCAGGGAGAAGACACTTCCCCTGCTCAGCTTGGGTTACTTATCTGAGAAATAATGGATGCTTGGAAACACCAGCCCATGTGTACCACACCATGAAAAGTCAAACGTCTGTCCACAGAGTCTTTAATGTCTGTAGCTGTCCCCCATCCTTGGACCTAGAGAACAGTGCTCTGCTCCCCATGGTCCCGGGCCTGGCCTTTGTCCAAACTTGGATTGCACACCCGGTTCGTACTTGTTTATCTAGAGGAATTTCAGCTGTTTTGATGTTTGTGGGTGTCCGAGCCTATAGATTCCCTAATGGTGAATGGATAACGGTGCTGGTTGTCTATAGCGATGTGACAAGCCGTCCCATCACTCACTTGGTGACTTAGAACAAGAAGCCTTATTATTGCAGAGCTTCTGAGGGTTGGCCCCTGGGAGCGACTCCTCTGATGTTCAGTCAGCATGTCAGTGGACTGCAGTTGTCTGAAGGCCTGCCTGGCTGGAGGACCTGCTTCTGAGATCGTCCAGCTGTGTGTCTCCACAGCACACTCCAGCACACAGCAGCGTCCCTGAGTGGGAGGTCCAGGAGAGCGACCCAGGCAGAAGCCACCAGGGCTGGAGCGCCCCAGAGACGGCACTGGTGCTTTGCTCACGTTCAGTTGCTCGGAGAACACCTGCCCTGGCTCTCGCAGGAAGGGGCCACACAGGGATGTGCAGCCTAGAAGATGAGGGTCACGGGGCCACCTCTGAGGCCGGCTGCCACAGCTGTGTCCTGTAAAATCACTCTGAAACAGAGCATAAAAGTGTACTAGCTTCCCCTGCACATCTGTGTGAATGCTTTTGGCTGCAAGTAAAATACCCCTCAACTCAAACTGCCTTTAAATAAGGTTCTTTAAAGGACTTTGTGGTCTCCAACTTTCTAAGCACTGAGATTCCAGAATTGATTGCTTCAGAGCCTAAGTATGCTGTTGGGGTCTCACAGTATGGCCATGAGTTTTCCAAATGTTGAATATCACTGTCAACCAAAGAGCCATTTTAGAGACAGTGCCAGCTCCAAGCAGAGGTGATTTCATCTCCCATCTCATTTTCTGAACAGACTCAGCCTTTGTTATTTGGTTGCAAGAAAACAAGATTCTATAAATGAAATCAGGCATCCAGACTCCCATAGAAGCCTCTAATGTACCAGCTGCCTGATGAGGCTGGACATGTGTGCCAGTCTGCAGCTGTCAATATTCCAACAGGGGTGGAAGAAAGCAGGACAGACAGAGGAATCTGGCATCCCCTGAACTGAGATGCAGCAGAGTGGGGATTTGGATAAGGCTATGAGAACGCTGCTGAGATCATCTGTATTAGAATGTTGCTACAGAGGAAGAAACACGGAAATCAGCTCTAGCCTAACTGCTAAGGTTGCCAAGTGTGTCCGATCCGATCACCCTGGGCCTTTTGTAACACAGCAGCTTCCTGTGCAAGAGACTCTGCCACACATATTTCTATGGCTTGCCCATATACCTTTTCCCAAACAAAAAAATCCCAGAGCATCATACAGCATGTATTCACCGCCATGCAGCTATAACAATTAGAAACAAATAGCTGGTAGAGTTGAAAGCAGCCAGAATTTCTTTTCTCCCCTCTTGCATGAAAAAGTTACATTGTGAAGGACACAACGGCTTCACTTTGGTACTGAAAGATTGACACTGCTTTCAAACAAAGACTCATTGGCAGTATTTATAGCTGAATTGTGTAATTAAAAAAACTCAGGGTATTGAAAGCATGACGCTACCCTAGACTGGTCTTTATTTTTAGAAGGCTTAAAAAATCTCTCCTCATGTAAAAAGCCTCTGCCTATGACTCAATGCTCCCTGCTATGGAGAGGTCATTAGATGTGGGCGGTGTGGCTTCACGCGGGAGCCACAGCTGGGCTGAGCAGGACCTTAAGGAGGTGCTGGGCCGTGCCAGGCCTTTTCCACAGGAGCTGGAGCTAGGCTTTGTGCCCACTCCCCCAGGCGGGCGCCAGTGGAGAGCCTGTCTTCAGATACATTTTAAGCAAGCTATTTCAAGGACCCAACAACAACTCTGAATGACAGTAACTGTTGCACCATACCTAGCCCAATGGGCATCTAATGAGTAAAGCAGATGGAAGACCCAAGAAACAGATCTCTTCAAGTGAGAAGTTGAAGTGTTTAAACACTGAATATTGGTGCAAAAGCTGAACAAGGGCATGAGTTTTCAGGAGATATATAAGGACATGAGTTTCAGTTTCCCTGTGTTCAGAATTGTCTTTGGAAGTTATGATTTTGTATTTGGTATCTTTTTGTAGATCATTCAAGTGAGAGTGCAGAGTAAACACACTTTAAACATCTACCTGCAGCTGTTGTTCTTGAGAAAACATTTTGAACTAATGAGGAACAAACCCCTCTAAATAAATATAAATAATAAATCTAATTCATAAATTCTGGGTTTCAAAATGCACCCTTATTCTTTTGATCATCTGAGGGCTGATCCTAGCTTATAGTCAAAGCTTCAGCAAGTAGTTTACAGGCAGGGGAAGAGCCAAAGTGAACATCTGGACAATTCGATTTTAAAAATTCAAAAAATTGACATTAACAGAGCAGTTACTCTGCTCAAGAACCTGCTCTAAGTGGCATTATTAATCACTTATTAGTATATATTCATCAATCCTGAAAAAATCCTATAATATAGGCTTAATTTATCCCATTGAGGGTAAAAAAGAAGAAAACACTGAGGGTCAGAGAGTTCAGTCATCTTGCCAAGTCTGCACAAGTAGCAGATGGAGATGATGTGTGGAGACCACTTCGTCACAGAATAAGTTTCCTTTTCAATCAAATTACCCTAACTGTTACCTTCAACTGCAGAATTCAGTGCAGAAGCACTATTTACTGTTTCTCAGAGGCAAAGACAAAGACCCTAATAAGAATTAACTAACCTACAAATTATATGATTCTGGGAGACCAGAATCAGGGTCAAGTGGTCACTATGCAGCAAAGCAGACCAGAAGGCCTGAAGTTCTCTGGGCTCTGGAGACTTCATTTGTGAGGAGAAGTCTGACTCCTGGGTACAACTGAATGTGAAGCTTGGCTGGTTGAGAAGATGGAAACCAAATGGGAATGTCCTACAGGCTCAGCATGTGCCCATCGCTGGAAAGGGAAGGGGGTAGATTTGTACAGCACTGACTGTGGCCTGGCTTGTGTTGTTGTTCAGGCAGCAGAAGAACAGGGTGTTGGTCAAAGAGAAGGAGACAAGGGTTGAGTTCATAAACTGCTCTTGTTGAAAATAATAGTGAGCTATGTGAAAACTGCTGGCCTCCGACAGAAACATCTCAAAGAATTTTGCACTTGTTATGAGATGTATCTGCTGTGTGAAAACTGCTGGCCTCCAACAGAAACATCTCAAAGAATTTTGCACTTGTTATGAGATGTATCTGTTAAGCACCAAGACACCAGAGCAGCCAGAGTAAGTCTGGGCTCTAACCCATCACTGCTGTGGATGACATCGCAGACTGCTGGGCTGTCCTGGGTCTGTGTGCTGAGAGGGAACTAACACTCAGGGAAGACAGCTTCCCAGGATGAAGTAAGACAGTGCAGCGACAGCTTGTCACATGAAAGAGGGTTGGTTTGGGATAAGTGGCAGGTGCTCATATCATTAAAATTATTACTGTTAAAACATGAGTACAAAATGAGAACCCTAAAGCTCAGGTGAAAGCCGAGGACAAGAACACTGACTTTCCCCGACTGCTTTCCACTGGTTTGGCCACACACTGGACGGATGTCCCTGAAAGATCAAAGAGAGGTGACTGTGCACGTGGTTAAAAAGTCCGAGGCAGGATAACAATTAGATGTGACCTGCCCAGCTAGGTAAGTAATGGGCACTCTGATCTCACAAGGCTGAAAAACAATCTCCTGTCAAGGGAAAACGGATCCATAAATGCAAATGTTACCTGAGAGCTTCTGTGCTTGATGATTTCAATCATGCAATATAGGATGACATTTCCATCAAAGACAGATGGAAAGAGTGGGCTGTGCTTACCTGGAGCAAATCCACAGTATACAGAACAACAGCTCTCAGGCTGCGCCCGCCCTGAGTGACTCCATGGTGTGCAGAACAGCAGCTCTCAGGCTGTGCTGCCCTGAGTGACTCCATGGTGTGCAGAACAGCAGCTCTCAGGCTGCGCCCGCCCTGAGTGACTCCATGATGTGTAGAACAGCAGCTCTCAGGCTGTGCTGCCCTGAGTGACTCCATGGTGTGCAGAAGAGCAGCTCTCAGGCTGCGCCCGCCCTGAGCGACTCCATGGTGTAGAACAGCAGCTTTCAGGCTGCGCCCGCCCTGAGGGGCTCCATGGTGTGCAGAACAGCAGCTCTCAGGTTGTGCCTGCCCTGAGTGACTCCATGGTGTAGAACAACAGCTCTCAGGCTGCGCCCGCCCTGAGGGGCTCCATGGTGTGCAGAACAGCAGCTCTCAGGTTGTGCCTGCCCTGAGTGACTCCATGGTGTGCAGAACAGCAGTTCTCAGGCTGCACCTGCACTGAGTGACTCCATGGTGTAGAACAGTAGCTCTCAGGCTGCGCCCATCCTGAGTGTCTCCATGGTGTGCAGAACAGCAGCTCTCAGGCTGTGCCCGCCCCGAGTGACTCCATGGTGTAGAACAGCAGCTCTCAGGCTGTGCCTGCCCCCGAGTGACTCCATGGTGTAGAACAGCAGCTCTCAGGCTGTGCCTGCCCCCGAGTGACTCCATGGTGTAGAACAGCAGATCTCAGGCTGTGCCTGCCCTGAGTGACTCCATGGTGTGCAGAACAGCAGCTCTCAGGCTGTGCTGCCCTGAGTGACTCCACGGTGTAGAACAGCAGCTCTCTGGCTGCACTTGCCCTGAGTGACTCCATGGTGTTCAGAACAGCAGCTCTCAGGCTGTGTTGGCCCTGAGTTACTCCAGGTGTGTAACTGTAGTTTTCCCTGAGTGGTTCCATTTTGAGTTCAAGAGCCAAGGGAAGATGATCCATATCTAGTTTCTAGAAGTAAATGAACACCATCTGCTGGCACCACATAGGCTCAAACTGAAGAATAATTTTATGTGCCAACTTATCAGACTAAATCAGGATCACCTGGACATGTGAACTTCCCATTATGTCAGGAACACCAGACGCCAGAGCTTATCAGCCTCACCAGGCACAAGCCCTCACTCTAGACCCAGAAGGAGAAGCCCCCAAGGCTGGACACAGCAGCACTTTGGCCCCGTCACCTGGTCACTCATTCCAGGCCTTGCCCAGGCAAATCGCCACAGCAACAAACCTCCAATTTCCTGTTCCCATTGGGCTTCAGCAGTCTCTCCTGCCCGTGGTGACCAGGCCCAGCCCACTCCAAGCTGACGCTCCAAGCTGGTCCTGTGATCCTTAAACTGACACCCACCTGGACCTCCGCCGTGACAGCTCTGCAGAGCTGCTGCATTAGCCCTTCTCTGACCACCCACAGTGGCTCGTAGACTCTGCCTTCCTCTCCCTCTCTGCCTGTGCCCTGGGCTCAGCACCCTGTGACCCTGTGGCCCTTTAACGCTTTCTTAGTCTTTCTGTGACCTAGTTACATATCAGTGTGTGAAGTGTGTGACTGGGGTGTTCCAGATACTAGAGGTTAGGGTTGGAATTACGGACCTGTGGCTGCCTGGCTCATGACAGCAGGTGACCCACAGGTATCCAATGAACTGCCCCGGATGGAAGTGGTGCAGCCTGGGAATTCACTGTCACTCACTAAGTTCTGACACTGGACAGAGGGCGTGTGAGGTCTGCCTTGGCGACAGCTCCTTACCACAACAGACCACATAGATGAGGATGGTCCCATAAGATCCTGCCACTTGGCGGTGTCACAGCTGCCCTGCTTCATGCAAGGCCACTCCCAATATGCTCATGGCAAAGTCTCCAACAGTGTGCTTCTCAGACATGTCCCTGTCTGTGGCTCATGACTGTGTTTGTTGTAAAAAAGGAAAAATGAAGACCGCTTGTTTCTGATATTTCCAGGTGGGCAGCTCAGCTCTGTGTTACTCCTCTAGGGCTCCCCACTGTCCCTGGCCTCCCATGTCATAAAAGGCACACTTCACTCTTGGTGAATTTCTCAGGGTTTCCTTTTCCCTGGAAGAAAGCAATGTTGCAATTCATAAGCTGATTACCATTTTTTCTTAACATTAGTAAATACAGTTACTGTTCCTGTTCTCGTTGTTACTGTCATGTCTAGATATGGGACACTGGGTTGAGGATGTGGCTCAGTGGTAGAGTGCTTGCCTGGAAAGCATGAAGCCCTGGGTTCAATTCCCAGCCCCCCCCCCACACACACACACAAAAATAGATATGGGGCACAGTGCTGTCTGAACAGCAGCTGGGCTGGTGCCCCGCTGTGTGGTTTCCGCTCCATTGTGAGGATTCGAGCCTCTGCTCATTCTCTGGGTTGCACCTGTGGGAGACAGGCACTTCACAGTGGTGAGGTCTAGTGCTGTGTTCACTACTGTAGGCCCTCAACGCGTGGTAGGCTTCCGTTCCAGTTTCTCCTTTGTATAAACTCCCCTGTTTGCTCAACATCATTACAGAGACGAAAGCTTATTCCCTTTTTCCAAAGTGTGTGTCAAGCAGGCATTTCACAAACCAGGCCAAAATGAAACTGGTCAGAAACAGTTGTGGTAGAAACTTGAGGACATGCTGGCCTTCGGAAAAGAAATTCCTCCGTGTTCGTCTGGGGCCTTGGAGTCCCATAAACAATGTGCACTTGATTAAAATCCCTGCTCACAGAGAAGGAAGTGAACTTTGTCTCTCAAGTTGGTGGACAAAGGAATCCGGACTGGGTTCAAGTGTTGTCGAGCCTTAGAGACACAGAACAAATGCAATATCCCCTCTAAGAACTAAACTCTGTGCTGACACTTGTTTTCCCACAAGGGAGTCCTAACATTTTTCCACAATAGTGAAACTATGAGACAGGGCGGCCATCAAATTCTATCTGTCGTAGTTTCATAAACATTCTTTTTTTTTCGCGGTGCTGGGGATTGAGCCCAGGGCCTTGTGCTTGCGAGGCAGGCACTCTACCAACTGAGCCACATCCCCAGCCCTCATAAACATTCTTGAAAGCACAAATGGATGAATGAAGCCATCTGCACTCTTCTCCGACCATCTGAAGCTCAGCAGTTAGGAGCTCCGTTTGCCCACAAATGTCCTTGCAGGAGTCCGGCCCAGTGTGGTTAAAACAGCCATCCCAGGTCTGCCTTTAGGACCCACCCTGCTTGGACTGTTCTTTGCTCCCAGTAGTGACCCAAGTGCCAGCCACTGTGTTAGGGCTGGAGTCAGCGTGACAGAGCTTGGGGAGTGTGTCCTCCAGTGCGTCAGCCTGCGATGTCTCCCACCCGGAGCACTGGGAAGCACAGCAGCACGGTCCTTGGGCTACTGCAGGAGCAGCCCCTGCAGGCTGGGCTGTTGGCAGAGGTCAAGCCACGTGAGCCCTGCATGAAGCAAAGCCTGTCCTTCACTTGGGAGCCTGTCACCCTCTGTGAAAGGTCCTGGGCCTCCCTTCCCAGGCCCCTGCCTTCAGGTGTATGTCCCTGAATGTGGCCCTGGAGACTGTCCCTCTGTGATGCCCTCAGTAGGACCTCTAATGGACATGGCAGGCTCTTGGTGCCCCAGTGGTGCCAGTGAGTTTGATGAATTCCTTAGCTCCAGACTGAAGGTGCCCTTGGGCACCTTTCCTCCCTTGAGAAGACTTTTTTTTTTTTTTTTCGCAGTACCGAGATTGAACCCAGGGCCCTGTGCTTGCGAGGCAGGCACTCTACCAACTGAGACACATCCCCAGCCCCCTTGAGAAGACTTAATAGTGGCTTTTAAAGACAGCAGTCCCTTTGGCATGTCACCCAAAGGAACAGGAGAAGAGGCTAAAATGCCAGGGCAGGTAGGAGTAATAGGGACAGCAGGTGGACAGAGGCTTGTGGTGAGCAGCCTGTGGCAGAGCACAGGTCCCACAGCCTGGTTAGGAATCTACCTGACCCCCTCAGGGAAGGAGAAGTGCCCACCTGCTGCTCCCTACCTCTGGGGGCTCTGAACACCTGGCTGCTGGCTCCCCCCCACACCCAGGTCGGTCAGGATGGTGCCACGCCTGGCGTTGTTCCCCCTCCTCTGCCTGTCTCCTCTTCCAGGAGCAGACCCTACCCTTACTGGACTCTGTAGCACAAAGCCCATCTCCCTCCTCTGCCTGTCTCCTCTTCCAGGAGCAGACCCTACCCTTACTGGACTCTGTAGCACAAAGCCCATCTCCCTCCTCTGCCTGTCTCCTCTTCCAGGAGCAGACCCTACCCTTACTGGACTCTGTAGCACAAAGCCCATCTCCCTCCTCTGCCTGTCTCCTCTTCCAGGAGCAGACCCTACCCTTACTGGACTCTGTAGCACAAAGCCCATCTCCCTCCTCTGCCTGTCTCCTCTTCCAGGAGCAGACCCTACCCTTACTGGACTCTGTAGTACAAAGCCCATCTCCCGCCCCTTCCACTGCACCACAACCTAACTTGCCAGTCTGAAAGCTGCTCTGTCCGCCCCTTAAGTTGCAGGAATTCCCGGCCTACTACAGCCATTTCCTGCTTCCTGCGCTACATCCTAGCTTGTCAGTCTGAACATGCTAGCTAGCTATTGGTTCATCAGTCAGCTTGCAAGTATTCTCCTCCGCTATTGGTTCCTTCCAGCCTGGGAGATTCCAATATCTAGGAGAAGCGTCCACGCCATCTTTCTCTTTCCCTTCTTTTCCAACCCCGGAGCGAACACGCTAGTCGTCCGCATAATAAGGTCTCTTGCGTGAGGTCCTGTGTCCGACGTGGATTTCTGGGAGCTATTGTTGAGCCGCAACTGAAACCGGGCGTTCGGAGCGCCAGTTCTGTCGGAAGGGCTGGAGCCACCGCGGGTCCCGAGCTGAGCTGCATTTTTCCTTACAGACTCCACTTCTGGAATCTCTTACTTGTATGAAGGGTGTGCCACTTCTTTTATTTTATTTACTTATTTGGTATCAGGGATTGAACTCTGGGATGCTTAATCACCGAGTCATATCACCAAAACCCCTCCTTTTTCTTTTGAGACAGGGTCTCCCTAAGTTGCTAAGAATCTTACTAAGTTGCTGAGGCTGTTTTTGAACTTGCAATCCTCTTGCCTGCCTCCCTGATAGCTGGGATTACCAGATGGGGCTATAAACTTTTCTTTTTAAACTTGTGGGCAGCCTTTCCAAAAAAAAAATGCAGGATTCAGTAGATTGCTTTGTCCAAATCAGTGTAACAGGAACATAATTTCTCTTTTTTAATTCTATCTTTAATACCATCTTTCCAAATGGACAAAAAGAAATATAACAGCAAACAGAGTGAAGATAAAAGTTTAAAGCACTGCAGTTCCACAGCACTCGCAGACATCAACGTCCCCTTTGGCTGTCCAGCTTGAGAGGAGCACACAGCACCATGGTATCCAACAAGTTTCTGCCTCAAGGTTGCATATCTCCTTTTCACCTCTGGTTGTGAAATCTCGAAAATTACATAGCGTTTTGGAGGTGTAAAACTGGATGGAATAATTTTTACAACTAAAACTAAGCAGACGTGCTTGGAGACATGGGGCACTGCCTCTGTGGAGGTGGTACAGAACTTCACCAGCAGGGAACGCTGGTCTGTGAAGGACGGAGAGGGGAGGCAGTGGCCACTGTGCCACTGCAGCAGGGAGCTGGGGGTACACTGGGATCTGCTGTTTACAGTTTCCCTTAAGGTTTACCAAACTGTCATCTGCCGAAGACTGAACCACTAGCGTCAGCACAAAGCATCAGCCTCAGCTCTGACTGTCAGCACTAACAGAGACTTTGGAGGACTTCCTTTGCTGTATACAGCCACTCTGTGACAGCCCTGCAGAGAGCAGAGCTTCCCTACTTCAAATTCCCATTGTCAGCTCTAGCTGATCTATTTATGGAAGAGGCCTGGAGGGGGTCAGTGATTTACTGAAGTCTCTTGGTTGTTGACAGTGAGGCCAGGGCAAAAGGATGGTCAGGGTAGGTAATGAATGGTTGGTCAAGAAGGTGGGGGCTGGTTCAAAGGAAATAAAATGCTAATACTTCCAGAACACTTCCCCTCCCCTAACCTGTTGCTAAGGTCACCTTCCTCCAGGAATTGTTCCTCCCTGCAAGGGGTTGCTAATGAGTAGGCCCTGGGTGGCTTCCTGCCTGCCTGTACCCCTGGTTGGCTCCTTTCCCGCCACTGGATCACTCCACCTTTGGGGCAGGATGGGGGGAGGGGCATAAGAACAAAGGAGGTCTCAAATCTCCACGCTCACTCCCTGGGGCACCAGCTTGGGCCTCTCCTCTGTGGAGGAGTCTCTCCCTCTATTCTATCCTTTAAATAAAACTTTTTGCTCTTGTTTGGATTTTTCTCGAGTGTTCAATCTTTGACACGAGGGGAATGGGGACCCAGGTCCTTATTTTAAACACCTGCATCATCTCTGGTCTCAACGGACAGGATCTGACCAGAACTGACCACAGGGTCTTGACTCCAAGGATCTATGGCCTCATTTTGATGCTTATGATCTGTCGCCACTATCTCCAAGTTGCACATATTTTTTTTTAATAATTATCTGCCCTTTGAGTAAATTTCTAGAAGCAAAAGTGTGATTCAGAAGGTCTTATGGTACAGAGGCAGGTCAGGCCTAGGTTCAGAGCTTGGCTTCCAGAGCAAGGCCTTGCTTAAAGCCTTGCCCTACAGTTCACAGCCAGCATCCTCAGGGCTCCCACCTGTGATCAGAACTATTAAGATCTAACCCAGCCAGGCATGGTGGCACACACCTCTAATTCCAGCAGCTTGGGAGGCCGAGACAGGAGAATCCCAAGTTCAAAGTCAGCATCAGCAACTTAGTGAGGCCTAAGCAACTCAGTGAGACCTTGTCTCTAAATAAAATAAAATGTAAGCTCGGCGGGCTCGGCGGGCTCAGCGGGCACAGTTAGCAGCCAAATAAGATCGGACAGAAAGTGGCCAGAGCAAGCTTTATTGGAACTTGGCTCTAGGGTGAAATTCCCAGACCCCGGGGGTATAGGGACCCAAAGAAAATTGCACGTGGCCCTGTTTTATAGACTGGGATGGGAGGGGTTACTGTTGAGTGACAGGTGGGTATAAAGGGTCAGAGGAACTTTCTATTCACCTTGCTGCAAACTTTCTGGCCACCTTTGGTGGGCTGGTCTTTGTTCCGGCTGCTCAGCTTTGCCCCCTACAGTCGCCTAATTTCCAACCTAACAACAAACAAGGTCTGGGGATGTGGCTCAGTGGTTAAACGCCCCTGGGTTCAATCCCCAGTACCAAACCAAACCAAACCAAAACCCACCTAACTCGGGATGACCAGGAGCCAAAGGTCTGGCTCAGGGTTGGTTATTAGCACATTACCAAGACTCTACACTCCCTGGTGGCAAGTGTTTTCATTATGTTAAGCGGCTGAAATTTGGGTTTGAATGTACTTCTCAGACTCCTAAGACCTTATGGGTGCATGTCCAATTCCTGAGCTGTTCCCTTCTTTTTAAAATGTTCTCAGCTGACTGGCGCGTGCCTTCCCAGGGCTGCTGCGCCTGCTTGGGTCCCACCCCGAAGAGCCACAGGCTGTCCGCAGGATCTCTTCAGCTTTGACTTTGCTGCAGGGGGTGGTATACATTGTTCCTAACAGCGCACATTCAGGCTGTGAATGTCCTTCTCCTAGGGAGAAGCCTCCTGTAGAAGTCAACAGGTGCGTTGAGAAAAAATAAGATACAATTCATGTGGCCAAATGCCCTCAAATGCTCCAGAAACACAAAACATTCCAGCATTTTAAAGTCTGGGAGATCAGACATTGAGTTTAACTTGGTGTTTCAGGACTTCTCAAATTTATTTAATAAGAGGATTCAGTGTTCCCTCCCAACACGTATGAATACCTCACAAAAATTACTTGTGACTCCAGCTTGGGAAATGCAGCCAGTGCACTCCCACTGTGTTGGACGTTAAAGGGTCAGGTGGACACAGGTGGCTCCTTGCTCTGGAATATTCTGTCTCATGTCTAACTGAGCCTCCTGTCACCTACCCCATAACCACTTCCAGGTGTTCTCTCCTGCTCGCCCTCACCTCTCACCAGGTTGCTGGCATTTCTTGAGAGCTAATGCAGCAGACCCTCGCTGGGTGATTCCAGACACCAGGCACACATAATCATGACGGAAATAAGAAAGTAAACACCTTGAGGCCTTTCTGGAGTCTGCCCCACTCTGAGGGGCTGTACTACTTCATCTTTGACTCCTTCTGAAGTCTAGAGGAGACTTTGAAGTTCCGGAGTTGATTTCACCTCCTGAGCCTGCAGAGGAAGTCCTTTCTTTTGAAAAACCCAGAGCAGTAACTCAGAGCTTTCCAATTACTGCTGGGCACAAACAGCTATCCATAGTGTGGGGCAGCCTCTGGGCTGAGGGGCGATGCAGGGTCCAGGCAGGTGACTCCTCTGCTGGAAGTCACTTCACCAGGCCTCTCAGGGTGCCTCATGTGTGTTTCCAGAGCATGGAAAATGTTAGAAAGAAATACACTGGTAGGCTCAGAACACTTGTTCACTGACTCCCTTTTCCTTATATTGGAAAAGAACTAGATGCATTGAATAATCACAAAATTCATAAACAATAAGAAACACAAAAATATATAAAGGACATTATTAGGAACACTTTTGATAAGCTTTAAGACATTTTATAGAGATGCTAATTGTGATTTAAAGGATTTTTATTTAAAATATTTGTTTAAAAGCAGTGCAAATCATGTTTCTAAAATGTGAAGAAGTCACAGCAAAAGTTATCGTGGCAAACACTTTCTTTTTAAAACAAGAGAAACATTCCACATACAGCTGAATAATGAGAAGGTGGTGCTCTGAGTGTCTTAGTCTGGAACATCCCTCACTTGGTTGCACGGGTAGCACTGCTGTTGTTCATGCAGTGCGATGGGCAGAGCAGGCTGCCCAGGAGGCATTACTACAGCCCAAGAGAGACACTCAGCACACCTGCGACGATGCCCCTGAGGCGCTGTCCACCGTGGTGTGCTGGCCTCACAACCAGCGACAGGGACCTCACCAAGAAACAAGAGGTCTGGATGGTGAGCACACACAATGAAACACCGTCAGAACAAAACCAGCGCAAGCTCTTAAAAGTACTGCCAGGTATGGACGCAAAACTCAGCAAAAGACAACCTTGACAGGGCATCTACGCTTTCCAGGTTTGTGGGGAAATTCCCTTTGAATATTAAACAACCACATTCAGAAGTTTTCCCCTCCTTTCCTAGAATGGTTGTGGGAGGCCAACTCATTTCAGACTCATTTCTAACACTTTTGGTGAAGAAATATATTTAAAGTAAGGATTTGTATTAGTCAAGTATCTGTCTTCTCCAGGAAGCCGTTCAAGTCTCCCAGAGCCTTTTAAAATCTGTGTGCTGCTGCTGGAAACACTCCTTAAACATTCCCCCTGAAGACCGGGATGCTCATGCATTCTCCCTGTGCCATGCGCCTCCAGAGCAGACCCCAGACCTTGCCATCATTAGAAGCCACACAACCCGTTTTATCCTTCCTCTTCTCCCTGGGTTCTGTCCATTCCATTCACAATACCCTTTTCCCCAGAGATGTTCACACCAATATACACAAGGTTTCCTTGGTCATCTGAACGCCCTGAGACACAACATGCTACTGTTTTCCACCTGTGTGCATTGTGTACTTTTTTTTTGGGGGGGGGGTAACCAGGGAGTGAACTTGGGGCACTCAACACTAGCCGCATCCCCAGCCCTATTTTGTATTTTATTTAGAGACAGGGTCTCACTGAGTTGCTTAGCACCTTGCCATGCTGAGGCTGGCTTTGAACTCATGACCCTCCTGTCTCAGGCTCCTGAGCTGTTGGGATTACAGGTGTGCTCAGCTGAGCATGTGTTTTGAATTTATATAAATCATTCTGTCCTGTGAAATACATTCTGCATGTCTGAGATCTATCCTCAATGCCAGATAAAAATGGTCCACAACTTCTTACAACTGTGCGTGTTTCCTGCCTCCTGGTCAGCCACTTCCCCAGGGAGGGGTCTGGCTCCACCATTAGCTCACAGAAATTCTGCCAGGATGCTGCTCTCATGGAGTCCCCCTCAGGACCCGTGCATTGCAAGCCCAGGTGTGAATGGCACACACACAGAAGTAGTGCAGTCGGTCATGCGGAGTGCCACAGCACCCCGTGGTGGACCACGTATGCCATGGTGGATCCACAGATGGCAGTGGAGCTGAGGCTCCCATCAGTCATGCACTGCTGCATACCACACCACCCTCAAGTCTGGCCATCCTAGCGTGACACCTGCTGTGCTGCCCATCTCGTGAAAGGTCAGAGAGAAGCACAGCACGTAAACTGCGCACAGTACGTGATACTCGATAAGGACTGTAAAGCGGCTATGGTACGGGCTCAAGCGTGAACTGTGCTGTACTTTGATCTCTGTTTTAGAGTGTGCTCTCCTTCATATAAAGAAAAACTTACTGTGGACAGCACGCCCAGTTGCACAGCAGTGGCCGCACACTCTCAGGCCAGCGGAGGCCCCTGGCACTGGCGGGCTTGATTGACGACCTTGTGTCCATGACTCTGTCAGGGCCTCCAGGGTGCTGCTTGCACATGCCAGAGTCCTTCCCGACTCTTTTTAGAACACGCCGTCTCAGGCTGCTGGCAACTGCAGCTCTCCCCTCCCGAAGCACATGAGCTTGCTCACACTCCTCTAGCTGGCTGGTGTTGGCTTTCAACTCCTGCTGACTCCCGTGAGATGCTCTGACCACAGGTGACGTGGAGCCCTCTTCGTCTCCTGCTGGCTGTCCGGACTCCCCACACAACTCGTCCATGTCTGTCCTTTCCAATGGTAGGTTTTAGCAGTTCCTCACCTGCATGTTCCGTTAACCACTTCAGTGTTTGGATCTGGTGCTGGGGATCGAACCCGGGTTGCTCAACTACTGAGCTACAGCCCAGCCTTTTCAACTTCTTTTTTCTTTCCATTTTTTTTTTTTTTTTTTTTCATTTTGAGAGAGAGTCTCACTAAGTTGCCCAAGCTGGCCTTGAGCTTGTGATCCTCCTGTCTCAGCCTCCCACATTGCTGGGATTGTATGCATGGCCACCTTGCCCCATCTTAATCATTTCAGTTTTTCACTTTGAAACATCTTCTGATCAACCACAAGGTACAAGCTATTTTTCTGATTTAGCAGTTTTAACAAAATCATTGAGAATATCAAAAGAAACGTAAGCAAAAGGAATATTCAGTGGTGTCTTCAGTGGCCTCTTTTAAAATACGAGCAGAGGTCTCACTCAGAACTGTTTAGGCAGTTTCTGGACTCTTCTTGCCTGGAGGGGCTTGCCCACCCACTCACATTAGGGTACAGTCTCGGCTTGTCCAGGTCAACAGTGACCATATCTCAGTACCCATGGCACAAGGCGAGGTAAAGAGGCCCCAGTGACCTGGCTGGAGTGAGAGGAGTGCAGCTTGATTCTCCATCAAGCTCGGGTGTCTTGGGGCTGGCCTCTGAGAGCCACTCCTACCACCGGGGAAACTTGTTCCGAGCTTCCCAGGCATCCTGGTCCAAGGTAGCTGAAGTAGCTTAACCTCATACTACAAGGGATCCTTGATGGAAAAGTGCACAGATCTGCACCTGGTCGGATGTGATTGTGTGGGCTTTCTCCACACAGACACACCTTCCTGAGACTCTTCAGCTGGGGAGTCACAACTCTGTGGGGAGTTCAGAGGAAATCCTGACCCTCTACTCTGATGCATCTTCCTTGCTCCTCCCTGATGACACTCTGCAGGCTTCTTGAGACTGCAGCTCCGGAGCCCCTGACTGTAGGCGAGGATTATAAAATGCAGTATTGGGAGCATGTTGCTAGCATGAGATCTATCCTGGGTTACACGGAAGAAGTAGACCCAACCTCTGAACGGTCAGGGGGTTATTAATGAATGGGACAGGGAGTCCCCCTCAGGAGGACATGGAGAACAGGTGGACCTCACGGGTCTGCTTCCCTGCAGTACCAGGCGATCCCTCATCAAGGACAGCAACTAGAAAAGCTATTCTGGGTACTGTTCTCTGACTATGACATAAAACCCTTACTTCATCAGAGAATAAGGACCAAACCTTCACTGAGAGGGACTGATCAAAAGGAACTCCTCAGACAAAAGGGAGAAAGTCATTCCAGGCACTTTGATAGACTCAAGAGTGGTATGAGGACCCCAGCCCTTTATATTTTTCATTTTGAAGCAGTCTCACTAAGTTGCCCAGGCTGGTCTTTAACTTGAAACGCTCCTACTCAGTCTCCCAAGTTACTAGGATTACAAGTGTGCACCAACACACCCGGCTAGTAAATCCTATTTTCCTTCAATTTTAATTTACACTATTGTAAATGATTTATACGATTCAGACAGACGCAGATTGAGGTATTTGAGATCCTCCAGTGCGAAGAAAGTAATAGAATACTCACCAAAATGTTGATAATCTGAGAATTATTTCATTCCCTTTAAATTGCAGTTGAGGAATCTTGACAGAAACTGGCTAATGACTCAATCTAAGTCCCTGAAATCTGATTTTCCTGAATTTCTAACAGAATAGAATATAGCTAGCTATACTAAGGTAATCATGAGGCTCTTTTGACTTTTTAAACCCTTCTAAAAACCGTATGGTGATTCTTACCAAACTGTACTCTGCAAGTCAGTTTCTTTGAGGAACATGGAGAGTGTCCCTTCGGAATCGGTTACATCCCTTTTTAATCGGTTAACCACCCTTTCTACAGTTCCTTTTTTTTTTTTGGTCATTGCATTCCATAAAGTCTTAAGTAAAGAAATGCCTCAGTCTTAAGTAAAGAAATATTGGGGTTTCATTTAAAAGTAAGGACTGTGTCTGCAATGCCTGTTTACACCCCCACGCACACACAGTGCTCCATCTATACTATCTGTGCATACTTGGAAGCTTGGCATACGTATGTGTTACACTTCATGGATTCCCTGCTGAGGCTGTGAGGCTATTCTGGGAGATCCAAGTCGTGTTCTAAAAACACAATTGATTTGAGACAATTTTTCAGCTTAGCTAAATTCTAAATTTACCTTTGGATTTAAGTGCAGCACAATACTAAAAATTAATTTGACATGTGCAATGTAATCCCTCTAGTATGAAGAATGACCTTCCCTCAAGGCATAAGTCTTCTGATAGAAGCAAGTAACAAATGTGCTGTTCCACACCAACATAAACACAGAAATCACACAGCACTTAGAATAAATAGAAACTGTTTTCCATAGCATTGTGGTGAGGTAAGCTCCTGTTGCAGTCTTCAATAATGCAAGAATCTAAGCTGCGAAGACATGTTCAGACTAGCCTGGGACAAGTCACAGAGGTACTGGTGAAGCCAAGAATGCAAATTTACAGTTCTTGAGGCTGTGAAAGTGCGTCAGAGGTGCGCTCAGCACTACTGACTAGTTATAACCGATGTGTCTGAGACGTGCTTCAATTGCTATCACATTGTGTATTTTGGGCGACATGTAGTATGAATTGGACAGGAAACCAGAAGAACCCATGCTTCTTTGTTCCTTTGATGGACCTGATTGTCACAGAGAGTGGACCTAGCAGTAGCTGGACATATGGAGGAAGTCTGCCTTCTGGAGAGGAGGAAGTGCTGCACACCTGGTGGAGCTGGAGATGGGGTAGTGGCAGGCGAGGCCCAGCCCTGCCCACAGACCTTTGCGTGCTGGAGACAGAGCGAGCACACTGATGCTTCAGTAAGTAAAGTGCTACAAAATAAGGCCAACGACACAAAGTGATGAGAGACACAGCTCCTTTAATCGCAGCACTCAGTCCTGATGTGGGGAGCTAGTCCTCAGACGCTGGGGAAGGACCTGCAGGTGAGGACCCCAGAGAGGGACCTTGTGTTCGAGGGACCAAAGGGAACGGGTGTGGTTTTAGCTGTGCCCAGGGTGAGGAGGAGGAGGTCTAGCTAGTGCACCAGGGTGACGGGGAGGTGAGCTAGGCAGGTCCTTGGAGCCTGGTGGAGCGGGTTCCTTTCTGGTGTGTGGGAAACCTTGGGGACTGTAAGAGCAGGTGAGATAAGAAGGGGAGCAGGAGCTGGGTTGTGGCTCAGTGGAAGAGCACTTGCTTAGCATGTATGAGGCACTGGGCTTGATCATCAGCACCACGTATAAGTAAAATGAAGGTCCACTGACAACTAAAAAATATTCTTGAAAAAGGAAGGGAAGCAATTGGGCAACTGTGGTGGTGCTCAGGGCCCAGCGACAGCTGCAGCATGGAGAAGTGCACACACTGGCCCACAGCCTGGTGTTGTGGGGGCAACTTAAGAACGGACCGTCACCACTGAGAGTCCAAATCTGAGAGTCTTTATTAAGCTGACTGTCTCACACAATGCCCCAGAAAATGGCTATTGGGAGAACAGCCCCGACCACAGGGTTGTAGGGGTTCTTATACCAAAAATCACATCAATCATAAGTGTCTGTTGCTATGATTCGAAGTTACACATTAACATCATGAGATCATCAGCAGAGGGGGAAGTGGGTCAAAATGACCCTTACCTAGGTACAAACTAAAGAATGGTTACTAACATCCACACAATCACCATTCACATGGTACATTGTTTAAGAGCAATAGCATCAAAAGAGAGCAATTCTTTACTACATAGGAGTTACCAGTGTATATTATTAAACGTGTCACACCACGTAACTGATGATGGGCACAGAGGTGGGGTGTTCCCATGGGAGAAGCTTATTTCCTACACAACATGGAGTCTCAGAGCAAAATGGAGTCTGCTTAGTCATCTCCTTAGAGTCTGGCCTGTGACATTCTCATGGAGCCAGATCTGTCAGCCCATCACACTGAGAAGGTACTGGACTGCGCGTGGGAGAAAGGGAGTGAGAGGACACATGTCCCCCACACACGTTAACGTTCACTAGGTCAAGGGCGACCTGGAATTGTCCTGTCAAGACTTTCCCTTTGTGAAAGACCATGGAGAGCACAAGTAGGCGGCCATGACTGGGAGATGGTGTGAGCAGCACGACGCAGCACAGACCAGGCCCAGGCAGGCATGCATTCTGCCTCTGGGCAGTGGCAAGAGTTGCACAAAAGCGAAGTCTACCAAACACAGACCTGTGTGTCTAAAGGGAGTACATCATGGTAATTAAATTATGCTTCCAAAAATCCACAGGATAATAGAGGAATGCATACCAAGCCAGTAACCAAGGAAGATGTAAGCATAGGGAATATACTTCATTCTCTACGTTTGCATTCCTGAACCCTTTAAAGTCTTTTATAGTGAGTACATAATAGGTTTGTGCTGGAGGAAGGAAGAAGAGGTGGAAGAGGGAGAGAAGGTGGACAGGACTGGACCATACTTGCAATGCATGAGTGGCAGAAAAAGGAATCACAGTCACAACCGTCTTCCAGCACTCCTCCAACCGAGAAGACGACAGGCTGTGTGAGACTTCCAAACAGTCCTTAAAGGGAGGAACCACCTCTGTCCTCTCTCTTTCCTTCTTCTTCCTGGCTGGAATGAGGTGCAATGATTGGAGATCTGGCAGCCACCGGGAGACAAAAGTTTATCTAAAGTCAAGCACAGTGGCACATACTGTAATCCCACTGGCTCAGGCGGTTGAGGCAGGAGGATCATGAGTTCAAAGACAGCTTCAGCAACTTAGCAAGGATCTAAGCAAGTCAGCAAGATCTTGTCTCTAATAAAATACAAAAAAGAGGCTGGGGATATGACTCAGTGGTTAGGTTCCCCGGGTTCAAATCCCAGTAACCCCCCTGCCCCCCCCCAAAAAGGTCATCTCAACAAGGCAGCACAGAGGAGGAGAAATAAGTGTGTATCTCTGGACACCTCAACCCCATTCAAGCTGAGCTGCCCATCCAGGGTCCTTTTAGGTCAGAGAATAAGTCTTATGTGTGTACACCAACAGAACTTGGGCCTGTTACTTGCAAATAAACCTGACCCTAATTATTAAAAAAAAAAAAAAAAAAAAAAAAAAAAAAAAAAAAAAAAAGCCACAAAAAGCAAAAAAAAAACTCAAAACTTAACACTAAGAGGGTCTGGGGATATAGCACAGTGGGCAGAGTGCTTGCTTTGCAAGCATAAGGCCCTGGGTTCAATCCCCAGCGCTTAAAAAAAAAAAAAAAACTTAACAGTAAGAAAATCCACACAATCCCATGAGAACATGGGTGATGGAGAGACAGTTCACTGAGAGACACACAGATGGCAATTGACCTGTGAAATGATGTGCAGTCGCACTTTCCACCAGGGAAGTGCAAGTTAAAACCACAGCGAGCTCCATTGGCCCATCAGAAGGGGCAGAGGAAGATGGAGATGAGATCAGAGGCAGGTGAGGGTGTGGAGAGACAGGCGGCTACTACACTGCAGGTGAGCATGCTGAATGACATATGGAGAACAGGCTGGCAGTTTCTTTAAAAACAAGACATGGAACTACCACGCGGCCAAAGCACTTTCTCTCTGGCCATTCAGTCTAGAGAACAGAGACAGCACAGAAACCTGCATGTGAAGGGTGACAGCTATGTTGCTCATAATGTCACAATACACCCCTCCCCAGGTGGGTGGCTAAGTGAGCCAGGGCAAAGTCACACTATGAAGTAAACGGACCACAGTACAGATGACCACCGAATGGCTACGAGCTCTGCTGAGTGGAAAAATCCCATACTGTGTTACTCCACAGATAAACCCTCTGGGCACTGCAACCACAGGTGCGAGGCTACGTGGGTAGGCAGTGAGCTTGTTGGCAAACAGGCAGCAAGGAGACCCTGTGGTCAACCTCAGCATCCTGGGCAGCCTTGGGGTTCCACAGATTTTCAAGGTGTCATCACTGGGAGACAGCGTAATGGGGACGTGAGAACTCCGTATTACTTCTTATTAGAACTGTATGGAAAGCAACTGTTATCTTAAAATAATGTGTGATGTATATGTATCTCACACAAGTGCACCATAAGGCTTACTGTGCAAGAGGTGAGTTGGTAGAACCTTAAGAAAGGAACTGTGACTTCCCAGCAAGGATTCAGACCCCGGTGGGGCTCTTCCAGGAAGCCACGCTGGTTGCAAGGGTGGAAGGTACTACACCCACTGCAGGTCTCACAAGCCAAGGAGCAGAGACCAGAGCACACTTTTGGAGATCACCCTGTTACTCTCATATCCCCCTTGCCCACAGGAGGGCAGCTGGAGGGTGACCCCCTCACCCTTCATGAGGCAACTTCAAGGAGGACATGGAGAGAGGCAAGGTCTTGGGTGCCTGGGAGTGTTTGCTTCTCCCTAGTACCAGGCACCAGGTAGCTGCTAGCTGGTTAAAGGCACAGACGTGAAGGGGTAGTGAGGATGTTTAGAGTGGCTGTTTTGTAATAGGATTTCTGGTTTTCCTGAATTTCAACAGTAAAGTACTGCTTCCAGACTGCCAGGCAAACAATGTGGTTTTCCCACGAACCAAAGCAAGCTACTCACTGAAGATAGCCAGCATGGTGCCCTCCTGGATTTTGCTCAAAAGATTGGCAGAAAAAAAGCAAATTAAAGACCAGTCAGAACAGAGATGCACAAGCTCTTCACATGGGAACCCACTGAGTAAGCAGGAAGGGTCATGGGAGAACCCATGAGAATCTCATGAAAAGAGAGTAGATTTTGAACCTCTGTCAAATCCAGAAAGTTCTGACACTAAGTCATGAAAGCAGCATCAGTTCAGTTAGAACTGACCCTAGGCTACTCCTTGCCCATGCAAGGGCCCTCAAACTGCAAGGTGGGGCCATCCACCTCCATTCAGGGGCACCTGGCCTGGAGATGGCCAAGGAAAGAAGCCCGAACTCTAATGCCAGAATGGCACTGACCCATGTTTCGATTCCTAAATGGAGACTTAAGCTTAAATACCCATATAACTGTTTCTGACACCTGAAAATGCCCAGAAAAGCAGGGAGCCCACTCCCACGTCCATGCAGGGCAGGGCAGGGCAGGGCAGGGCAGGGCGGGACCTGCCCCACAGAGGGTAGCAGGAGGGAATTCAATCAGCTTTACACTGTGTGCCAAGTCCTGCTTGTTCAGCATTCTGAACACCAAGGGGACTTTCCTGCACACCTCAGCAGTGGTGTGTGCATGCACGCCCATGCGCTTCATGCTCTCTTACTTTCCTGCACACCTCAGCAGTGGTGTGTGCATGCACGCCCATGCACTTCATGCTCTTCCCTAAGTGCACACATGGGCTCCTAGCAGCAGCCAGCCCAGACTTAGACATGGGAATGGCAGAGTCTTCTTCATGGTACAATTCCCACTTCTCCTGAATAAATCACCATGAAACTTTGTGTCTGGGCCTGTTGTCTACAAGGTTCAGACTCCAGATAGAAAAACAATGACAGGGCCAAGTCCAGTTGGAACCCAGTTCTTATCACATATGAGAAAAGGTACATTTCTCTTCTGAGTTTCACCAGAATCAACATGTTTTGATTGATTTTATGTTTTCCCCGTGAATGGATGGGAGGAAAAGCAGTGCAGCTAATTCCAATCAGAGGGAATTCTGGGTAAAGAGTGCAGACATACATTCATTACCCATACTGTAAGGAATACAGATTCTGCACATGCTCAGAGGAGCACTGGAGAGCTGGGGAGGTGGAGACTTCTGCAGATGCACCTGCTCTTGATCAGAAACAGGTTTAGTGTGGCAGCCTCAATTTGGCTTCAACATCTTTCTTTTGAGAACACTAGAAGGATTGCCTTTCACATTCACTTGAAATTAAATTATTTAGGGTAAAAATTACAGTATTTGCATTGGCTGCAATAAGATGGCTTGTGTTATAAAGATTGTATATAACTAAATCAAATTTTATGGCAGTTTGGTATAAGTTAATATTTTTAAGTATTCTATTCATCTGATCCAAAGCTCTAGAAGTGGCTTTCTTTATATTAATAAATATTTTTAATGTCTCACAGTTCACTAGTACTTCATAAATTCTAAGAACAGATCTTTTATTTCTTTTTTTAGTTATAAAATAATATAAATATTTAAAATCCTGAACAGATCATTAAAAAAAATAAGGTCTTAATGATATCATACTTTCTATCATTTTCTTTAAGTGCAGGTTTTATTTTTGATTCATCACAGAATGCACTTTCTTTTTTTAGGTGCTTCTACCATTTCAAACATAGCTTTGTAAGGGAGGAAACACTCAACTTCAAACTAATTGTAAATTAAATTGTAATTTTAAAAAGGTGTTAAGTATTAAGTTTGCTAATTTAAATGAACTACATTGCAGTATTTCATATTCTTTAAACAGCACAAGCTAAACCTCCAAAATCATTGGCTTCATGCATCATTTTCTTTCTTATCTAAGTATGTCTCTCTTAAAGAGATCCCTAGGTGCAGTTTATATACTAGCTCTTCTACTAACATTGATGGGTCTTAAATTCAATCTTCTGTGTGATGCAAGGAGGTACAATATCTTAGTCCATCTTGTGCTGTTTGAACAGAATACCACAAATCCAGTAATTCCTAACAAATGTAAACTTATTGGCTCCCAGTTCTGGAGGCTGGAAATGCAAGGTCAGGGGCTGGCTTCTGGAAAGGGCCTCTTAGGTGTGCCATTCCTTGGCAGAAGGGGGAGGGGAGGAAAGAGAGACAGGAAGAAAAAAATCAAAAAACAAAGAGCAGAAGGCAGAATTGTCCCTTTATGATGAACCCACCTTACAGGTAGCTCATTCGTGACAGTGGAGCATCCGCCCCACCACCTGGCACAGGCCCACCCCAACGACTCACACTGGGGATTAATCTTCCATGTGTGCTTTTGGGGGGACACATTCAAGCCAGTGTACCAGGGAAAATAAATGATACTTTCCTTTTGAGGGACTATTTAATTTCACTAAATCATTAATCCCACAGATTGTTAAGACAGTAGAATTATTACTGTTTTAAAAATACTGTTTATACAGGAAATGTTTCAGGAACTGTTTATAGATATTAGACACTTTTATAGAAAGCAATATTTCATATGCTTTTCCTCTAAGTTATACATATTTTTAAAGCTTCAGTTTTTTCTCTCTTCTTGATAGTTTACATGATTTAAAAATGCAGTAAACATTTTTTTAAAACAATTGCAATGCTACTTAGAACAAATTAAAAGAAACTTGTTGGACTTTGTTGTATTTACCTCTAAAAATAGTTATTCTGGCCTCAGAGATTTAATAATTGGCATAAAAGACATACAATATTGACAAAACCATAAATCTCATAATTTTGAAAGTACAATAGATGTTTTGTACTAATTTTAAAAATATTATACTTATTAATCACATATTTCCATCTGATAGACATATAGGCTATGAAATATATTTCTTCTTACTTTATATTCCAGCAAGTTAAGCTTTACAATTATTTCTATATAAACACAATATCCTTAAAAACTTTAAGTGATGAAAAAAACAGCTTTCGCCAGTTTCTCATATAGGTGCTTGGTTAACACACAAGGCTTGTTAAATGCACCGCTCGAGACCTGGGCTGCTGTCCTGCTATGCACAATAAACGCACAGGCCAGAATGCTTCTGCACCTAATGAGGGAGAAGAGGGGCGGAGAGCCAGAGAGTGTGGGGCAGAGGCCACGCTTCCAGGACACACCCCCAGAGACCTACTTTCTCCAGTTAGGTCCCACCCCGTAATCCACTAATGAGGTCAGGACATTCATGGTCCAATCATTGCCTAAAAGCCCACCTCTGGACCTTGCAGCCCTGAGTAACAAGTTCTCAACACACAGCTTTTGGGGGATATTCCAGATTGAAAACATTAAAGACCCTTTTTTTCCCTAGGAGAATTTTCTCTTACCCAGTTGTAAATTCATAAAATATACAAGAAAAAAGGTACATTTTTTTGAGAGGGAACCCCAAAGCTTGACTGCGCCTATAAGATTTGGCACATAAAGAACAGAAAGAGGCTAGACAGGGCAGTAGAGTGTTATATAAAATGCCAATTGCTTAAATTTCATCAATTTGAACCCAGTTATGGGTGGAGTGTTTTAAAATCTGTTGGTTTGGAGTTACATCCCCACTTACAAAAATCGCAATAATCCTCTGATGAGTCTAATAGCTTTGTAAACACCATAAGGTACTGAATATCAGTATCTTTATCAGTCCTGTTCCCAGACAGAAAAACAAATAATTCAAATTACTTTAAACAGACATCATCTATTACAGAGAAATATTCACGCAGGTGTTGAAGAGCAAAACTGGAAGGTGTGATTACAACAGAAACTCCTTCAGGGGGAGTGGCTACCAATCCCAGTGCTGGTGGCTGGGTTGTATTATCAGAGCCCAAACAGTCATTGTTAGGAAGCCACACAAGGAGGGAAAGGGGCTGCTCTAACTGGTTCTGGAGTCTGCAAGGCAGACAGCCAATTCCCTGGATTCCAGAAGCATAAGAGAAGTTAAGAACTACAGCTTTCCCTATTTCTGCCTTTTGAGTTCCTGTATTCTCTGGGAAGATTCTTCCTGAAGGCCAAATGACAAGGATGGCTGCAAAATGCAGTGTGTAAACTCCTGGCCCAACCACCATCTCAGAGCAGGATGCGGGTGACCACAGGGCATAGCCCACAAGTGAGCAGCTGATGTGGCACTTTGGGCAGGGCTCTCCGTTAGACAGTAAACACTATGCAGAAAGACTGGGCTATTTAATCTTCAATAGACTTCATATTCTCTGGGGTCTATACAAAATGCTCAGTTACCAATAAATATCTAAACAAATGCTTAGTCCCATCATTAGAAAGTAAATAGTTCAAATCAGTACTCAACTTACTTGTAAAGAAATACACTTTAAAGTCAGGCGAGGTGGGGCATACCTGTAATCCTAGTGGCTCAGGAGGCTGAGGCAGGAGAATTACAAGTTGGAGACCAGACTCAGCAAACTAGAGAGGCCCTAAGCAACTTAGTGAGACCCTGTCTCTAAATATAAAATAAAAAGGGCTGGGGATGTGGCTCAGTGGTTAAGTGCCTCTGGATTCAATTCCTGGTACCCCGGCCCAACAGAAATGCACTTTTGCATATCTCCCCACCCTCGATAGCCTGTTTTCCCTTGAATGAGTACTATTTCCTACACAAACATCTGCTTATGCCTTCCTATGATGCCCATTGAGATTCTATCACCTATGCTAAGAGCGTCCCCCTGCAACTTGAATCACCCCACCTCCACTGGGAATTCCTCACACTCTGGAGAAATCTTTTCTCCGGTGACATCTCTTGGTGGCCCTTTTGTCTCTTCCAGATTACAATTTCATGTTAAAAGTAAGGCAGTGTAAGAATTCTAACCCATTCCCACAACCATCTGTAGATCAGTCGGGATGAGACAATTAATCCCTGACCAGGCAAGGTCATTACCCCTTGCCAGCCTGAAGCAGCCATAGAAGTCAGATCTTCACCTTTCACCAAACTTTTACCTTGTGGGGCTGAGGAGATAGGATTTCGGTAAAGAGATACACTGTCTCTCAAAGGGAACACCCATGAGCATCTGAGATGCAGAGAGTGCTCAAGAGTTGTGCTCAAGAGTCATAACTCTGGAGATCGGGTTGTGGCTCTAGCACGTGTGAGGGCCTGGGTTTTTATCCTCAGCACCACATAAGGATAAATAAACAAAATAAAGATATTGTGTCCATCGACAATTAAAATACACACACACACACACATACTTAAAAAAAAAAAAGTCGTAACTCTGGAGTGCCATGACTTGGCCCACACCCTCCTAAAATAGGGAAAAGATCCCAGGCTCTGCCCTGGCCCCACCTCCAGACTACTGCCCCCCTATGAATATTGGAGTTCAAGCCAAGGAGGGGCGTCTCCTTCTGGAGATAGTCTGCATTCTCCTTTCCGTGTACCTACTTCCTAAATAAACTTCTATGGGAAAAAAAAATGCTTTAACATGTATGTTCAACGTCTGAGGGCATAGCGCCTTGAAGTTCATGTTTTCCAAACAATGCTGTCATTACTCCAGCTATTTTTTCAGGTCTTCCTCTTGAAACTGTTACCAAAAGCTCGGTCCTTGTCCATGATGCCAAGCCAATAATGAGGACACAGGTTTGAGAAAAAGGAAGAAGACAGATTATTGCTTTGCTAGCAAAGGAGAAACAGGAATCTCCTGTCGCAAAGGCTGTGATTCTGCCCACGAGCAGGAACAGGGCACTGTTGTAGAGGTGACTCGGGGGAATACCAGTAGGGAGGAGAGGATGAGGGAGAAGGTCAGGGAGAAGTATGAGGGAGAAGGTCGAGGAGGAGAGGATGAGGGAGAAGGTCAGGGAGAAGAGGATGAGGGAGAAGGTCAGGGAGAAGTGATGAGAGAGAAGGTCTGGGAGAAGTATGAGGGAGAGGTCAGGGAGAAGTGATGAGGGAGAAGGTCAGGGAGAAGTGATGAGAGAGAAGGTCAGGGAGAAGTATGAGGGAGAGGTCAGGGAGAAGTGATGAGGGAGAAGGTCGAGGAGGAGAGGATGAGGGAGAAGGTCAGGGAGAAGTATGAGGGAGAAAGTCGAGGAGGAGAGGATGAGGGAGAAGGTCAGGGAGGAGAGGATGAGGAGAAGGTCAGGGAGAAGTATGAGGGAGAAAGTCGAGGAGGAGAGGATGAGGGAGAAGGTCAGGGAGGAGAGGATGAGGAGAAGGTCAGGGAGAAGTATAAGGGAGAGGTCAGGGAGAAGTGATGAGGGAGAAGATCAGGGAGAAGTGATGAGAGAGAAGGTCAGGGAGGAGAGGATGAGAAGAGGATGAGGGGAAGTTAGGGAGAAGTGATGATGGGAGAAGGTCAGGGAGGAGAGGATGAGGAGAAGGTCAGGGAGAAGTGATGATGGGAGAAGGTCAGGGAGGAGAGGATGAGAGAGAAGGTCAGGGAGAAGTGATGAGAGAGAAGGTCAGGGAGGAGAGGATGAGGAAGAGGATGAGGGAGAAGGTCAGGGAGAAGTGATGAGGGAGAAGGTCAGGGAGGAGAGGATGAGGGAGAAGTTCGAGGAGGAGAGGATGAGGAGAAGGTCAGGGAGAAGAGGATGAGGGAGAAGGTCAGGGAGAAGTGATGAGAGAGAAGGTCAGGGAGGAGAGGATGAGGAGGAGGATGAGGGAGAAGGTCAGGGAGAAGGTCAGGGAGAAGTGATGAGAGAGAAGGTCAGGGAGGAGAGGATGAGGAGGAGGATGAGGGAGAAGGTCAGGGAGAAGGGATGAGGGAGAAGGTCAGGGAGAAGTGATGAGGGAGAAGGTCAGGGAGGAGAGGATGAGGAGGAGGATGAGGGAGAAGGTCAGGGAGAAGTGATGAGGGAGAAGGTCAGGGAGAAGAGATGAGGGAGAAGGTCAGGGAGAAGGGGATGAGGAAGAAAGTCAGGGAGAAGTGATGAGGGAAAAGGTCAGGGAGAAGGGATGAGGGAGAAGGTCAGGAGAAGGGGATGAGGGAGAAGGTCAGGGAGAAGGGATGAGGAAGAAAGTCAGGGAGAAGTGATGAGGGAAAAGGTCAGGGAGAAGGGATGAGGGAGAAGGTCGGGGAGAAGGGGATGAGGGAGAAGGTTAGGGAGAAGTGATGAGGTAGAAGGTCGGGGAGAAGGGATGAGGGAGAAGTCAGGGAGAAGGGGATGAGGAAGAAGGTCAGGGAAAAGGGATGAGGGAGAAGGTCAGGAGAAGGGGATGAAGGAGAAGGTCAGGGAGAAGGGGATGAGGGAGAAGGTCAGGGAGAAGTGATGAGGGAGAAGGTCAGGGAGAAGGGATGAGGGAGAAGGTCAGGGAGAAGGGATGAGGGAGAAGGTCAGGGAGAAGGGATGAGGGAGAAGGTCAGGGAGAAGTGATGAGGGAGAAGGTCAGGGAGAAGGTCAGGGAGAAGGGGATGAGGGAGAAGGTCGGGGAGAAGGGATGAGGGAGAAGGTCGGGGAGAAGTCATGAGGAAGAAGGTCAGGGAAAAGGGATGAGGGAGAAGGTCAGGAGAAGGGGATGAAGGAGAAGGTCAGGGAGAAGGGGATGAGGGAGAAGGTTAGGGAGAAGTGATGAGGGAGAAGGTCGGGGAGAAGTCATGAGGAAGAAGGTCAGGGAGAAGGGGATGAGGGGGAAGGTCGAGGAGGAGAGGATGAGGGAGAAGGTCAGGGAGGAGAGGATGAGGAGAAGGTCAGGGAGAAGGGGATGAGGGAGAAGGTTAGGGAGGAGAGAATGAGGGAGAAGGTCAGGGAGAAGGGGATGAGGGAGAAGGTTAGGGAGAAGGGAACCGATACCTCAGAGCCAGCAAGGAGCACGTGAGTAGGCGGGTGACGCACAGGAGACGAGCGCGCCCCCTGAGGCCCGCCACGCTTCTGGCACCACCGCCGCGGCTTCCGGCGCGCACCACTCGTCGGCCGGAGCGAAAGGGTCCGTCGCGGCGCTCTGGGGGCGGGACTTCCGGCGGTGCGGACGCGCCGGAAGTCGGTCCTGAGACCGGAAGACCCTCGCGGAGTGGATCTCTGAGTGAACGTGGCGTCCCGCGAACTGGGAAGGCCCGGGTGGGGCCTGGTTCGCAAGTGTCCAGTGCCAGGTGCTGGCGAGCCGCAGGGATATGGACAGTCGCTTGCAGGAGATCCGGGAGCGGCAGAAGTTGCGGCGGCAGCTCCTCGCGCAGCAGGTCGGCAGAGGCCGGGGCGGTGGCCGGGCCCGCGGAGTCGGCGGGCGGCTGCGCGGCTGGGGGCGTGGGCGGCGGGGGCCGGCCGGGGCTCGCTCTCTCCCTCCTGTCCTGGCCATGGGTGCCTCGCCCTCGCGGCCAGCGCGGACTTCGCGCGCTGAGCGTGGAACGCGGTGGCAGTAGCCGCTGGGCCCGGAGAGCGCGCGGAGGGAGTGCAGACGTCAGCTGCTGCGCCGCCTCTCCTGCTGGTCGCCAGCCCCGCTCCCGGCCTCTTCCCGGAGCCGCTCTCCGTGGCTCCCGGCCCTCTTCCCTTAGCCGCTCTCCGTGGGCTCCTGGCCCTCTTCCCTTAGCCGCTCTCCAGGTCAGGTCATGCTTGCAGATGAGCAGAGTGCGCGTGTTATCAGAGACTTCAATTCTGCCGCTCAGATCAGCCTCAGGGAGGGGGAAATGCACACGGGCGCTGTGAGACATCTTGCTGATTTTCAGCGTTAGATCTTAGTTACAGTGAATGGCAGTCTGAAACCTCTCCTCCTGTGATCTGATGAATAAATGCGTGGTATCCTGCTCAAAATGTGGGAATTTAAATCAGATCTATACCTTTTCCCTGTTGCATTAAGAGCTTGGACAAATCAGATGTCTAAGTTGTGCTTGTCCCACCTTTTATTATTACTTCAGAAGGGTTCAGTGGTTCCTGCTGCCACCAAGAAAGGCGTTTTAGACCTTAATTTTTATTCAAACATATTTAAGTCAAAATACATTCACAGAATGATTATTTGTTGGTAGCCTTACATTCAGTAGATACTAGGGACTCTTACTGGGTGTTGGCAAATGAACTGTGAATAGTATAGGTAGCTCCTCCCTCAAAGAGCTTACAAAGTATGAAATTTAATAATGGCTGCCATTTATTAATTGCTTTCTATATGTCATACTTGCTAAGCTTTGAACATTCATTATTTTTGATCTTGCTAGTAGGATGCTCTCAGTATTTTGTAGATGAAAGAAATATACTTAAAGAATTTAAGTTATATGCCCAAGGTCACAAACTGGAAGTTCGTGAGCTGCGATTTTAGCATGGGCCTTACTGAGTCTTTCTAGTACACCTAGCTGCCCCCAGTCTTCAGTTGGATATGAACTATTTCATTTAAGTTACAATGCCTGATGCAGTTAGTGACAAACACCCACTTTACCACTAATCTCAACCTCATGCACTCTGTGAATAGGGCAAATGGTGTAGTAGTCTCCAGAACACAGTTTATATAGTATATACTTTCATTTTTTAAAATGTATTCTCCCTTTCTAAATTCTGTTTGTCCTCCATGGCACAACTCAGAACTTAGTGAAGAAATCTGTACTGATTTCCTGGGCCGAGGCTCTTCCTCTCAGACATTTTTGCCCTTATTTACTCTGGTACTGGATATTGCTTATTTATTGTCACATACACTGTAAACAGTGTGAGGGCATGGTCTTTGTATTTGATTTCTACCCCAGCATCGATGCTTGCCCAAAGTAAGCCTTTAATAAAACTTTGTTGGTTGATGAACCATAGGAGTAGAACCCAGTTTAGCATTGTCTGTGGTATGAAGACATGGGTACGATAAGTAGGCCCAGGCTATGGTGATGGCTGTAGATATGACCAGCAACAATTTACCCCTGCCTTTTATTTTAACTTCTGCCTTTGTTTCAGAGAAAATGTATGCCTTCAAAAGATAACAGATTGTCAGAGATCACTTGGGTAATATTCTTAGTACTGGTAATATACTTGAAACAATCATATTAGTGCAATTATATACTTATTTGAAAGTTAACAAAAAATGAACGACTTGGTATAGTCATTCTGCAATTTAAAAAGTTTGAATGTGAGAAGTAATAGAAGCAGAATTTTGATATAAGGCATTTCTCTTGTAATGTATTGTATCCTCATTTAGACCCTGGTAGATAGGCTTATTCTGTTATTCCGTTACATATTTATTGAGCAGCTACTATGGACCAGCTACTATGGCTCCTGAACATACAGGTGACAACAGGACAGACGTGGTTCTCCCCCTCAGGAAATTCACACTGTATTGGGGAGAAGTGAACAAAATTAACTTAAAAGTAACTGAAGTGTACAAATAATTGGAAGTTGGGGTAAAGACTATAAAATACTGCAGATAGAAAAGCAAAACTACGAACTGAAAAGTCGTATTAAGTGCGTGAAGTGAATCGTGGTGGGTTCGGAAGGAGAATAATAGAAGGCTCACTATCCTATCCATAGTGCTCATGGATGGACTAAGGAGACACCCAAGCTCTGAGAGGGAAGAGTGAGCAAGTCTTCTAACCATAGGAAGCAAATGTGCTGTCTCCTAGCTAAAAAGAAAAGGAGCCAAGGTGATTGTATGGAGGAGTTGAGATTTTATGAACAGTTGATAAGATTGGAAGAGATTCATCACTGGGGAAACCTGAGGGTAACCATGCGAAGTGGGTGTACTACAAGGATAGTGGGTAGCTGTTTGAAGTCAAGGCTAATAACTTGCTGCTATGATAAGCCTCCTCTCTGCTGAGCTCAAGGGGCTATTTGGTGCCGATTTCCTTGTGACCTTCTTGTGTATAAACATGTAAATGGCTCCTCCTGGCACTCTGGCTCCTTGATCTGGCTTTCAGTTTATGTGAGTTGGGCCTTTTTGACTTGGCCAGCCTGTGTTCACATTTTTTGCCACATTTAATTGCATAGTTTTCCCAGTGGCCTACCCAAATTAACAATACCATGTTTAAGAAACTAGTAAGTTCACAATTGTGCCCATAATCAAAAAGACAGCCTGAATAAAACTGAATAGGTTTTTCTTAGAGCATAGAATAAATAGGTACAATATATGAATTGACTCATGATAAATACCTTATATAAAATCTCCATCATCTGCTATTTTTTGTTTGTTGCTACTATTTCCAAATCACTTTTATATACTTTATGTAAAAGCAGGAGATTGGCTAAAGTTGGGTCTTCATTTCAAGTATAACTGAAAGCATAATAACATACTTTTCTAGCTGTCAGAGTCATTCTTAACTAACATGGTTTTGTTCCAGAGTATTTCTAGTTTGTCTTACCAGCTGATCCATCTCTTTGTGCAAGTCATGTTTTTTCCCACTGGTTTGTTTTTTAAATGCTTGATCCACTCCATTCTGCTACAGTTCCAGGAAGGGCTGTCCAGTGCATTGTGATCTGACTTGGTTTTTGCCATTCCTTAGTTGGGAGCTGAGAGCGCCGACAGCATCGGGGCCGTGTTGAACAGCAAAGATGAGCAGAGAGAAATCGCAGAAACGAGGGAGACCTGCAGGTTAGCTGGATAATCTTTTCCAGTGGCATGTTGAAATTTAATAAATTTCAAATTTTAATAAGTAACTCTAGGTATGAGTAATATTATGAAAAACATCAAAATAAAATTTTAGAAACTTAGGTTTGTATTGTCAATTTGTGAATCATGAAATATTTATTTTTTTACTATATTCAGTGCCCATTTATAAATAGTTAGAAAATGGAATGTTAGAGTAGAATTGGCTTGCAGGTGTGATAAAATTATAATTTTTATACATTTATAAAGAATGTACTTGACCCTCAAAATGTATACATCTGATAGTTAAGAAAGCATTTCAGAATTCTTTCAGTATTGTAGTTTATCAATTTAGACATAGTTTTGCTCAAGACAAATTAGGATGACACATAATATAAAAGTTCTTTTTCGTAATACTTCTTTATAATAGCTTATTTTCTCATTTGGTTCCTTTCTCCTACAGTACAGAATTGTCATTGCATCAGTGTCTTGGATGATTTATAATTTGGGCAAAGAGATACTGTTTCATCAGGAAAATTTTGCCTATACCTGATTTCCAGTAGGTGCATGTAGCATCTTATTTGTAATTGTGTGTGATTCTTCTGTTTTAAATTCAGGGCTTCTTATGACACCTCTGCTCCAAATGCAAAGCGTAAGTGCTTGGATGAAGGAGAGACAGATGAAGATAAAGTGGAGGAATATAAGGCAAGTGGAGAGTGGAGTGATTTTATAGTCTAGAAAAATAAATCCTTATAATCACAGGTTGACTTCCAAGAAAACAAATTTGATAGAAAGCTGAGTTTTAAGGCGGGTTAAAATAGTTGTTGGTAGCAGAGACTGTCAGTTCTGGTGAACTCTGGCCATCGTATTTATCAGAAGAGGGAAGAACTGCATGTTTGATTGGAATTCTGAGAGACTGCTCCCATCTTTGTTGAGTTGGGTTATTTCATGTTAATAGTATAGAGTAGGATAATGGGAATATTCTGGGAACTCAGGGGCTGGAGAGCAGTGTAGAACCATTTCTGAAATCAATCCAAGAAAAATCCAACTTCTGTACTTGTAACTGCATTATTTAGTTTAAAAGAAAGTATTATGGAAGAAAAGCCTAAATTCTTTTTTTTTCCCTTCAAAATTAATCATTTGAGAGAGGTACATTTTCCCAGAATTCTCATGAATATTGTCTTTTGTTTTACACTTTGATGTGTGCTTACACTTAAATATTGTGACTATATGAGGTCAAATCATGTCAATTTCTGGTATTCTAACATTTTTGACCTGTAAAATGTACAATTTCATATGGTTCAATCTAATAAAAACAGAATTCCTTCATATGTGATCCTACCTTTCATGATTCAGGCTAAATGCTAACATTATAGTAATTTATAGAGATAAATAGTTCTGGACAGTACAATTCAGCCAAACACTAGTAGTTGAACAGGTAATTATTACTCATGATAATGATAGAAAATTTGTTTTATCGTAAATGTAGTCAACTAGTTCTTTTTAGAAAATTTTTTCCTTTATTTTTAATAGACAAATATTTTGTATATTTACGAGGTACAATGTAATGATTGGGTCTTCATCTACATTGTAGAAAGATTAGGTCAAGATAATTACCACATCCACCTCCTCACCAGCTTATTTACTAGTTAGATCTAATAATGAGAAATAAAAGACTTCAATGTTTCACTTTAATGCTAATATGAAACATTTATTATGTCTTATGGAAACTATATATGCCAAGTGTATAATTTTAAAAATAGCCTGTATATATAAAATGTTTCTTTATATCTTCATTTTTAAGGATGAACTAGAAATGCAACAGGAGGAGGAAAATTTGCCATATGAAGAAGAGATTTACAAAGATTCTAGTACTTTTCTTAAGGTAAATGAAACAAGTTATTTTCAAATCTTATACTGCTTCACATTTAAGAGTTTTTTTCTCCTCTCTCTCTCTCTCTCTCTCTCTAACAGTACTGGGATCAAACCCAGGGCTGTTTACCACTGAGCTACATTCACAGCCCTTTTTATTTTTTGTTCTAAGACAGGTTCTCCCTAAGACCTTGAACTTGGGATCCTCCTGCCCCAGCCTCCCAAATTGCTGGGTTCATAGGCATGTGCATATCAAGCCATGCCAGAAAAGATTTTAAGTACCTATTTTTCTTCAGGATTTTTTTTATTTATCGAGGGATAATTTTTATAAGGATTATGTAAATTATTTGTGAAATATTCTTCTGATATTTGGCTGGTTAGGATGAGATAATGGTATATTCACATCAGTAGCTGTTAAAAAGTGATACTGTCATTTCAGTGTTATTTTCAAATATACAACTTTTTAAAATCATATTTTGTATGGCTTTGTAAGAAAAGACAGTGTGAAGTTAGTGTATTTGGATCAGAGTGCATGCCGTTAACTTTGAATTTTTCTTCAGGGAACGCAGAGCTTAAATCCCCATAATGATTACTGCCAGCATTTTGTAGACACTGGACACAGACCTCAGAATTTCATCAGGGACGTAGGTATGTCAGATTTATTTGGATAATGCTTTTGCTAGATTATATGCCTGTTGTTTTTCAGTTTTGCAGATTATTTGTAACAAAATTATTTTTTTTAGCTGACTTCCTCTTTCAGTTCCCTGTTCTTTTGGTACACCTTCCTTTTTCATTAGCAAGATTACTTTTTTATCTATACGGAGTAGTTCACCCCCATTTTATGGGTGTAATTCAGTGTTTAGTGTGTCCACAGGGAATTGTCTGCTATTACCAGTCTAATTTACAATATCTTCATCTCCTATGAGGAAGGAAGCCTTGTACTGTACATTATCAGGCAGTCCACACTTCCTCTCATCCGCCCCCAGTCTTACATGACCATTAATTAACTTTCTTTCTGTATAAATTTGCCTCTTCAGGACATTTCATATAATTGGAATCATATAGTAGGTTATCTCTTCTGCCTGGATTCTTTCAGTTCACCTATTTTCAGGGGCAATTAATGTCCTAGCATGTATCAGCCCATTGTTTCTTTTTGGTGACAAATAATACTTTGTTGCATATGTGTGTGTGTACACACTGTATTTTGTTTACCCATTCATTTGGTTTTGTACTTTTGTCTGTTAGGAACAATGCTGTTACGAATAGTTAGGTAAAAGTTTTTATGTGAATATATGTTTTCATTTTCTTTAATATATACCAAGGAGTACAATTGCTGGATCTTGTGTAATTATTTTTCTTTTTACAAAAAAAATTTGTTAAACACTTTATTGTTGGTTTTAGTTTTAATGTGATGATTCTGTGTTTCACTCTTTGAGGAACTAGTCCCTGTTTTCAAGGTGGCTGCACCATTTTACGTGCCCACCGTCATTGTGGAAAGTCTCAGTCTCTTCACATCCTGGACACTTGTCCAAGTTTTAATTACAGCTCTTAGTGGTGTTGAGTGGTGTGCCCTCGTAGTTTTGATTTGCATTTTCCTAATGACTAATATTAGATATGTTTAGTATCTTTACATAGGCGTATTGACTATTTAAGTATCTTTGGAGAAATATTCGTTTGGACATTTCTCAGGAAGTCTTCAGTCCAAAATTTGTTTTATTGTTACAAAAAAACGTATTTTCTTCCATTCTGTTAATTGACTTTTCATTTTCTTCCTTTCTTTCCTTCCTTCCTTCCTTCTTCCTTCCCTCCCCTCTCCTCTCCTCTCCTTCCCTCCCCTATTCCTTCCCTTCCCTCCCCTCCCCTCTCTCCCTTCCCTCCCCTCTTCCTTCCCTTCCCTCCCCTCCCTCCCTCCTTCCTTCCTTCCTCCCTTCCTCCCTTCCTCCCTTCCTCCCTTCCTCCCTTCCTCCCTTCCTCCCTTCCTCCTTCCCTTCCTCCCTTCCTTCCTTCCATCCGTCGGGTACCAGGGATTGAACTCAGGGGCATTCAACCTCTGAGCCATATCCCTACACCTTCTTGGTATTTTTTTTAGAGACAGGGTCTCCCTGAGTTGCTTAGGTCCTCACTAAGTTGCTGAGACTGGCTTTGAACTCAAAATCCCCTTGCCTCATCCTCCTGAGCTGGTGGGATTACAGGAGTGTGCCACCCTGCCTGGCTCATTTTCTTGATAGTGTCTTTTGTAACACAGATTTTAATTTTGGCATGATCCAATTTTTTTTCTTTGTCACTTGTAAGCAACATTTCTGAATTGTAAATTAGTTTTAATGTTTTTATAAGCAAAATTTAGATGTAGCATAAAAATTTATAATTTTTTTTTCTTTTTTCTTCTTCATGAGTGTTTGTGTACGTGTGTGTGTGTGTGTGTGTGTTGCTGGGGATTGAACCCAGGGCCTTGTGCATGCTAGGCAAGCACTCTGCCACTGAACTATATACCACGACTCCAGTTATGACAAATGTTATACCCATATTTGGATATAAACATTTCTTAAGACATTTGCATAATTGTCCAAGGCAAGGAAAACTATTGTGGATTGAGAAAAAGTTGTATGAATGTATTTTGAGTCAATTAGAAGTTGGAGTTCAAAATCAGAGTGAAACTCCTTGTATGCTAGTAACAAAGAGTGGTGACCGTTTCAAAGATGACATGATGAAAGAAGTCGGGAAGGAAGACTTAGAAAGAATAGACTGTGATCTGTGTGAGATCTGGAAGCCGCTGACAAGGAGCAGGCCTGACCACGTTCCCAGGTTGCAAGAGGCACCACAGGGTTCCTCAGGCCACAGCAGGTCGTGCTCAGGGTGGGCTCAGGTTGTGCCTTGTTTTGTAGTGTTGGGAACTGACTGTGGAAACCCGATTGCGATAAGATCTTCACTCTTGTTTTCTTTGGAATGTAATCTATACCACTAGCTGAGGAAACTCAGATGTTTTCATGTTTACTCGTTCTTTAAATAGTTCTTTAGTTGTCATTTTATTTATTCATTCATATGTGGTGCTGAGAATCGAACCTAGTGACTCACATGTGCTAGGCAGCACTCTACCTCTGAGCTACAACCCCAGCCCACTTGTTTTCTCTTCATAATAAAAATCTTTGGTTTTTAAACTAAGAAATTGACATGATTTATATTGTTATGAGTATACTTCCTTGGGAAGTGGGCTAGAAAAGAAGAGAGAGAGGCTGTGAGAGTTGGTGGTGCAGTGTGTGTGTTGTCCTGCCCAGAGCACTCAGCTTTGCGTTCGGTTGAATTGAATTTCATTCACTGTTTTTTCTTCTCAGGTTTAGCTGACAGATTTGAAGAATACCCTAAACTGAGGGAGCTCATTAGACTCAAGGACGAGTTAATAGCAAAATCTAACACTCCTCCTATGTGAGTGGTTTTATTCAATTACCCTTCCTCCCTGGTTTAGGCTTAAGTGTCAGGCTATTTATCCTCTAACCTTCCTTTTTATAAAAGAAAAATGAACATCTCAGCTCTATAGGTGTCATCCTGGTACCAGACTCTGGTATTCTGATCCTGCCTGTGAAGTGACACTAGAGAAAGGTGATATTTGGGGTCTCCAGGAGGGAGGCAGGCCTGTTGAGCTCCTTGTGCCCCCCTGCGGATCTCAGGGAGCAAGGGTGTGCTGCACACCCACGTTTGTGGGCCTCCCCTCTGGTAGACTGGGACACAGATGTGCCTGTGGGCAGCAGGGATCTACACTGCATCAGACGAGGTCACAGGGTTCATTCTACCCAGATAAAATGTGACTGCTTGATACTTTGGGTTGAATAGTAAAGTTAAAACTGGTGGGGAGGGGGGCCACGTACCTATTTAAAAGTAACTTGCTGTATTTCTTCTTTGTTAGTTTGAAACACATTCTCTAGTACTTTTTCAGCTTTCCAGAAAATTGGCTTGTACCTCTGAGTATTTTCTTTTTCTTTTTCTTTTTAGAAAGTCATTCAGGTATATTGTATGCTTGATGATTTGCTTAAAATGATTTTAAATAACTTTTCCTTACAAAACAATTTGTTTATTGAAGAAAACTTAAAAAACTTAGGTGAAGGAAGAAAAGAAAACAAGTTAATTATAACTTGCCATCCTGAGGTCCCCCCTTCCTTCTATGGTGCTGGGGATTGATACCCAGGACCTTGCTGGTGTGTAGCTCTGCCACAGAGTTGAGCTCATCCCCAGCCTCTTAATCACTTGGAAGGTGACCATACCTTTTAACCTTTGCTCAACCTGACTTTTTAAAAAAATATTTGTGTTGTAGATGGACAGAATACCTTTATTTTAGTTGTTTTATTTTTATGTGGTGCTAAGGATCGAACCCAGTGCCTCACACATGCTAGGCAAGCGCTCTGCCACGGAGCCCCAGCCCAGCCCCAGCCCTCAACATGACGCTTTCCTCCAAAATGTGTGTGATGTCTTTGAAACTGGAGAATGTACGCATCACATTTAACTAGCTTTGAATGTTGTATACGGTAAACAAGTTACCAAAAATATATTCTGTTAGTCATTAGAAGTTCCACAGGTAAGTCTTGTTGTGGCAAGTCTTACACTCTAATATCTATCCTATTAAAAATACTTTGACTGGTAGAGTGCTTGCCTCACAAGCACAAGGCCCTGAGTTCAATCCCCAGTACCGCAAAAAAAAAAAAAAAAAAAAACTTTCAACACTTAAAGCATATTAAGCTTAAAATACTTTTCATGCTATATGAAAACAACAAATAATAATTTGCTAGGTAATGTGAAAAGACTATTTATATGAATGTTTTACTAATGAACAAACTCACAAAAGAAAATTATATTCTTATTTAGAAGCCATTTTTTAAAGGGCCTCATTTGAACTTACCCGAGGAAGAGCTTTTCTGAATTACCTGAAGCTCTGAGGAAAAAAGCCAGACATATTCCTTAGGAAATTAGAATGATTATAGAAGGAGGCTCAGAGATGCACATCTTTGCTTACATTTTCAGTGTAAACATAAAAAAAGTCCAGATATATATGGGAATAGCGTTATTTTTGCTTTTTAGTGATCGTATCTGTGTCCTAGGGAAGGCTTTTGGTAGATGGCTTAACGTCTGTGCTGAAGAAAGAAAATGCTCCATAAAAAAGACTTTGAGTAATGAGCTCATGATCACTTAGTAAGAACTGTTCAGTGCTATTGAAGAGATTTCATTATATCTATAACATGTTTGAAAATCTTTTAACCCCCTTTTTTGCTTTAATCACAGGTATTTACAAGCTGATATAGAAGCTTTTGACATTAGAGAACTGACCCCCAAGTTTGACGTGATTCTCCTGGAGCCTCCTTTGGAAGAGTATTACAGAGAGACTGGCATCACCGCCAGTGAGAGATGCTGGACGTGGGATGATGTATGGTGGAGTGAGGGGTTTTCTGCTTTTCAGATGAATACGGGTTACGTGATAGAATATAAGGTCACATATGCCTTCCCTGCTTTTGTAGGGGTCATAAATACAGGTTTAAAGTATGTATTATGAAGGAAGGTCCAAGGTGCATTGACAGGTATTAACATATCTTTAATTCAGTTCTTCTTTTTGAGGCAAAAATTGAGCAAGTAGTGAGTATAAACTGTGGAAGACTCATTCTTGGTTTTAGCGTACTTGGATATATGGCTAGGAAGGTATAAAAGAGTGTAGAATGATTGATTACTCATTCTACGGGAGGTAAAGGAAGTGAAATAAGCTATTAACCTCAAAACCCCAGACACCAAGAACCATGCTGGTATGTAATACTTGGAGATTCACAGATGAATAGGACTTGGTGTTCCGCCTTGGAGTCTTACAGGGCTCATGTTGCTCTAGACCAGTAGGTGCATTGCAGTTTCACTGGCTCAATAATGGAGGACTGCATGAGAAAACCAGAGTACAGTGGGCTGAGCCTAGCAGTATGGGATATTTGAGCTCAGAGAAGAGGACAGCGGAGCAGTTGAGTTGGCCAGGCAAAGGAAGATGTTGGATAGGCCTTCTGGGCAAAAGGAACCATGAGAACAAGAGGAATGGAGGCCACAGACTGGCTTGTAGGTGGAGTAGGTTTTCATAGGTGCTGTTCTTGTTTGACACAGATTAAGCTGTGCTAGGAGCTTGACTTTCATTCTGAAGACAATACAAAGACTTTGAAGGTTTTAACCACCTTAAGTAAGAAGACTGGATTAGTATGTAGAGGCACATATAAAAGAAATATAGAAAAGAGCAGCCACAGTTGAGTGAGGAGAACCAGGAGAAAGGGAATGTCCTAGGAACCAAGGAACAGGAGGTTTCAAGAAGCGCAGTTAGAAGTGTCTTGTGCAGGAGGTCAGGAAGGGCTGAAGCCATAAGCCTGGTACTGCATGGAAAACTGCTGTGGGTCCTTGCATGTTCTTTCTCCTTTAATGGTTGTTACTGTTCGAAATAATGTTTTCCTCCTTGAAGTTTTTCCTATTAGCTTTAACACCCTTAGCATTTTTATTTAGGTTTTGATGGCTGTTATCACTTTAGAAATGTTTTCCCTGACATAACTCTTAATGTGTGCTCATTGTTGAAAAATCAAAAGTGTACAGAATGTAGTGTTCCCCTTAGTAGCTGAGAAGTTTTCCATATTGGTCGTACAAAATCACATTCTCTCCAGACGTGTTTAACAGTCTCCAGTTCATCATGTCCTCATCAAAACTGAGTAGTAATTTAGAAAACATCTTTGTCAGTTTGGTCAAAAGTAAAGAAAATCTAAGCATTGAGTTTTATCACATTTAGGATTGACACTGGGTTGAATTCTGCATTCTCTGGCCAATCTATGAGGTTTGATCTTAAAGGCACAGAGCTTCAGTTACATGTTACAGATTCATCTCTTGTGCATGCAGATTCTTTTTTTTTTTTTATTCTAATTAGTTGTTCATGACAGCAGAGTGCATTTCGACACATAGTGTACAAATAGAGCACAACTTATTGCTCTGGCTGTGCAGTGATGGAGAGCACAGTGGTTGTGCAATCATACGTTAATCATTATTACCTTAATGAAGGTAATACCTTAATGAAGGTAATAATGTCCATCTCGTTCCACCATCCTTCCTACTCCACACCCCTTCCCGTCCTCTCATACCCCTCAGCCCAATCCAGAGTTCCTCCATTCTTCCCTAGGGCCCTACCCTCACCCCCATTATGGAACAGCATCAGCACATCAGAGAAAACATTTGACCTTTGTTTTTTGGGGGATTAGTTTATGTCACTTAGCATAATATTCTCCAGTTCCATCCATTTACCTGCAAATGCTATAATTTTATTCTTCTTTAAGGCTGAGTAATATTCCATTGTGTATACATACTGCATTTTATTTATCCATTCAGCTGTTGAACAACATCTAGGTTGGTTCCATAGTCTAGCTATTGTGAATTGAACTGCTATAAATATTGATGTGGCTGCGTCACTGTAGTATTCTGATTTTAAGTCCTTTGGGTATAAACCAAGGAGTGGAATAGCTGGGTCAAATGGTGGTTCCCTCCCAAGTTTTCTGAGAAATTTCTGTACTACTTTCCAAAGTGACTGCACCAATTTGCATTCCCACCAGCAATGTATAAGCGTGCCTTTTTCCCCACATCCTCACCAACACTTATTGTTGCTTGTATTCTTGATAATTGCCATTCTGACTGGAATGAGATGAAATTTTAGAGTGGTTTTGATTTGCATTTCTTTAGTGTTGCTAAAGATGTGGACCATTTTTTCATGTATTTATTGATTGGTTATATTTTTTCTTCTGTGAAGTTTCCATTCAGTTCCTTAGCCCATTTATTGACTGGGTTATTTGGTGTTTTGGTGTTAAGTGTTTTGAGTTCTTATGTGTTCTGGAGATCAGTGCTGTATCTGAGGTACATGTGGTAAAGATTTTCTCCTATTCTGTAGGCTCTCTCTCTTCATGTTTTTGTTTCCTTTGCTGAGAAGAAGCTTTTTAGTTTGAATCCATCCCATTTATTGATTCTTGATTTTACTTCTTGCTCTTTAGAAGTCTTGCTTAGGAAGTCAGGTTCCAAGCAGACATGATGAAGATTTGGGCCTGCTGTTTCTTCTCTTAGGCACAGGGTCTGTGTTCTAGTGCTTGAGTCTTTGATCCACTTTGAGTTGAGTTTTGTGCAGGGTGAGAGATAGGGTTTTAATTTCATTTTGCTACATATGGATTCCAGTTTTCTCAGCACCATTTGTTGAACAGGCTATCTTTTCTCCAATGTATATTTTTCGCATCTTTGTCTAGTATGAGATAGCCGTATTTGCGTGGGTTTGTCTGTGTCTTCTATTCTGTACCCTTGATCTACGTTGTCTGTCCTGGTGTCAGTACCATGCTGTTTATGTTACTATTGCTTTTTAGTGTAGCTTGAGGTCTGGTATCGTGATGCCTCCAGCTTCACTCTTCTTGCTAAGGATTGCTTTGGTTATTCTGGGTCTGTTTTAGTCAACCTTTTCATTGCTGTGACTAAAAGGACCCAACCAGCACAACAGTAGAGGAGGAAGAGTTTATTTGAGAGCTCACAGTTTCAGAGGTCTTAGTCCATAGAAGGCTGGCTCCATTCCTCAGGGCGAGGTGAGGCTGAACATCCTGGCAGGAGAGTGTGGCAGAGGGAAGCAGCTTCCATCCTCAGGAAGTAGAGAGAGACTCCACTTGCCAGATGCAAATATATATACCCCAAAGCCACACCCCAGTTCCCACCTCCCCAGCCACAGCCCACCTGCCTACAGCTACCACTCAGTTAAATCCCATCAGGAATTAATTCACTGATTAGGTTAAGACTCAAACCCCAGTTATTTCTCCTCTGACCTTCTTACAGGTCTCACAGGTGAGCTTTTGGGAGACACCTCTCATCTGAACCATAAAAGGGTCTCTTATTTTTCCAAATGAGTTTCATGATTGCTTTTTCCAGTTCTATGAAGAATGTCATTGGGATTTTAATAGGAATTACATTAAATCTGTGTAATGCTTTTGGTAGTATGGCTATTTTGACAGTATTAATTCTGCCTATCCAAGAACATAGGAGATCTTTCCATCTTCTAAGATCTTCTTCAACTTCTTTTAGTGTTCTGTAGTTTTCATTGTAGAGGTCTTTCACCTCTTTTGTTAGATTGATTCCCAAGTATTTTTTTTGTTTGTTTTTGAGGCTATTGTGAAGTCGGTTTCCTAATTAGTTTTCCTAATTTCTCTTTCAGTGGAGTTGTTACTGATGTATAGAAATGCATTTGATTTATGGTTGTGGATTTTATATCCTGCTACTTTGCTGAATTCATTTATTACTTCTAGAAATTTTCTGGTGGAATTTTTTGAATCTTCTAAATATAGAATCATGTCTGCAGCAAATGGTGATGGTTTGAGCTTTTCTTTTCCTATTCATATCCCTGTAATTTCTTTGGTCTGTCTAATTGCTCTGGTTTGAGTTTCTAGGACTGTGTTGAATAGAAGTGGTGAAAGAGGGCATCCCTGTCTTGTTCCAGTTTTTAGAGGGAATGCTTTCAATTTTTCTCCATTTAGGATGATGTTGGCCTTGGACTTACCATAAATAGCTTTTACAGTGTTGAGGTATGTTCCTACTGTCCCTAGTTTTTCTAGTGTTTCGAACATGAAGGGGTGCTGTATTTTGTCAGATGCTTTTTCTGCATCTCTTAAGATGATATTATGATTCTTGTCTTTAAGTCTATTGATGTGATATATTTCATTTATTGATTTCTGTATGTTGAACCAACCTTGCATCCCTGGGATGAACCCCACTTGATTGTGATGCACCTTTTAAAAATGATTTTGTATGTGATTTGCCAGAATTTTATTGAGAATTTTTGCATCTATGTTCATCAGGGGTATTGATCTGAAAAATTTCCTTCCTTGATGTGTCTTTGTCTAGTTTCAGTATCAGGGTGATACTAGTCTTATAGAACAAGTTTGGAAGGGTTCCCCCTTTTCTATTTCATGGAATACTTTGAGGAGTATTGGTGTTAGCTCTTCTTTGAAGGTCCGATTGAACTTAGCTGAGAATCCATTTGGTCCTGGGCTTTTCTTGGTTGGTAGGCTTTGGATGGCATCTTGATGCTTGAAATTGATCTGTTTAAATTGTATATGTCCTCCTGATTCAATTTGGGTAGATTGTATGTCTCTAGAAATATTTTGATGTTTTTGAAATTTTCTGTTTTTTTGGAGTATAAATTTTCAAAATACTTTCTAATTATCTTCTGTATTTCAGTAGTGTCTTTTGTGATATTTCCTTTTTCATCATGAATTTTAGTACAGAGTTTTCTCTCTGTTAGCATGGCTAAGGGTTTATCAATTTTTTTTAAAGAACCAACTTTTCCTTTTGTCAATTTTTTGAATTGTTTCTTTTGTTTCAATTTCATCTCTGATTAGTCTTTTGATGAATGAGCTCAATGCCATGAATTTTCTTCATAGCACTGCCTTCATAGCCTCCCAGAGATTTTGATTGGTGTTCTCATTTACCTCTAAGTGTTTTTTATTTCCTCACTGAGTTCTGCTATCCATTCATCTTTCAGTAGCATGCTGTTTAGTCTCCTGGTATTGGAGGAGCTTCTGTTTTTTATTTTATCATTGATTTTTAAATTTCATTCCATTATGATCTGATAAAATGCAGGGTATTATCTCTATTTTTTTGTATTTGCCAAGAGTTGCTTTATGGCATAACATGGTCTATTTTAGAGAAAGATCCATGCATTGCTGAGAAGAAATTATATTTGCTCATTGATGGATGGAATGTTCTACATATGTCTGTTAAGTCTAAAGTTCTATATTATTTAGTTCTATAGTTTCTTTAGTTTTTGTTTGGAAGCTCTATCCAGTGGTGAGAGAGGTGTGTTAAAGTCACCCCGTATTTCTGTGTTGTGGTCTCTTTGATTCTTGAAATTGAGAAGGGTTTGTTGATGTACATAGATGCTCCCTTGTTAGGGGCATAGATTTTTAAGATTGTTGTGTCTTGGTGTGTGATTCCCTTAAGCAGTATGCAGAGTCCTCCTCTTTCTCTTCTGACTTTGCTTGAAGTCTGCTTTGTCGATCTGAGGATGAACACCCCTGCTTGTTTACGCAGTCCCTGTGCGTGATGTTTTTGCCCATCGTTTCACCTTTGGTCTGTGGACGTCTTTGCCCATGAGGTGAGGCTCTTGAAGGCAGCACATTGTTGGGTCTTGTTTTTAAATCCAATCTGCCAGTCTATGTCTTTTGATGGATGAGTTCAGGCTATTCTCATTCAGGGTTATTTTTGAGATATGATTTGTATTCCTGGTCATTTTGGCTTATTTTTTGGTTTTTAATTTGACTTAGTTTCTCCTTTAATTGACCGTTTCTTTAGTGTAGTTCCTTTCATTTTTTTTTTTTTAATTTCTTCCCCATGGAGTATTTTGCTGAAAATGTTCTGCAGTGCAGGCTTTCTAGTTGTGAATTCTTTTAACTTTTGTTTGTTGTGGAAGGTTGTTATTTCGTCTTCAGATCTGAAGTTTAGTTTTGCTGGTTGGCATTCATTTTCTTTCAGAGCTTGGTGTATGTTGTTCCAGGACCTCTTTGCTTTGAGGGTATGGGTTGAGTAAACCACTGAAGTCTGAATTGTTGTCTCCCTATATGCAATCTGATACTTTACTCTTGTGGCCTTTAAAATTCTATCCTTATTTTGTATGCTAGGCAATTTCCTTATGCTAGACCCTTTATGTGGGTCTGTTGTAATTTTGTACATTTGGGGTCCTGAAAGCCTCTTGTATTTGATTTTTCATTTCATTCTTCAGGTTTGGGGAATTTTCCAGTATTATTTCATTGAAAAGATTGTGCATTCCTTTGGTTTGTGTGCATGCAGATTCTTGATTTGAGTTTAATTTACTGAGTTTCAGCTCCGGCTGGCATATTGAAAAGTTCTACCTGGCCCCCAGATTGCTAAACTCTTAAATTTTATGGGGCATTATTCTAAAGAAAGTACTGGTGGTTACTGTAGTAAGCAGAATGTGAATGAGAGAAATGTTGGCTTCATAAGCATTCATTGCATTCATTTTCACGTTGGAGAGCCATTAGTGGTTGATGGGTTTTAACTAGGGGACAGAAGCACTTTTTAAAACACCTACAGGTAGCTTTAGAGAATAATTAATATATGCTACCCATTCTTCTCTGAGGTGTGTTATCACCTATCTATTGCTATACCACTTATGCACATGTAGGAATATATGTGTATGTACTTGTATGTATTTATTCATAGTCTTACATTTGATAAAAGATTACTATGTTATGAGCATATTAGATGAGGAGAGATTTCAGGACTTAAAAAACATCTGAAGTATAAAAAAAGGTTTATACACGTGTTATTTTCATTATTACTACAAAAAATATTTTTGATTTAAGTTGGAGATGGAATGGTTTTAACTAACATTGATTTGATTGAGGTAGAAGTTAAGATTTTTTTTTTTATTTTGCGGTGCTGGGGATTGAACCCAGGGCCTTGTGCTTAAAGATTTTCTTAATAGATGAAACCAGTAAATTCTTGAGTGAACCATGGTCTCAGAAATTTCTTAACTTTAGAGAAAACTGAAAGAAAAAGAATGTCATATAAATTGGTTGCTTCTACAGTCACTTCCCAAAATTCAGAGATTTAATTATTGAAGGACTTTTTAAAAAAAATATGTTATAACACATTCAAGGCAAACAATAATGGAATGGAGGAAGGTATTTTGTACTTAAAGTAATCATAAAAAACAATGTATATCGACTTATTGAGAAATATTCTTATAGATACCAAAATCATAGTACATTCCAAATATTTGTTGTTTAATTTTATTTTAATTTTGTCCCTAACTCTGGGTTCATTTACCCTCATTCCATTTTAGTTTCTTTTTTCTAGTAAAATGTTGCTTATGTATCTGTAAAGTTCTATCTTATAAAATGCCGTAATTCTGTAAATGCAATTTCCTGTAAATTCTTCCCATATAGAAGTGAATATATGTGCATGTTTGCATGTGTCTGTGTTGCTTGTATATAAACTAACAAAACAATAGTAGAATCAGTGATTTTTAAGGATAAAATTGATTTTCCATTTTATTTCCTAATGGGTATATTTAAAGAACACATCTACTGAGAATCCTGGTATAGGAACATTTGGTGATTGTTAGTTTCAATGTGGGATGAACAGGAAACAAAATATTTGTATATGTCTTCTGCATAATTTTTATGTACGTTTGGTTTCTTACAGATCATGAAGTTAGAAATTGATGAGATTGCAGCACCCCGGTCATTTATATTTCTCTGGTGTGGTTCTGGGGAGGGATTGGACCTTGGAAGAGTGGTGAGATGCTGTTTTTTTTTTTTTTTTTTTTGCAGTACTGGGGATTGAACCCAGGGCCTTGTGCGGCAAGCACTCTACCAACTGAGCTATATCCCCAGCCCGCTAGAGATGCTTGTTAAGTATAAAATAATATGTTACATAATAAGTTTGAAGATTGGTGTTATTTTGCCCTTTGTTTCTTGAATAGTTTTAAATATTTTCAAGAAAAAAAAAAAAAAAGTTTAGAAAAAGAATGTAAGGCAGTACCCCTGACTCAGCTAAGGTTCACTAGGGAGAATGCAGCTCTTTCAAAATATAGTTTGTCACAGCTGCAAGAAACAACAGTTTAGAGATTTGAAGCTCCAAACTATAGCACAAAAATGAACTTAGTGTCATTTACGGCCCCTTATTATTGTTGCTCTGAATAGCGTGGACTCCTGAATCACAAATGGAAGTCAGATCAAACTGGAGTAGTGACTGCATTTGAAACATAGTTTGAGTGAATGAGTGAGAAAGAAGTTATAGCACTTTTAGTAATTTTCAGTGCCTTTATATTCAGTTATATCAGAGCGTCTCTGTGTCAAAGGAAACAAAATAATAAACTTCAGAGCGACACAGTGGGCTCAGGAGTCGCTCAGCCCTCCCCAGCACTGAGATTCAGGCACTGGGTCTCTGTCCTGGATATGGGTTATGGACTGAGACTTCCCACTCAGGACACCCTGCCTGGCGTGCGTGCGGCAGGTCTCTCATTCCGCCATGCTGATTGGGGAAGCGGCTGAAGAGTTTAGGTAGGAGTGTGTGCGATGACAAGCAGGCGCATGCTGGGTTAAATCTGCCCCAGCACTGAGGCTCTGTGGTCACTCTGCTCCATGGAAGCAGAGAGCTGAGGCTCTTGGGCAGCCTTGCTGCTTCCATCATTTGCTGGCTCCAAGGTGAGACTATAAGGGTATTCTAGTTGGGTCTGTCCTTTATTTAAGTGTTAATTCCCCAAGGTGCTGTGGAAAAGTAAGAAAGTGGAGAGGAAGGAGCACTGTTTGCTTTTGTAGGCGTAGTGGTATTTGCCTTTTCTGGTTCTAAGGTCTGACTTTGGACTTTCCTCCTCACCCTCAAATTAGGTTGATGTGTTTTCAGGGTTTTTTTTCTTCTCCAGTTTTGGGGATTGCTCCTAGGTTTCATGTATGCTAGGCAAGTGCTCTACCACTGAACCACACCCCCAGCCCCAAATTAAGCTGAAAATTACTAGAAGGGTTTATCCTTTTCATTTATGGAGCAGTGCATCTCCTTAGTGAAAGCAGTTTGGCCAAAATGATTACAATAGTATACATTAGCTATCAGTAAATTAGTGGGTTAGGTCATGTGGGATTTGGGCCCTGGTGATACCCACTGCAGAACAAACTTTTGGCAGTACTGGGGATTCAACCCACAGGTGCTCTACCACTGAGCCATGTCCCAGCCCTTTTTATTTTGAGACAGGTCTTGATACATTGCTGAGGCTGGTCATCCTCCTGCTTCAGCCTTCCAAGTCACTGGGATCATAGGCGTGCATCACTACACCCAGCAAAAAACAAATATTTGTAACAGAAACAAATACCCCCAGTTTTCACCCCTGCAGTTTTGGCATCTGTAGTCTGAAAACATTAAATGGAAAATTCCAGAAATCATAAGTTTTTAATTGTGTATGTGTTGTGTATGCCACCTGCCTGTTCCTCTCTTGATGGCCTTCTGGGTTGTCAGGGTGACTTGCATGCAGCGTGCAGCATGCAGGAGACAGAGGCAGACCAATCACATTGTGGGGAGACGTCCATGTCCATGGCGTGGCTGAGCCATGGGGTAAAGAGGTCTGACTCCAGGAATTGACAGTCACGAGAGACTGTTTCAGACAGCTGGGGAGTAGGTGGCTCATCCCTGAGGAAATGCTAATTCTCTAAGCAAATGGCTGCCCTGACTCCACCCCATCCTGTTCCTCACAGAAACCGCCCTCCTGGTCTTGGCTCCTTCACCTGTGTAACTGTAAATAAAAGTGAAGGTGGGTGGGCTCCTCCATCTTGTTGGAGGCTAGATCTGTGTGGCCTGATCCGTCACACTCCCTTACATTTGAAAATAGTATTGGCTTTGTGTTTATTGATTAGGTAAATTTATTAGTAATTAATTGCTGGCACCATCATCCTCCAACAGAAACTCTTTCCCTCATCCATGTGGGACATGGAGAACCCCCACATCACATGCCTTTTTATTTACATATGTTGTGATTTTTCTGTTAATAGTTACTGTTACTAATCTCTTACCGTGCCTGATATACAACTTAAAGTTCATCACAGTATGCCTATAGGAAAAAAATCACAGTAAGTGTAGGGCTCAATACCCTCCGATCTCAGGCACCCACCAGGGGTCTTGGAACATCTCCCTGTGGATAAGGAGGACTCTTGTACTGACCTTGATTTTTGAAGAGATTTTAAATAGATTTAAGAAATCTCAGTTTGAGGTCTGTCTCACTTTGAATGTTCTCGGGAAGCATGTTTCGTGTTCTGCTGCATCTTGGTACTGGATCACAGTCCATCAGTGCTGTGCTGCTCAGTCCATCGCCCCCCTCTTGACTCTGACCAATAGGGTGGCAGCTGTGCCCTGTGCCTGTTTCAGTCCTAGCCTGCACCAGCTTGTTGTGGGCACCCAGCTGGTTGCAAGCTCATGGGTAGCATTTGGGACGCTGAGCCTTATACCTCTAGTTCCAGGATTGGATGAAGTCAGAATAGTTCTACCCAAAGAGAGATGCACAGCAGCTTTAAGTCTGAACTTTCTGCAGTAGTTAGTAATAAATGAAGAAATAAGGTTTTATTAGATTCTCGTCTGAGAAGTTAACAGTTTGAATCAGTTTGAAAAGTTTTAACAGAGTTGAGGTTTGTCAGAAGATAGAAAATGAAGGTAGCAGAAGTCAATATATCTTTTGGATTATCTTATGGTCACGTAGGATCTGGGTGCTTCCTTAGCGTCTGAAACACATCTGTTGCTGATGGTGGAAGGTGTTACGGGTTACCCTATCTAGAATGCAGGGGCCAGAGTGCTTCTGATTTTCGAGGTTTTGAATTTTGAACTATTTGCACAGACTTTGCAGATTGAACTTCTTTTATCCCAAAATCAAAATCCAAAATGCTCTGAAATCTGAAACCTTTGGAGCTGTTGGCACTCAAAAATTTTGAACTCTGAAGCATTTCAGCTGTCAGAGATTCCGATTAGGAACGCTCAGTCTGTGTTAAACAGTTGGGGCAGGATGTGATGCTTCAGTACTTGGTATCTAACAGTGTGTCCAACGTAAGTGCCCAGAGTGTGTGCGCTCCATCATGGCTCTGGTTTTGAGCCTGGGTTTCTTTTCTGTCTCATTAAAGCATTTACCATGACCCCTGGAACTTGGTGAGCTCTTCCTGGTTGGTTGGTCGTTTTAAGTATTGCTTAAGTTCAGGATTTCTGTCTTTAATTCTTGTATTTCTAGTGTTTACGCAAGTGGGGTTACAGAAGATGTGAAGATATTTGTTGGATTAAAACCAACAAAAACAATCCTGGGAAGACAAAGACTTTGGATCCTAAGGCTGTTTTCCAGAGAACAAAGGTATTGGCCGCCACTGTTTTGTTTTCTTTAGCTCATATTTTTCTCAGGTGTTTGAAATCAACGTATGCTGTTGAGTTAATGTGGAGGAAGGCTCATCAGCAGAGCGTGAGCATCCAAGACGGCCACATGTTCTACAGTCCCCCCGTCGGGTCCTCAGCTGCCACGTTTTCCCGTTGGGTTGATGCCCCTGACTTCCAGAACTCCCTTTTCTCTAGACCACGTATGAGAAGATGACAGCGGAGGCTGAGTAGCTTGGGCACTTCTTGTCTTTTCTTCCCCTCTCCGTGCACAGGTGCCCGGGAGACTGCTGGGTGCTGCTGGTGTCAGGCTTCCATGGGGCCTGGTGGGAGGCTCCGTGCACAGGCACCTGGGAGACTGCTGGGTGCTGCTGGTGTCAGGCTTCCACGGGGCCCTGGAGACTGCTGGGTGCTGCTGGTGTCAGGCTTCCACGGGGCCCTGGAGACTGCTGGGTGCTGCTGGTGTCAGGCTTCCACGGGCCTGGTGGGAGGCTCCGTGCACAGGCGCCTGGGAGACTGCTGGGTGCTGCTGGTGTCAGGCTTCCACGGGGCCCTGGAGACTGCTGGGTGCTGCTGGTGTCAGGCTTCCACGGGCCTGGTGGGAGGCTCTCTTGGGCTGGAGTTGTGTTGTACAAGGACAGGATTGGGGAGAGTCCGGTTGTCGAGCTGTGGACTCCTAGGTAGGACCGGGGCTCTTTGCCTCTTGCCCGTACCTTGCCATATGTATTTCTTCCATCTGGCTGACTGAGGTTACCCTTTTATGATGATATCCTGAATTCCGTGAGCCACTGTGGTGAATGATCAAATGCAGGAGGGAACTGCTGGAACCCACAGTGTGTGGCCTTTGGTCAGAAGCACAGGTAACTACCTGGACTTCATGGCATCTAAGTCAGCAGCCTGAGGGACTGAGCCCCGACCTGTGGTCTTGGCTAATGGGGTAGAGTGTCAGCATCGACCTGAACTTTTGGCTTTTCAGCACAGAAGTGGAGACTTGTGGGTGAGGGAACAGCCCACACATCGTGGCGGAAGTGACATGTTCTGAAGTGTTGAGTCTCACGCGGGAGGGTATAGAAGACATGCTGCACTTTCCTGTCGCCCTGATAAGAGACACACCTGACTGAATCCCACAGACTCAGAAACAGATTGTTTGGGATTGAGGATCACAAAATGTCATGAGCTATGACTTGATAGAAAGTGTGATGCTCTGCTCTTGCCGCGCAGGAACACTGCCTCATGGGGATCAAAGGAACCGTGAAGCGAAGCACGGACGGGGACTTCATCCATGCTAATGTCGACATTGACTTGATCATCACAGAAGAGCCTGAGATCGGAAACATAGAAAAGCCCGTGGAGATCTTTCATATCATCGAACACTTTTGTCTCGGTAGAAGACGTCTTCATCTGTTTGGAAGAGACAGTACAATTCGACCAGGTAGGACCTCAGTCAGTACAAAGACTGTGATTCCTTGGGACATGGATATGAAAAAGGAAAGCAGGGCAGCGAGATGAGGTCCTTCCGTGTTTGGCTTGTTTCGCGGCACTTCGGATATTGGCAGTTTTAGGTTTGCAGCAAACCAAGAGGACGGTGCAGAGGTCTCCCACGTCCTGCCTGCTCGCAGGTGCCTCACATGCTCTCTTCCTAGGGCTCCCCACCTGCACTAGACACTTAATGATCAGCCAGCAACCTGCCTCCACCACTGGAGTGCCCTGTCGGGTGGCTTCACCACCCTGAAAGTCTTCTCTGCTCCCCTTATTTCTTAAATATATTTCTGTTTTTAATTGTCACATAGTAGTCATACACGTCTACGGGGTACCGGGTGCATATGGAGTGTACTGATCAGATCAGGGTAATGGCCAGATCTTGCACCTCAGTACACACTGCTCTTTTGTACTGGGAACACTGAAAATCCCCCACCTGCTGTCTTTCAGCACTCTGTGTCAGCGGTGTGGTCATCGCGCCCTGCCGTGTAGAACGTCAGAGCCGCTCCTCCTCACTCACCCACACCTGTGAGCCCTCTCCCCAGCCCACAGCTCCCCAGCCTCTTCCTGTAGCTGAGAACGTGCCGTGCTGCTGTCTGCTGCACCCACGTTGCTGTGTGGCGCCACCTGCCATGGTGAGCCGTGCTGTGCAGGTGTGCCAGGGCGGGTCGCTCGACTGCCTGCCTGTAGCGGCAAGGGTCTGTCCTAGGGAGTCCGTGTCCAGTCTTTGAGGAGCCCCATACTGTTCCCATGGTGGCTGTTCTAACTTACTTTCCAACCAACAGCGCGTGAGCCCCTTTATCTGCATCCTCACCAGCATATTATTTCTTGTCTTTTGGATAATAGCCATTCTAACGGGGGCAAGATGACGTTTTCCTGTGGTTTTGATTTGCATTTTCTTGATGATTTTTGGTGTTAAACATTTCTTCACAGCCTTGGCCATGTGCTTATCCTCTTGAGAAGTGCCATAGTTGGATTTCTAGGACCTATCAACGGAACTATTTTGTGGTTGGGAAGAGTAGAGCAGAAATCGCTTCTGACAGTTGACCACAAAACAGTGGTACCATTATCATGAGGAGCAGAGTTATATATGATTTTTTGAATTTTCACAGATGCGAGACTCAGCATAGTGTGTAAGTGCTGTTCTCACATGGGTGGGGACCAGTGAGGGGATGTATTACAAAGGCACGCTGCGGGAGCAACGGGGCGCGCAGCGTGAGAGCCTTAAGATGTGACCATGTGCGTTCTGTAAGGGAGGCCAGACTCCTGGCGAGCGAAGGGCTGGCTCAAGGATGCACAGGGCATCTGAGTCCACCCTGAAGGCTCAGCAGGGGAGGATGCAGACTCACAGGTGGTCTGTCTTCCTCCTTTCAGGCTGGCTCACAGTTGGACCGACGCTCACGAACAGCAACTACAATGCAGAGACATACGCATCCTATTTCAGTGCCCCTAACTCCTACCTGACTGGCTGCACGGAGGAGATCGAGAGACTTCGACCAAAGTCGCCTCCTCCCAAATCTAAGTCCGATCGGGGTGGAGGCGCTCCCAGAGGAGGAGGAAGAGGGGGAACTTCTGCTGGCCGCGGTCGAGAAAGAAATCGATCCAACTTCCGAGGAGAAAGGGGTGGCTTCCGGGGGGGCCGAGGAGGAGCACACAGAGGCGGCTTCCCCCCTCGGTAGTGTTCCGGGATGCCAGTCCTGGCCCTGCCCCACTCAGGACCCGGGTCCCGCCTGCCCTTGCCTGGCTGCTCTGCCTGCCAGGAGTGCCTGCCGACCTCCTCACAGCTGCCACGCGCACGTATGCTCGGGGAGCAGTCCGGCCTGTGTCGCGGGCGCGTCCCTGAGCAGGACGGGCAGCACTGGCAGCCTCCCTGTCGGAGACTGGGTTCACTCTGGTTTCAGACAGTTGCAGCGGCTTCTGCTTTCTGGGAATGGCTGGGAGCGAGCAGCTGGGTCTGCAGTGTCAGGCTGAGGGGTCCACGGGCAGGCGGGAAACTGCTCGAGCCATGACGGAGTGGGCGCTCCGGACGCTCCTGCTGGGGCTCAGCGTTCCTTGCTGAAGTGGTAGAAGTGCAGACTGCAGTTTACTTTCTTTTAAAAAGGACTTTAAATAAATTCAGGTGTAATTTGAGTACTGAAGAAATGGAGAGGCTTTGAACAAAATCCCTTCCTTCCAGGTCTGAATGGAGAGGCAGGGTGGACGGCCAGGGCGGGGCAAGGGGGAGGCAGGCCCAGCAGGCAGGCGGACACGGCCCTCGTCCTCCTGATCAGTCCTGTCGCACAGGAAACGCAGCAAAGCGGGACGGAGCAGGCTGGTGCCCTTCTCCACGGCAGGGCGAAAGCAGCCCAGGCACCAGCACCGGGTAGTCCTTGGGGGGAGGGAATGAGGCTTGAGCTTCCGAGGAACGGGTATGTGCAGACCTTCGCGGACGCAGCTGCCCTCGGTCAGGCCCCATGTTGTCGCCCGAGACTTCGTGCTCTCCGTTCTGTACTGTGACTCGTGTTTAAGGGAATTGGATGAATGAAATGAGACCTTTATTTTGTTAATTTTCTAAAGAAACTATAAAGCTTTGAAATTTGAGAGGGTTTTCCATAAGTGGAATCACCGTCGTCGCCAGGTGAGGATTGACGTGGAACAGCGTTCGCTTGGTCTCTGCGTTGCAGTAGCCCTCTGTTCTCACACGTGAGAGGGACTCGGGTGGAGAGGCCTGCCTGATAGAAAGAGGGACACCCTAAAGCCTGGCGGGCTTTGCCCGCTCAGCCGGTTGGCTTTCCAGGGCGTCTTGATAGCGTTACATCATGTCTGCCTTTTTTTTTTTTTTGGCGCTGGGGATCGAACCCAGGGCCCTGTGCAGGCGAGCACTTTACTAACCGAGCTGCCTCCCCAGCCCAGACCGTGTCTTTCTTGACACAGGTGTTGTGCCTCCCAGTTGGTAGCGTGTTTGTTGAAATGACATTATAAACTAGCTGGAGGTGGAAGTGACGTGTCACCTTGACCTGGGAATGCAGCGGACTGAGAGGTTCCAGGTGCCCACTGACAGGCCTCAGAAGAGCTGGCGCAGGGCCCTCCCGTGTTCCACACCTGGACCTTGTTGGTGGCTGGTGGCCCAAGCCCTGTGAGAGCCGCTTCATAATTAGTCTTACAGAGGAGAGGAATGGCTCTTTGGTCTGTTGGAAGTTGGGGCACAGTAGCCCCCCATAAATAGAGAAGAGCAAGAGAGAGAGAGGGTCAAGGGAAACAAGGTGTGACTAGAATTGGTCCCTGTGAGAGACAGTCTGGCCTTCCAAGCAGCAGGCTGGAAGGGACCCTGGCTCAGCGGCCTTCTCCCTTAGGAAGGCCGGATACTCAAGAAGGTCTCAGTGAAAGTCCATATTCTGGCCTTGCCTAGTTTTTGGTCCTCTTTATATTTACACGTCCCACATTTTCAGTCTAGAAATAAATTTCGAGTTGCTCTTCTTCTCAGGCAATTGTGAAAAGCAGCTCAGTGCAAGAGGTCAGTGTCAAACGAGGGGGGGCAGGGTCAGCATGGGGTCTGACTTGGTGCCAGGGCACCTGGTGGGCGGGACTGGACCAGGGCTGCTGCCTTATGAGCCCTTGGCTCCCTGCGGAGGAAAAGCTCCTGTGCCCAAGCCCAGCAGGCTTGTCTAGGGGACCTGGAGCTCCAGCGAGCATCTGCAGCAGGGATGTTGCTAGGCGTGTCATTTATCTCCACCGCTGATTTATGCCTTCCATTAGTTATAGCAGCTTATTTTAGACGCTGCTGATCTCCGCTAATGTGTGTCTTTCAAGGAGCTACAGCAGCTTGTTCAAAAGCCTGTCCTGGTGCAGTGGTGCACACTCGTAGTCCTAGAAACTGAGGAGGCTGAGGCAGGAGGATCACAAGTTGGAGGCCAGACTGGGCAACTGAGCAAGACTCTGTCTCAAGTAAAAAAGAGAAAGGACTGGGAATCAGTGGTAGGGTACCCCTAGGTTCTTCAGTCCCTAGTACCCAAAAATTAAAAAAAAATAAACGATCAAATTTACTAAGAGGAAGAACAAGAAGCCATCACCTTTGAAGCCACAGCATGTAGGTTACAGGAGGTGGCCAGCAGCTGCAGAGCTCTGCAGTGCACTGAGGGCACCTTGGAGGGGCTGCCAAACACAGCCTGTTAAAATATGAAGAGTGGTTTACTGTACCTCCTTATTAATAACCCAAATGGAAAGGGACCATCTGTTCCTCCTGAAGGGACAGGCACAGGAGAGGAGTGCAGAGGGGCTGGGGTGGTGCAGGGTGGCCCCCCGAGTCCTGGGAAGCTGCATGCTCAGAAATGACACCCACAGGGAGGCGGCCACTGCACAGTGACTGGGTGGGCCTGGGAAGGAGCGGGCCCCAGGGTGGACGTTCACTTCCCAGCAGGCCCGGGGTAGGGCGTGTGGTGCCTCCTGGTGGAGCCCTCAAGTCCAGTTTAGGTCATTTTCCATGTTCAAAGACTCAAGCTCGAATTGGATCTGGACTCCTCATTATGTTAATAAAACATGTTCTCATCTGGCCAAACTGAAAAGTCATTGACAGATCTTTCTTAATTATTCTTAGCCTGTTGTCATTAGGGTAGATCTCTAGGAAGTGCAGGTCACATGGCCTTGAGTGAGTGACCTCTTCCTAATGATGCGACTTCAAAACAGAATTCTCACCTTGGTTCATACATCAGAGGTTCTGGCATCTCATCCTTGAAACTGTTACTTAAAGATAGGAGCTCGGTCAATTAAACATCCATGACACCGCAGCAAATCCAGTTGGGAGCTGGACTGATCCCAGCCCTTGTCACCCTGGCCCATTCAGGAAAGCCCTAGCAAGGAAGATCCTAGCAGCAGCCCACACGCCTGTGCACTTCCTGCCTCCAGTGTTCTGACTGCCTGGGCTGCACGCGGCCCTGTGGCGCTGCTGCAGAGCAGGAGCACTGTTTCAGAAGGCCTTAGACTCCGCAGGTGGATCAACCCTGTTTTGGGCAAGTGGCCACCCAGATTGCCAGCATTCCCATTGTCTGCTGGGTTCCTAATGCACTGAAGAAGCCCGAGATCACATTCACGGTCTCCCACCACTGACAGCGACCAGCTACCCTCGGCAGCTGCTGTTCCCAGGGCCTCTGGCAGGCAGGCATGTGTGTCCTGGACACAGGCCGCAGAGCCTGCAGCACTTGTTAAACTGTCCAGTCCTCCTGAAGCAGCGATGGTAGGCCTGGGGCCCATCCTGACAGTGTCTCGTCACTGCCCTTGCCCCACGGCCTCCGCCAGCTGATGAACAGCCCCCACGGAGCCATGCAGCCCGACGCTGCTCGGCGCCTGCAGCCTGCTCCGAGTGAGCTGGAAACAGGGTCAGTCTGCTCAGGCCTTCGTGGGCACCGCAGCTCCTGGAACAGGACCCGTGTTCCACCGCAGCAGCATCACGCCTGCTCTGGGTTGGGACGGGCCGAGGCCTACTTCAGCCCCTCCTCGCCTGACGTGCCATCAGTGTGGTCCTGTGGCACCAGCTTCCACTGACGGTCCCCAGGGGCAGCAAGGCCTTCAGGTACCCTTTTATCTTTCTGTCTCTGACACTTCCTGGGTTCATTGCCTAACAGTCCTCAACCCTGAATAAAGATAACTTTGTTATCCTGGTTTGCTTAGTGCTTCATCCAGTTTTTTAAAATCTCACAATACATAAAAGTAATTCTACACATTGAATTTTTATATGAAGTTATTTATTGTTACAGGTAAAGATTCATTATGTACAGGTAGAAACTGCTGAAATTGTACAAAGAACCATTAAGAATATTAATAAAGACAGTTTTTTAGACAAAACAACTGGAAAATAAAGACAATATATAATTATGAAAAAAGTAGAGCACACATTGTTCTACTAGATAGAGTCCAAGTTATTAAAATCTGCAAATCTTCATTGAAAAGTATGTTCAATGGAGCTATGTGGTTTAAAAAAATTAGGTATAATGTAAAAATTAAGTTTTTCCCCCTCACTGGAAATAGGAGGGGAACCAAGACAATTTTTTACCCCAAATCTATACAGTTTAAAAAATAATTTATATGTCTAGCACAAAGAAAGGAAATTGAGAATGTTCTGTAAACTGCTCTTCATCAAATGCAAACTGCATCAGTTTTAAAATTAAAACCCTGCAGTCAGAAGTAGGCTCTTGCTTAATGACACGAGGCGCCTTCTCTGCGCTCCCCAGCGCGTCTCTGCAGGGTGGCGGGCATCAGAGTGAGCCTGCTGCCTTCTGGAAACGTGGGTGCCCAGAGACCGCTGGCCCCGGCTAGCTGAGCAGCTGGCATATCTCCTTGTGGACACAGCAGAGAAAATCCACGTAGGACGAGCCTCCGTGCAGCCCCCGGTCCTCCACCAGGAGCTGGCGGAAGGCCGCCTCCGGCTGCTCCCGCTGCTTCACTATGGTGAGCTGAGGAAACAAGGCAGCGGTTAGGGGCCAACCAAGCACAGTGCCCTTGGAGAGCCTCCCACGGGGCGAGCTGTGCGTGGCCTTCAATTCCCAGGCCCGAGCTGGGGCCGGCTGGCTTATGACGGCAACAGGCTTTAGGAGGCAGGGGCTCCGGGACATTTGACTTTAAGGCAATGTGACCCTGTGATGGTGCAGATCAGCATGGGGCAGCCAACTGGAGGCAGGTGTAACAGCGAGGAGGCGAGGGAGACTGGACAGGGAGAGGATGGCCCGATGTGGGGGTGGTGGAGGCTACTCCCTGCCTGGCCCAGTGCTTCAGGGCCGTGCTGCTAGGACAAGTCACAGCCACACGTACTTCCCAGCCGTGGAAAGGAAAACGGGAAGAGCCTCTGCAGTGGCGGCACAGTGACCCCACGGGAGCGGGAACGGCTCTGTCCTGCACAGAGGGCCTCAAGGGAAACAGACTGGTGGGGATGCAGCGCAGCATCGGAGGAGGACTCCAAGCTTCATGCCAAGAGGCCCGGGGAAACGAAACTCCAGATTCTGAGCCCCGATTCATGGCTTCTCAGGGTGTTCGTAATCTTGATGTCATCTCAGACCTATCCTATCATTGGGCTTGTTGCTCTTTTTTTAAAAAAATTCTGAATCTACGTGGCCGAAGGCCTTGTGCACAGAACAGGTAGGAGGAAAGAGCCCTTTCACAGGACCTGCTGCACCTCACGAGGGGCAGCTCTTCACAGCTGAGAGGCAGCTCCACGGGTAAGCAGGCTTCCTGCAGAGAGCCGAGGGGCAGAACTGACCCTCCCCAGGCCCGGGCCTGTGAGCCGGCCGGCCTCCCACCCTGGCCTCATCTGCTCTGGGAAAGCAGGATCCTTCTGACCTGCTGCTTTGACCTGTGCCTGAGGCTGGTGAGCTTCCTACTGCTCTGGCCTAATAAGACCCTCAATCACACCATGACTGTGGCCCCGCGCCCTGCTCACTCCCTGGGACGTGGTTGGATTTTATTGTTGATACCTCCATTCCAACTTGTTTCCTCCCCTTCAGTCTTTTTTAAATCTTTTTCTTTTTGGTGCTGGGGATTGAGCTCAGAGGCACTGACCACTGAGCCGCATCCCCAGCCCTATTCTGTATTTTTTTTAGAGACAGGGTCTCACTTTCGCTGAGGCTGGTTTTGAACTTGGGGTCCTCCTGCCTCAGCCTCTCGAGTGGCACCACCGTGCCCAGCTTCCTGTTAAGTCTTCACTTTCTAAAAGCATGTTTTCATTTGCTCTGAGTCGCTGTCAAGTGCCACAGAAAAGAGCAGTCCCGGTGCCCGGCATGACGTGAGCAGCTGGCTCTCGCCCTGGGTGGTGGCTGTGGGGTCCGCGTGGCACGACAGTGGCACTGCGACTGCTGCCTGCGTGGCGGGCGCCAGTCCTCGCGGGAGGCCAGGCGGCGCGTGCGTCCTGCTGCACTGGGGGCTGCCCTGTGGAGACCTCTCCCGAGGAGTTCTGGAGCTGCATCTGAAGGACTTCGCACTCTCCTGGCACGCTGCGCCTACTCGCTCCGCGCGCCATGGGCTGCCAGGCTGGGCAGCGCAGTGCGGTCCTGTTTCACAAGTGCGGCTCAAGCCAAGGCTGCGAATGGGGCCTGAGGAAGGAGGACCCCGGGGCCCATGTCCTTAAAGTTTGCTTCCTCCATGGAGGTCAGTGGAGAAGCTGGTATGGCTCATCTTGCGGGGCATTCAGTTCTGCCTGGGTTCTCACAGGGTGACCACCACACGGTGTCCTCTGGCAATGCCTGGCCATGGACGGAGGGGCTGAGAGAACCAGGAGTGGACTCTTGCTCCAGCACGGAGGCTGCCCACTCCTGCACCGGTCAGGATGGGTGGGCGGGCTGTCCAGTGCTGCACAGGGAGGTGGCTCCTCAAGGGCTCGCCCATCCTAACGAGGGGCAACACTGGGTGAACAGGAGGGACCTCCACTTCCTTCTTTGCCTTTGTACTGGGGGAGGTGGCCTTGTGGAGTGGGACGGAATGTGGTCACAGGCCTCCCTAGCTTCCTGTGTGCCTGCTCACTAGGAGGACTGGCTTGCTCAAGTGGCCCAGATGTGACCTCCTCAGCCACCTCCAGGTCCTGCCCTTAAAGCAAACTGCAGCAGGTAACAGAGGGTATGGACACAGTTCTGGAAGGTTCTGTGTTGACCCAGATGCATGCTAGAGGCTTCAGGTGGCTCACTGGTTCAGTTTACCTCAGTTCCACCCCTTTATTTAAAAAAAAATGCAAGTGTCATGAATTTCTGAATGGTACTCAAGAAAAGATGACGTCAGGCTGGCCAGGGCTCCTGGGCCCCTGTGCCACCAGGGTCTGGGCCATCACACACTTGGAGCTCTGGGCATGTGCCAGCCCAGCAGGTTGATATGCTGATCACGTCATGAAGTCACAGAACACATACTTCCGGAAGTCTCAGGGACAGTGGAGCTTGAGGGTCACAGAACACATACCTCCCAAAGTCTCAGGGACAGTGGAGCTTGAGGAAAGGAGAGGGGCTCCTACCTTCATGGAGTACGGCCTCTTCCGCTGGATGATGCCCATTACCGTCCGGAGCTGCTGGGAGTGCGGGCTTCCCACCGCAGGCAGCTGCGTCTGGGTTCAAGGAGACCAAGGTTGAGAGCAGTTCACAATGCTGCCAGCAAGGGGCTGAGAGCGTGGAAAACACCTCTAATGCCAAGGGGACCACTGCCTCGGTTTACCAGAAAATCAAAGTGGGGGGTGAAGGGAAGGTGGCTCGGTTAGTGGGCAGACGCTCTCACCAGCCAGCCAATGTCTCTGTCTCTTGAGAGTGGACCTCCCTTTCTGGACCTGACAGGCACATCCCTGGTGACACGCGGTGTGCTTTACACGAGGACCCTGGGGCCACCTCCCGTGAAGGGTCAGTGCCTTCTCCAGTTAGCAGAGCGGGGCTGCGCCTTTGGAGGCTGCCTGGGAGGTGCTGCCCGGGGCCACCGTGCCCACAGCGCAGCCAGGCCCAGGCACCCGCTTCTCCAGGGTGTGTGGCTTTGGAGGTCCCAGAAGTCCAGCTGCTGTTTGGGGGCCAGTCCAGCTGTACCTGGCCTCCAGGGCGCCAAGGCTTCCTTCTCAGATGCCCAGGCCCCAGAGTCACTGGAGGCAGCAGGAAGCTCCCTGCAGAGCTCCAAGGCCTGGGAGAAGACCCTGCCCATGTCCCAGGCACCCTGCTCCCTCATGTGCGTCCTGCTGCCCAGACTCTGAGTCTGCCTCTGTGCCTGTCTCAGGCGCCTACTCCTCTAAAGCCAAGGCCTGCCCTGGGCCCTGACTCTGTTCCACTGCTGGGCGAAGGTGAGACGGGAGTGTGTTGGCAGAAGCACAAACGGCCAACCCGCTGCTCTGGTGGAGAGACGGGCTGTCTTGCAAGCGTGTTCTTTCGGCTCTGAGCCTGTACTCATGATACGAGAGGGTCTTTCTTAAATCTTACAAACCTCTTGGATGCAGTTCTTGCCTACTGAATCTTAGTTTTGTTTTATATTTTTTGAAAACTGCATTTCTAACCATTCTTTACTTTCAGCCACAGGCAGACTACTGTCTGTGAACCTTAACCTGACCGGTCTTTTGGTGACACCTGGACGCCACACAGACTGACATTCCTGTGGACGGCATTGACCTCCTGCCTTTTAGCCTTGGAGTTCGGCCCTGCCCGATCTTCACGATGCTGTAGATACTACCTGTACATTCAGACAGAAATCAGGTGTGATGCCCAGAAACGAGCCACCCGCCGCGGCCTGAATGAGGTCCTGGGTCCCCGCGCCACAGTCGCGGCACCCGTGTGAGCCGCTCACAGCGAGCTCCACTCTCCAGCCAGCGGCAGCTGCCGGCTCCTGAACTACTTTCAAGACAGACATCTGCAGTTGTTCCCACAGCAGACCCAGGATTTCTTGCTGTGATCTTAACAGAAGGGGGGTTTGTTTCTGTGACTCTATCTGATGTCATCTGCACCCGCCGAGCATCTGTGACTGTTCTGAGTGTTCTGCTAGCACCAAGCACACTCTGCAGTGCTGCCTGTTCTGTCAGTCACCCAGTCACCGTGATGACCCACTGTCCAAATGTTTTCACATCGGCTAACGGCGGTTTTATGAAATCATGAACTTCTCATTCTTATACAAAACTAAGTCTTATTGTTTTCTTCTTTGTGCTATAAAATTGCAGACAGCATTTATTTAAGAATTTACATTTTGTATATTACTATAAAAACAGTGGAAGGCTCTTACCATATCTGTATTGACGTGTGCAAGAGACGGCACGTTAAAAATCCCTTGGATCAGCTCGGGTGGGCTGCTCACTCCCAACCACAAGAACATGTTCAGACCGTTGGCCAGCAGGAAGACCCCTCCTTCTGAGAGGCGGGACTCGGAGCAGCGGACGGCAGCAGGTAAGGCTGTGCTCTTGACATCCAAGGTGTGCTGCGCAGGAGAGGTGGGGTCGAGAGGCCGCCCTCCTGCCCTGCCGGTTCTTCTCCCTCCCTCCCTTTCCCCTGAGTGCCCAGAGATGCTGCCCACCTGCCTCCCGCCCCTCCCTCCTGCCCCAGGACATCTGGTGGAAGGTGTCTTACAGCCAGGGCAGGAAACAGGAACACAGGCAGCATTGTGGGTGGGGGTCAGAGCTAGGAAGCAGAGAACGGAGAAGGGCTCTGGGAGCACCGGGTGGAAGAGGTGTTCCAGGGAGGCAGGTGGGCTTGCGTGCAGGCCCAAGGAGGTGGGAAGTGAGCTGGGGGAACATCTAGAAGACACTGTGGATGGAAGAGCCACTCAAAGGTCCTGGGCAAGAGCTGATGAGGGTTTGAGGGCCAGCAAGAGGAGGCTGAGAAAGGAGGGCAGCAGAATACAAGGGCCAGTGGCCAGGGACCAGAAGCCCTGGCTCCCCCTGAGAGGGGACATGTGGGTGCACTCCTGCAGACATGAGCTGATGGTATTTAGCAGGCGCAAGGAGAGGGAGCATGCAGCAGGAACTTGTTAGTGGAGGAGGGAGGGCACCCTGGGATCTGGTGGAACAGGCACAGAGTGGGAGGCTCTGGACTGCATGTACACTGAGGCAGACAAGGGGCAGGGAGGGAGGCTCTGGACAGCTTGCTAGAGGTGTGCGGGTATGAGGGAGAGGACCGCAGGGAAGGCTGCCAGTCTCCCAGACTGCAGCCTGAGGACCTGGAGGAGGAAGCAGAGGTCAGGAGACAGGAGGGAGCTGGGCATGTGGGAGGGGCGGGAGCAGGAGGGAGAGGCAGGGAGGCAGCTGGGGCAGGGGAGGGGCAGGGAGGCAGCTGGGGCAGAAGGGAGGGGCAGGGAGGCAGCTGGAGCAAGGGAGAGGGGCAGGGAGGCAGCTGGGGGCAAGAGGGAGGGGCAGGGAGGCAGCTGGGGGCAAGGGGGAGGGGCAGGGAGGCAGCTGGGGGCAAGGGGGAGGGGCAGGGAGGCAGCTGGGGCAGAAGGGAGGGGCAGGGAGGCAGCTGGGGCAGGAGGAGGGGCAGGGAGGCAGCTGGGGCGGGAGGGAGGGGCAGGGAGGCAGCTGGGGCAGGGGGAGAGGCAGGGAGGCAACTGGGGCAGGGGAGGGGCAGGGAGGCAGCTGGGGCAGAAGGGAGGGGCAGGGAGGCAGCTGGGGCAGAAGGGAGGGGCAGGAAGGCAGCTGGGGCAGGGGGAGGGGCAGGGAGGCAGCTGGGGCAGAAGGGAGGAGCAGGGAGTCAGCTGGGGCAGGGGGAGAGGCAGGGAGGCAGCTGGGGCAGGGGAGGGGCAGGGAGGCAGCTGGGGCAGAAGGGAGGGGCAGGGAGGCAGCTGGGGCAGAAGGGAGGGGCAGGAAGGCAGCTGGGGCAGAAGGGAGGGGCAGGGAGGCAGCTGGGGCAGGGGGGCAGATTGGGCTTTGAGGTCATATCCCAGGAGAGAGACACACAGCAGGCAATGGGACCAATGGAACTGGAGGGCAGTCGAGGCCTCCTGAAAGGCTTTAAGGTGACTGGTGTATAGATGACACTTAGGAAGAGAAGACCAGACTGCAGAGACGCAGATTACACAGAAAGGTGACTCTCAGTTCCTGCACTCCAGACCACTCGGGAGAGCATGAGCTCCCAGGCAGGGGAAGCACCAGCTGGCTGGAGAAGGGACACTGGAAGGGTGGGAGTGAGGAGAGGGTGAGGACAGGCTCCTGGCCATGAGGAGACAACGGAGGAACGAGGAGACTGGGTTCTGCTCAGGGGTGAGCCCAAGGCTGGCTGCAGGTGGCTTGCCAGGCATTTCTGAGGAGAGGTGGTGTTGTGGCCTACAGATTCCCACTCTTTCTACTCTGAGGACTGGACTGTCCAGCTCTAGCTGAAGATCCACTTCTGCCAGTCATAAAGACAGAAGGAACTGTGGTTTCCTATTCCACCTGCATTAGCCTCAGGGCCCCTCCCCAGGGCCCTGCCTCACACCGCCAGTCTGACCTGCTGGGCCTCAGGGAAAGACCTGGCCACACAGAGGCTGTCCAGGCATAAGCAGGAGCAGAGGGGAGAACTTTCAGTCTGGGAAGTTAGCTGTTAGCCCTGACTGCACTCGAGCCAGGCCAGTGCTGCTGATCTCATCGGATGACCAGACCCCTAGACATTCACACCCTAACAGGAGGAAGCGTATGCGTGTGATCCCAAACACACGGTGAATGTGTGTGCACACGGCATCTCCCACACACGAAAGGCACATGCATGTGGGATCTAGACACACAACAAATGTGTGCAGGTGGTGCACACGTTTGCCCGTGAGATCTGGTAAACGTGTGCACATGTGCACATGAACACACACATGCACGTGATGCCCCAGTCACACGATGAGCACACGTGCAGTACAATTCTGTACACATCATGGACATGTGCTCACGTGATGTCTGTACGCACAACGGACACGTGTGTGCACCTGAGATCCCACGTGTGTGTGAGTGCAGGCGTGTGTGATCCCATGCTCACGTGCCCAGGCTGTCTGATGCTGCAGCCCTTCCACAGCTGGGTTAGGAGCCTGGCCTTGCTGTGGCTCTCCATGCACCTGCCCAGGATGCACAGTGGAGGGAGGAGAGGAGAGAGTGCTGTGAGCCCGTCAGGGAGCCAGCGGCTGCACTGCTGCCCTCCAGACACCTCTGTGTGTCCTGCACACGTGCGACTTGCTCAAGCCGCCCTGCATGTGCTGTGGGCGCTGCAGCCTCCGGTTTCCGCCTAGCAGAAGGCTCTCCTCCCAGAGCAGCTTACGATTGGCAGGAGCTGTGGGTAGAAGAAGAGCTGAGAGTCCGCCACTCCCATGGTCATGACCAGCTGCCTCTGGAACGCCCGCTCGTCTGTGGGGGTGTCGGGCCTGCTGAGCAGCACGCAGCTTTTCAGCAAGGAGTTCATGTACACTGGCAATATCTTCATGGAATCTGGCAGAATGAGCTGAAAAAGAAAGGTGCATGTTCCTACGGCCCTGGAGTCCATGCCAGGATGCCACGCCGCACAGCAAGCCCAGCCACGTCCTTGCTGACAGCCCACGCTGCTTGGTCCCTCCCAGCCATTCACAGAAGCAGCTGATGAAACACCAAGGAAGAACATCAGCAGGAGACCATGAGAACTGCAGCAGATCCCCACAAAGCTGGCGTGCAAGCCCAGGGGTTCCCTGAGCTGTTAATCATGAAAAGACAGAATCCAGATGGAAAGGACCTCTCCCTAGGCTCTGCTGACTCTCCTCACGACAAGGTCTCTCATGCTCCGGGAAGACAGCACAGCAAAAAGTTCCCAACCAGCCTGGGCAACGCCCCGGAGCTGCCTGAAGCTCACTTCTGCCCACCTCTGGACTCCTCTCACAAAGCCACAGGCAGTCAAGGGTCACCTGATGTTCATTTCTTGTCTAGTATGACATTTCCACTTGCAACACCTGGAACCCTGTTAACTCTCAGCGAGGAAACTGACCAAAGCTGTGGGAATCAGATCACGGTCACGGGCCAGAGTCATGGAGCCTGGGGACTATTTCTGAGCTGGACACAGGTGAGGCATATTACATACCATTGAGGACTAAGACGTTCTAGGAAGCACGTACTGTTTGTGACAACAGTACAGTTAACAATGATACTTAGATTTAAAGGTGCAGGATGGTTTAGTAGAGTTCAGACATTTGTGGACCTAAAAGACAAAGGGGTGGGCTTGGAGAAGAGGACCCAAAAGGACCCAAACATCCGACAACAGGACGTACGATGACTGGGAGTACAGAGAATAAAAGAAGAGGTGAATGATAATGAAAGAAAAAGAAGAAAGAAGAAAGAAGGAGGAGGAGAAGGAGAGGAAAAGGAGAAGGTGAGAAAAGGAGAAGGAGGAGACAAAAAGAGTGAAGGAAAGGGAGGAGTGTAACCCAGCAGAGAGCACGTCCCAGCAGGCTGACACCTGGGTTCCACTGCACCACACACCTGATGGTAGAGCACTGCCTAGCAGGCTGAGACCTGGGTTCCACTGCACCACACACCTGATGGTGGAGCACTGACTAGCAGGCTGAGACCTGGGTTCCACTGCAGCACACACCTGATGGTGGAGCACGTCCTACAGGCTGAGACCTGGGTTCCACTGCAGCACACACCTGATGGTGGAGCACTGACTAGCAGGCTGAGACCTGGGTTCCACTGCAGCACACACCTGATGGTGGAGCACGTCCTAGCAGGCTGAGACCTGGGTTCAACTGCACCACACACCTGATGGTGGACCACTGCCTAGCAGGCTGAGACCTGGGTTCCACTGCAGCACACACCTGATGGTGGAGCACTGCCTAGCAGGCTGAGACCTGGGTTCCACTGCAGCACACACCTGATGGTGGAGCACGTCCTAGCAGGCTGAGACCTGGGTTCCACTGCAGCACACACCTGATGGTGGAGCACAGACTAGCAGACTGAGACCTGGGTCCACTGCAGCACACACCTGATGGTGGAGCACTGCCTAGCAGGCTGAGACCTGGGTTCCACTGCAGCACACACCTGATGGTGGAGCACTGACTAGCAGACTGAGACCTGGGTTCCACTGCAGCACACACCTGATGGTGGAGCACTGCCTAGCAGGCTGAGACCTGGGTTCCACTGCAGCACACACCTGATGGTGGAGCACGTCCTAGCAGGCTGAGACCTGGGTTCCACTGCAGCACACACCTGATGGTGGACCACTGCCTAGCAGGCTGAGACCTGGGTTCCACTGCAGCACACACCTGATGGTGGAGCACTGCCTAGCAGGCTGAGACCTGGGTTCCACTGCAGCACACACCTGATGGTGGAGCACTGACTAGCAGACTGAGACCTGGGTTCCACTGCAGCACACACCTGATGGTGGACCACTGCCTAGCAGGCTGAGACCTGGGTTCCACTGCAGCACACACCTGATGGTGGAGCACTGCCTAGCAGGCTGAGACCTGGGTTCCACTGCAGCACACACCTGATGGTGGAGCACTGCCTAGCAGGCTGAGACCTGGGTTCCACTGCAGCACACACCTGATGGTGGAGCACTGACTAGCAGACTGAGACCTGGGTTCCACTGCAGCACACACCTGATGGTGGAGCACTGCCTAGCAGGCTGAGACCTGGGTTCCACTGCAGCACACACCTGATGGTGGAGCACGTCCTAGCAGGCTGAGACCTGGGTTCCACTGCACCACACACCTGATGGTGGAGCACTACCTAGCAGGCTGAGACCTGGGGTCCACTGCAGCACACACCGGATGGAAGAGCACTGCCTAGCAGGCTGACACCTGGGTTCCACTGCACCACACACCTGATGGTGGAGCACTGCCTAGCAGGCTGAGACCTGGGGTCGACTGCAACACACACCTGATGGTGGAGCACTGCCTAGCAGGCTGAGACCTGGGGTCCACTGCACCACACACCTGATGGTGGAGCACTGTCTAGCACGCTGACACGTGGGTTCCACTGCACCACACACCTGATGGTGGAGCACTGCCTAGCAGGCTGAGACCTGGGTTAAACTGCACCACACACCTGATGGTGGAGCACTGCCTAGCAGGCTGAGACCTGGGTTAAACTGCACCACACACCTGATGGTGGAGCACTGCCTAGCAGGCTGAGACCTGGGGTCCACTGCAGCACACACCTGATGGTGGAGCACTGCCTAGAAGGCTGACACCTGGGTTCCACTGCACCACACACCTGATGGTGGAGCACTGCCTAGCAGGCTGAGACCTGGGGTCCACTGCAGCACACACCTGATGGTGGAGCACTGTCTAGCAGGCTGAGACCTGGGTTAAACTGCACCACACACCTGATGGTGGAGCACTGCCTAGCAGGCTGAGACCTGGGTTAAACTGCACCACACACCTGATGGTGGAGCACTGCCTAGCAGGCTGAGACCTGGGTTCCACTGCAGCACACACCTGATGGTGGAGCACTGTCTAGCAGGCTGAGACCTGGGGTCCACTGCAGTACACACCTGATGGTGGAGCACTGCCTAGCAGGCTGAGACCTGGGTTCCACTGCACCACACATCTGATGGTGGAGCACTGTCTAGCACGCTGAGACCTGGGATCCACTGCAGCACACACCTGATGGTGGAGCACTCCCTAGCAGGCTGAGACCTGGGTTCCACTGCAGCACACACCTGATGGTGGAGCACTGCCTAGCACGCGAACACCTGGGTTCCACTGCAGCACACACCTGATGGTGGAGCAATGCCTAGCAGGCTGAGACCTGGGTTCCACTGCAGCACACACCTGATTGTGGAGCACTGCCTAGTAGGCTGACACCTGGGTTCCACTGGACCACACACCTGATGGTGGAGCACTGTCTAGCATGCTGAGACCTGGGTTCCACTGCAGCACACACCTGATGGTCGAGCACTGCCTAGCAGGCTGAGACCGGGGTTCCACTGCAGCACACACCTGATGGTGGAGCACTGCCTAGCAGTCTGAAACCTGGGTTCCACTGCACCACACACCTGATGGTAGAGCACTGCCTAGCACGCTGACACCTGGGTTCCACTGCACCACACACCTGATGGTGGAGCACTGTCTAGCAGGCTGAGACCTGGGTTCCACTGCAGCACACACCTGATGGTGGAGCACTGTCTAGCATGCTGAGACCTGGGTTCCAATGCACCACACACCTGATGGTAGAGCACTGCCTAGCAGACTGACACCTGGGTTCCACTGCACCACACACCTGATGGTGGAGCACTGCCTAGCAGGCTGAGACCTGGGTTCCACTGCAGCACACACCTGATGGTGGAGCACTGTCAAGCATGCTGAGACCTGGGTTCCAATGCACCACACACCTGATGGTAGAGCACTGCCTAGCAGACTGACACCTGGGTTCCACTGCACCACACGACTGATGGTGGAGCACTGTCTAGCATGCTGAGACCTGGTTTCCAATGCACCACACACCTGATGGAAGAGCACTGCCTAGCAGGCTGACACCTGGGTTCCACTGCAGCACACACCTGATGGTAGAGTACTGCCTAGCATGCTGAGACCTAGGTTCCACTGCAGCACACACCTGATGGTGGAGCACTGCCTAGCATGCTGAGACCTGGGTTCCACTGCAGCACACACGTGATGGTAGAGCACTGTCTACCAGGCTGAGACCTGGGTTCCATTGCAGCACACACCTGATGGTAGAGCACTGTCTAGCAGGCTGAGACCTGGGTTCCACTGCACCACACACCTGATGCTGGAGTACTGCCTAGCAGGCTGACACTTGGGTCCCAATGCACCACACACCTGATGGTGGAGCACTGTTTAGCAGGCTGAGACCTGGGTTCCACTGCACCACACACCTGATGGTAGAGCAATGTGTAGCAGGCTGAGACCTGGGTTCCACTGCACAACACACCTGATGGTAGAGCACTGTCTAGCAGGCTGACACCTGGGTCCCAATGCACCACACACCTGATGGTGGAGAACTGCCTAGCAGGCTGACACCTGGGTTCCACTGCACCATACACCTGATGGTGGAGCACTGTCTAGCAGGCTGAGACCTGGATTCCACTGCACCACACACCTGATGGTGGAGCACTGCCTAGCACGCTGAGACCTGGGTTCCACTGCACCACACACCTGATGGTAGAGCACTGCCTAGCACGCTGACACCTGGGTTCCACTGCACCACACACCTGATGGTGGAGCACTGCCTAGCAGGCTGAGACCTGGGTTCCAATGCACCACACACCTGATGGTGGAGCACTGCCTAGCAGGCTGACTCCTGGGTTCCAGTGCAGCACACACCTGATGGAAGAACACTGCCTAGGAGGTTGAGACCTGGGTTCCACTGCAGCACACACCTGATGGAAGAGCACTGCCTAGCAGGCTGACACCTGGGTTCCACTGCAGCACACACCTGATGGAAGAGCACTGCCTAGCCGGCTGACACCTGGGTTCCACTGCACCACACACCTGATGGAAGAGCACTGCCTAGCAGGCTGACACCTGGGTTCCATTGCAGCACACACCTGATGGAAGAGCACTGCCTAGGAGGCTGAGACCTGGGTTCCACTGCAGCACGAACCTGATGGAAGAGCACTGCCTAGCAGGCTGAGACCTGGGTTCCACTGCACCATACACCTGATGGAAGAGCACTGCCTAGCAGGCTGAGACCTGAGTCCCACTGCACCACACACCTGATGGAAGAGCACTGCCTAGGAGGCTGAGACCTGGGTTCCACTGCACCACACACCTGATGGAAGAGCACTGCCTTGCAGGCTGACACCTGGGTTCCACTGCAGCACACACCTGATGGAAGAGCACTGCCTAGGAGGCTGAGACCTGGGTTCCACAGCACCACACACCTGATGGAAGAGCACTGCCTAGCAGGCCGATACCTGGGTTCCACTGCAGCACACACCTGATGGAAGAGCATTGCCTAGGAGGCTGAGACCTGGGTCCCACTGCACCACACACCTGATGGAAGAGCACTGCCTAGGAGGCTGAGACCTGGGTTCCACTGCAGCACACACCTGATGGAAGAGCACTGCCTAGTAGGCTGAGACCTGGGTTCCACTGCACCACACACCTGATGGAAGAGCACTGCCTTGCAGGCTGACACCTGGGTTCCACTGCAGCACACACCTGATGGAAGAGCACTGTCTAGGAGGCTGAGACCTGGGTTCCACAGCACCACACACCTGATGGAAGAGCACTGCCTAGCAGGCTGAGACCTGGGTTCCACTGCAGCACACACCTGATGGAAGAGCACTGCCTAGTAGGCTGAGACCTGGGTTCCACTGCAGCACACACCTGATGGTGGAGCACTGTCTAGCAGGCTGAGACCTGGGTTCCACTACAGCACACACCTGATGGAAGAGCACTGCCTAGCAGGCTGAGACCTGGGTTCCACTGCACCACAAACCTGATGGTGGAGCACTGCCTAGCAGGCTGAGACCTGGGTTCCACTGCAGCACACACCTGATGGTGGAGCACTGTCTAGCAGGCTGAGACCTGGGTTCCACTGCAGCACACACCTGATGGAAGAGCACTGCCTAGCAGGCTGACACCTGGGTTCCACTGCAGCACACACCTGATGGAAGAGCACTGCCTAGGAGGCTGAGACCTGGGTTCCACTGCAGCACACACCTGATGGAAGAGCACTGCCTAGCAGGCTGACACCTGGGTTCCACTGCAGCACACACCTGATGGAAGAGCACTGCCTAGCAGGCTGAGACCTGGGTTCCACTGCAGCACACACCTGATGGAAGAGCACTGCCTAGCAGGCTGACACCTGGGTTCCACTGCAGCACACACCTGATGGAAGAGCACTGCCTAGGATGCTGAGACCTGGGTTCCACTGCAGCACACACCTGATGGTAGAGCACTGTCTAGCAGGCAGAGACCTGGGTTCCACTGCAGCACACACCTGATGGTAGAGCACTGCCTAGCAGGCTGAGACCCGGGTTCCACTGCAGCACACACCTGATGGAAGAGCACTGCCTAGCAGGCTGAGACCCGGGTTCCACTGCAGCACACACCTGATGGAAGAGTACTGCCTAGCAGGCTGACACCTGGGTTCCACTGCAGCACACACCTGATGGAAGAGCACTGCCTAGCAGGCTGAGACCTGGGTTCCACTGCACCACACACCTGATGGTGGAGCACTGTCTAGCAGGGTGACTCCTGGGTTCCAGTGCAGCACACTCCTGATGGAAGAACACTGCCTAGGAGGCTGAGACCTGGGTTCCACTGCAGCACACACCTGATGGAAGAGCACTGCCTAGCAGACTGACACCAGGTTCCACTGCAGCACACACCTGATAGAAGAGCACTACCTAGCAGGCTGAGACCTGGGTTCCACTGCAGCACACACCTGATGGAAGAGCACTGCCTAGCAGGCTGAGACCTGGGTTCCACTGCACCACACACCTGATGGTAGAGCACTGTGTAGCAGGCTGAGACCTGGGTTCCACTGCACCACACACCTGATGGTAGAGCACTGTCTAGCAGGCTGACACCTGGGTCCCAATGCACCACACACCTGATGGTGGAGCACTGCCTAGCAGGCTGACACCTGGGTTCCACTGCACCATACACCTGATGGTGGAGCACTGTCTAGCAGGCTGAGACCTGGGTTCCACTGCACCACACACCTGATGGTGGAGCACTGCCTAGCACGCTGAGACCTGGGTTCCACTGCACCACACACCTGATGGTAGAGCACTGCCTAGCACGCTGACACCTGGATTCCACTGCACCACACACCTGATGGTGGAGCACTGCCTAGCAGGCTGAGACCTGGGTTCCACTGCAGCACACACCTGATGGTGGAGCACTGCCTAGCAGGCTGAGACCTGGGTTCCACTGCAGCACACACCTGATGGTGGAGCACTGCCTAGCACGCTGACACCTGGGTTCCACTGCAGCACACACTTGATGGTGGAGCACTGCCTAGCACGCTGACACCCGGGTTCCACTGCAGCACACACCTGATGGTGGAGCACTGCCTAGCAGGCTGAAACCTGGGTTCCACTGCACCACACACCTGATGGTGGAGCACTGCCTAGCAGGCTGAGACCTGGGTTCCACTGCACCACACACCTGATGGTGGATCACTGCCTAGCAGGCTGAGACCTGGGTTCCAATGCACCACACACCTGATGGTGGAGCACTGTCTAGCAGGCTGAGACCTGGGGTCCACTGCACCACACACCTGATGGAAGAGCACTGCCTAGCTGGCTGAAACCTGGGTTCCACTGCAGCACACACCTGATGGAAGAGCACTGCCTAGCAGGCTGACACCTGGGTTCCACTCCACCACACACCTGATGGAAGAGCACTGCCTAGCAGGCTGACACCTGGGTTCCACTCCACCACACACCTGATGGTAGAGCACTGCCTAGCAGGCTGAGACCTGGGTTCCACTGCAGCACACACCTGATGGTGGAGCACTGCCTAGCAGGCTGAGACCTGGGTTCCACTGCAGCACACACCTGATGGAAGAGCACTGCGTAGCAGGCTGACACCTGGGTTCCATTGCAGCACACACCTGATGGAAGAGCACTGCCAGGCAGGCTGACACCTGGGTTCCACTCCACCACACACCTGATGGTAGAGCACTGCCTAGCAGGCTGAGACTTGGGTTCCACTGCAGCACACACCTGATGGAAGAGCACTGCCTAGCAGGCTGACACCTGGGTTCCACTCCACCACACACCTGATGGTAGAGCACTGCCTAGCAGGCTGAGACCTGGGTTCCACTGCAGCACACACCTGATGGTGGAGCACTGCCTAGCAGGCTGAGACCTGGGTTCCACTGCAGCACACACCTGATGGAAGAGCACTGCCTAGCAGGCTGACACCTGGGTTCCACTGCAGCACAAACCTGATGGAAGAGCACTGCCTAGCAGGCTGAGACCTGGGTTCCACTGCACCACACACCTGATGGTGGAGCACTGTCTAGCAGGCTGACTCCTGGGTTCCAGTGCAGCACACACCTGATGGAAGAACACTGCCTAGGAGGTTGAGACCTGGGTTCCACTGCAGCACACACCTGATGGAAGAGCACTGCCTAACAGGCTGACACCTGGGTTCCACTGCAGCACACACCTGATGGAAGAGCACTGCCTAGCCGGCTGACACCTGGGTTCCACTGCACCACACACCTGATGGAAGAGCACTGCCTAGCAGGCTGACACCTGGGTTCCATTGCAGCACACACCTGATGGAAGAGCACTGCCTAGGAGGCTGAGACCTGGGTTCCACTGCAGCACGAACCTGATGGAAGAGCACTGCCTAGCAGGCTGAGACCTGGGTTCCACTGCACCACACACCTGATGGAAGAGCACTGCCTAGCAGGCTGACTCCTGGGTCCCACTGCACCACACACCTGATGGAAGAGCACTGCCTAGGAGGCTGAGACCTGGGTTCCACTGCACCACACACCTGATGGAAGAGCACTGCCTTGCAGGCTGACACCTGGGTTCCACTGCAGCACACACCTGATGGAAGAGCACTGCCTAGGAGGCTGAAACCTGGGTTCCACAGCACCACACACCTGATGGAAGAGCACTGCCTAGCAGGCTGATACCTGGGTTCCACTGCAGCACACACCTGATTGTGGAGCACTGCCTAGTAGGCTGACACCTGGGTTCCACTGGACCACACACCTGATGGTGGAGCACTGTCTAGCATGCTGAGACCTGGGTTCCACTGCAGCACACACCTGATGGTCGAGCACTGCCTAGCAGGCTGAGACCGGGGTTCCACTGCAGCACACACCTGATGGTGGAGCACTGTCTAACATGCTGAGACCTGGGTTCCAATGCACCACACACCTGATGGTAGAGCACTGCCTAGCAGGCTGACACCTGGGTTCCACTGCAGCACACACCTGATGGTGGAGCACTGCCTAGCAGGCTGAGACCTGGGTTCCACTGCAGCACACACCTGATGGTGGAGCACTGTCAAGCATGCTGAGACCTGGGTTCCAATGCACCACACACCTGATGGTAGAGCACTGCCTAGCAGACTGACACCTGGGTTCCACTGCACCACACGCCTGATGGTGGAGCACTGTCTAGCATGCTGAGACCTGGGTTCCACTGCAGCACACACCTGATGGAAGAGCACTGCCTAGCAGGCTGAGACCTGGGTTCCACTGCACCACAAACCTGATGGTGGAGCACTGCCTAGCAGGCTGAGACCTGGGTTCCACTGCAGCACACACCTGATGGTGGAGCACTGCCTAGCAGGCTGAGACCTGGGTTCCACTGCAGCACACACCTGATGGAAGAGCACTGCCTAGCAGGCTGACACCTGGGTTCCACTGCAGCACACACCTGATGGTAGAGCACTGCCTAGGAGGCTGAGACCTGGGTTCCACTGCAGCACACACCTGATGGAAGAGCACTGCCTAGCAGGCTGACACCTGGGTTCCACTGCAGCACACACCTCATGGAAGAGCACTGCCTAGCAGGCTGAGACCTGGGTTCCACTGCAGCACACACCTGATGGAAGAGCACTGCCTAGCAGGCTGACACCTGGGTTCCACTGCAGCACACACCTGATGGAAGAGCACTGCCTAGGATGCTGAGACCTGGGTTCCACTGCAGCACACACCTGATGGTAGAGCACTGTCTAGCAGGCTGAGACCTGGGTTCCACTGCAGCACACACCTGATGGTAGAGCACTGCCTAGCAGGCTGAGACCTGGGTTCCACTGCAGCACACACCTGATGGTGGAGCACTGACTAGCAGACTGAGACCTGGGTTCCACTGCAGCACACACCTGATGGAAGAGCACTGCCTAGCAGGCTGACACCTGGGTTCCACTGCAGCACACACCTGATGGAAGAGCACTGCCTAGCAGGCTGACACCTGGGTTCCACTGCACCACACACCTGATGGTGGAGCACTGTCTAGCAGGGTGACTCCTGGGTTCCAGTGCAGCACACACCTGATGGAAGAACACTGCCTAGGAGGCTGAGACCTGGGTTCCACTGCAGCACACACCTGATGGAAGAGCACTGCCTAGCAGACTGACACCTGGGTTCCACTGCAGCACACACCTGATGGAAGAGCACTGCCTAGCAGGCTGAGACCTGGGTTCCACTGCAGCACACACCTGATGGAAGAGCACTGCCTAGCAGGCTGAGACCTGGGTTCCACTGCAGCACACACCTGATGGAAGAGCGCTGCCTAGCAGGCTGAGACCTGGGTTCCACTGCACCACACACCTGATGGTGGAGCACTGTCTAGCAGGCTGACTCCTGGGTTCCAGTGCAGCACACACCTGATGGAAGAACACTGCCTAGGAGGCTGAGACCTGGGTTCCACTGCAGCACACACCTGATGGAAGAGCACTGCCTAGGAGGCTGACACCTGGGTTCCACTGCAGCACACACCTGATGGAAGAGCACTGCCGAGCAGGCTGAGACCTGGGTTCCACTGCACCACACACCTGATGGAAGAGCACTGCCTAGCAGGCTGACACCTGGGTTCCACTGCAGCACACACCTGATGGAAGAGCACTGCCTAGCAGGCTGAGACCTGGGTTCCACTGCACCACACACCTGATGGTGGAGCACTGCCTAGCAGGCTGAGACCTGGGTTCCACTGCAGCACACACCTGATGGAAGAGCACTGCCTAGCAGGCTGAGACCTGGGTTCCACTGCACCACACACCTGATGGAAGAGCACTGCCTAGCACGCGAACACCTGGGTTCCACTGCAGCACACACCTGATGGTGGAGCAATGCCTAGCAGGCTGAGACCTGGGTTCCACTGCAGCACACACCTGATTGTGGAGCACTGCCTAGTAGGCTGACACCTGGGTTCCACTGGACCACACACCTGATGGTGGAGCACTGTCTAGCATGCTGAGACCTGGGTTCCACTGCAGCACACACCTGATGGTCGAGCACTGCCTAGCAGGCTGAGACCGGGGTTCCACTGCAGCACACACCTGATGGTGGAGCACTGTCTAACATGCTGAGACCTGGGTTCCAATGCACCACACACCTGATGGTAGAGCACTGCCTAGCAGGCTGACACCTGGGTTCCACTGCAGCACACACCTGATGGTGGAGCACTGCCTAGCAGGCTGAGACCTGGGTTCCACTGCAGCACACACCTGATGGTGGAGCACTGTCAAGCATGCTGAGACCTGGGTTCCAATGCACCACACACCTGATGGTAGAGCACTGCCTAGCAGACTGACACCTGGGTTCCACTGCACCACACGCCTGATGGTGGAGCACTGTCTAGCATGCTGAGACCTGGTTTCCAATGCACCACACACCTGATGGAAGAGCACTGCCTAGCAGGCTGACACCTGGGTTCCACTGCAGCACACACCTGATGGTAGAGTACTGCCTAGCATGCTGAGACCTAGGTTCCACTGCAGCACACACCTGATGGTGGAGCACTGCCTAGCAGGCTGACACCTGGGTTCCACTGCAGCACACACCTGATGGTAGAGCAACTGTCTAGAATGCTGAGACCTGGGTTCCACTGCAGCACACATCTGATGGTAGAGCACTGCCTAGCAGGCTGACACCTGGGTTCCACTGCAGCACACACCTGATGGTAGAGCACTGTCTAGCAGGCTGACACCTGGGTTCCACTGCAGCACACACCTGATGGTAGAGCAACTGTCTAGCAGGCTGAGACCTAGGTTCCACTGCAGAACACACCTGATGGTAGAGCACTGCCTAGCAGGCTGACACCTGGGTTCCACTGCAGCACACACCTGATGGTAGAGCAACTGTCTAGCATGCTGAGACCTGGGTTCCACTGCAGCACACACGTGATGGTAGAGCACTGTCTACCAGGCTGAGACCTGGGTTCCATTGCAGCACACACCTGATGGTAGAGCACTGTCTAGCAGGCTGAGACCTGGGTTCCACTGCACCACACACCTGATGCTGGAGCACTGCCTAGCAGGCTGACACTTGGGTCCCAATGCACCACACACCTGATGGTGGAGCACTGTTTAGCAGGCTGAGACCTGGGTTCCACTGCACCACACACCTGATGGTAGAGCACTGTTTAGCAGGCTGAGACCTGGGTTCCACTGCACCACACACCTGATGGTAGAGCACTGTGTAGCAGGCTGAGACCTGGGTTCCACTGCAGCACACACCTGATGGAAGAGCACTGCCTAGCAGGCTGACACCTGGGTTCCACTCCACCACACACCTGATGGTAGAGCACTGCCTAGCAGGCTGAGACCTGGGTTCCACTGCAGCACACACCTGATGGAAGAGCACTGCCTAGCAGGCTGACACCTGGGTTCCACTCCACCACACACCTGATGGTAGAGCACTGCCTAGCAGGCTGAGACCTGGGTTCCACTGCAGCACACACCTGATGGTGGAGCACTGCCTAGCAGGCTGAGACCTGGGTTCCACTGCAGCACACACCTGATGGAAGAGCACTGCCTAGCAGGCTGACACCTGGGTTCCACTGCAGCACACACCTGATGGAAGAGCACTGCCTAGCAGGCTGACACCTGGGTTCCACTGCAGCACACACCTGATGGAAGAGCACTGCCTAGGAGGCTGAGACCTGGGTTCCACTGCACCACACACCTGATGGAAGAGCACTGCCTAGCAGGCTGAGACCTGGGTTCCACTGCAGCACACACCTGATGGAAGAGCGCTGCCCAGCAGGCTGAGACCTGGGATCCACTGCAGCACACACCTGATGGAAGAGCACTGCCTAGCAGGCTGACACCTGGGTTCCACTGCAGCACACACCTGATGGAAGAGCACTGCCTAGCAGGCTGAGACCGGGGTTCCACTGCAGCACACACCTGATGGAAGTGCACTGCCTAGCAGGCTGAGACCTGGGTTCCACTGCAGCACACACCTGATGGAAGAGCACTGCCTAGCAGGCTGACACCTGGGTTCCACTGCAGCACACACCTGATGGAAGAGCACTGCCTAGCAGGCTGAGACCTGGGTTCCACTGCACCACACACCTGATGGTGGAGCACTGTCTAGCAGGCTGACTCCTGGGTTCCAGTGCAGCACACACCTGATGGAAGAACACTGCCTAGGAGGTTGAGACCTGGGTTCCACTGCAGCACACACCTGATGGAAGAGCACTGCCTAGCAGGCTGACACCTGGGTTCCACTGCAGCACACACCTGATGGAAGAGCACTGCCTAGCCGGCTGACTCCTGGGTTCCAGTGCAGCACACACCTGATGGAAGAACACTGCCTAGGAGGTTGAGACCTGGGTTCCACTGCAGCACACACCTGATGGAAGAGCACTGCCTAGCAGGCTGAGACCTGGGTTCCACTGCACCACACACCTGATGGAAGAGCACTGCCTAGCACGCGAACACCTGGGTTCCACTGCAGCACACACCTGATGGTGGAGCAATGCCTAGCAGGCTGAGACCTGGGTTCCACTGCAGCACACACCTGATTGTGGAGCACTGCCTAGTAGGCTGACACCTGGGTTCCACTGGACCACACACCTGATGGTGGAGCACTGTCTAGCATGCTGAGACCTGGGTTCCACTGCAGCACACACCTGATGGTCGAGCACTGCCTAGCAGGCTGAGACCGGGGTTCCACTGCAGCACACACCTGATGGTGGAGCACTGTCTAACATGCTGAGACCTGGGTTCCAATGCACCACACACCTGATGGTAGAGCACTGCCTAGCAGACTGACACCTGGGTTCCACTGCACCACACACCTGATGGTGGAGCACTGCCTAGCAGGCTGAGACCTGGGTTCCACTGCAGCACACACCTGATGGTGGAGCACTGTCAAGCATGCTGAGACCTGGGTTCCAATGCACCACACACCTGATGGTAGAGCACTGCCTAGCAGACTGACACCTGGGTTCCACTGCACCACACGCCTGATGGTGGAGCACTGTCTAGCATGCTGAGACCTGGTTTCCAATGCACCACACACCTGATGGAAGAGCACTGCCTAGCAGGCTGACACCTGGGTTCCACTGCAGCACACACCTGATGGTAGAGTACTGCCTAGCATGCTGAGACCTAGGTTCCACTGCAGCACACACCTGATGGTGGAGCACTGCCTAGCAGGCTGACACCTGGGTTCCACTGCAGCACACACCTGATGGTAGAGCAACTGTCTAGAATGCTGAGACCTGGGTTCCACTGCAGCACACATCTGATGGTAGAGCACTGCCTAGCAGGCTGACACCTGGGTTCCACTGCAGCACACACCTGATGGTAGAGCACTGTCTAGCAGGCTGACACCTGGGTTCCATTGCAGCACACACCTGATGGTAGAGCACTGTCTAGCAGGCTGAGACCTGGGTTCCACTGCACCACACACCTGATGCTGGAGCACTGCCTAGCAGGCTGACACTTGGGTCCCAATGCACCACACACCTGATGGTGGAGCACTGTTTAGCAGGCTGAGACCTGGGTTCCACTGCACCACACACCTGATGGTAGAGCACTGTGTAGCAGGCTGAGACCTGGGTTCCACTGCACCACACACCTGATGGTAGAGCACTGTCTAGCAGGCTGACACCTGGGTCCCAATGCACCACACACCTGATGGTGGAGCACTGCCTAGCAGGCTGACACCTGGGTTCCACTGCAACATACACCTGATGGTGGAGCACTGTCTAGCAGGCTGAGACCTGGGTTCCACTGCACCACACACCTGATGGTGGAGCACTGCCTAGCACGCTGAGACCTGGGTTCCACTGCACCACACACCTGATGGTAGAGCACTGCCTAGCACGCTGGCACCTGGATTCCACTGCACCACACACCTGATGGTGGAGCACTGCCTAGCAGGCTGAGACCTGGGTTCCAATGCACCACACACCTGATGGTGGAGCACTGCCTAGCAGGCTGACACCTGGGTTCCACTGCAGCACACACCTGATGGAAGAGCACTGCCTAGCAGGCTGAGACCTGGGTTCCACTGCACCACACACCTGATGGAAGAGCACTGCCTAGCACGCGAACACCTGGGTTCCACTGCAGCACACACCTGATGGTGGAGCAATGCCTAGCAGGCTGAGACCTGGGTTCCACTGCAGCACACACCTGATTGTGGAGCACTGCCTAGTAGGCTGACACCTGGGTTCCACTGGACCACACACCTGATGGTGGAGCACTGTCTAGCATGCTGAGACCTGGGTTCCACTGCAGCACACACCTGATGGTCGAGCACTGCCTAGCAGGCTGAGACCGGGGTTCCACTGCAGCACACACCTGATGGTGGAGCACTGTCTAACATGCTGAGACCTGGGTTCCAATGCACCACACACCTGATGGTAGAGCACTGCCTAGCAGACTGACACCTGGGTTCCACTGCACCACACACCTGATGGTGGAGCACTGCCTAGCAGGCTGAGACCTGGGTTCCACTGCAGCACACACCTGATGGTGGAGCACTGCCTAGCAGGCTGACACCTGGGTTCCACTGCAGCACACACCTGATGGTAGAGCAACTGTCTAGAATGCTGAGACCTGGGTTCCACTGCAGCACACATCTGATGGTAGAGCACTGCCTAGCAGGCTGACACCTGGGTTCCACTGCAGCACACACCTGATGGTAGAGCACTGTCTAGCAGGCTGACACCTGGGTTCCACTGCAGCACACACCTGATGGTAGAGCACTGTCTAGCAGGCTGAGACCTGGGTTCCACTGCACCACACACCTGATGCTGGAGCACTGCCTAGCAGGCTGACACTTGGGTCCCAATGCACCACACACCTGATGGTGGAGCACTGTTTAGCAGGCTGAGACCTGGGTTCCACTGCACCACACACCTGATGGTAGAGCACTGTGTAGCAGGCTGAGACCTGGGTTCCACTGCACCACACACCTGATGGTAGAGCACTGTCTAGCAGGCTGACACCTGGGTCCCAATGCACCACACACCTGATGGTGGAGCACTGCCTAGCAGGCTGACACCTGGGTTCCACTGCAACATACACCTGATGGTGGAGCACTGTCTAGCAGGCTGAGACCTGGGTTCCACTGCACCACACACCTGATGGTGGAGCACTGCCTAGCACGCTGAGACCTGGGTTCCACTGCACCACACACCTGATGGTAGAGCACTGCCTAGCACGCTGGCACCTGGATTCCACTGCACCACACACCTGATGGTGGAGCACTGCCTAGCAGGCTGAGACCTGGGTTCCAATGCACCACACACCTGATGGTGGAGCACTGCCTAGCAGGCTGAGACCTGGGTTCCACTGCAGCACACACCTGATGGTGGAGCACTGCCTAGCAGGCTGAGACCTGGGGTCCACTGCACCACACACCTGATGGAAGAGCACTGCCTAGGAGGCTGACACCTGGGTTCCACTGCACCACACACCTGATGGTGGAGCACTGCCTAGCATGCTGAGACCTGGTTTCCACTGCACCACACACCTGATGGTGGAGCACTGCCTAGCAGGCTGAGACCTGGGTCCCACTGCACCACACACCTGATGGAAGAGCACTGCCTAGCAGGCTGAGACCTGGGTTCCACTGGACCACACACCTGATGGTGGAGCACTATCTAGCAGGCTGACACCTGGGTTCCACTGCAGCACACACCTGATGGTGGAGCACTGCCTAGCATGCTGAGACCTGGGTTCCACTGGACCACACACCTGATGGTGGAGCACGGCCTAGGAGGCTGACACATGGGTTCCACTGCACCACACACCTGATGGTAGAGCACTGCCTAGCAGGCTGAGACCTGGGTTCCACTGCACCACACACCTGATTGTGGAGCACTGCCTAGCAGGCTGACACCTGGGTTCCACTGGACCACACACGTGATGGTGGAGCACTGTCTAGCAAGCTGAGACCTGGGGTCCACTGCACCACACACCTGATGGTAGAGCACTGCCTATCAGGCTGAGACCTGAGGTCCACTGCACCACACACCTGATGGTGGAGCACTGTCTAGCAGGCTGAGACCTGGGGTCCACTGCACCACACACCTGATGGAAGAGCACTGCCTAGGAGGCTGACACCTGGGTTCCACTGCACCACACACCTGATGGTAGAGCACTGCCTAGGATGCTGAGACCTGGTTTCCACTGCACCACACACCTGATGGTGGAGCACTGCCTAGCAGGCTGAGACCTGGGTCCCACTGCACCACACACCTGATGGAAGAGCACTGCCTAGCAGGCTGAGACCTGGGTTCCACTGGACCACACACCTGATGGTGGAGCACTATCTAGCAGGCTGAGACCTGGGGTCCACTGCACCACACACCTGATGGTGGAGCACTGCCTAGCAGGCTGAGACCTGGGTTCCACTGCAGCACACACCTGATGGTGGAGCACTGCCTAGCAGGCTGAGACCTGGGTCCCACTGCACCACACACCTGATGGAAGAGCACTGCCTAGCAGGCTGAGACCTGGGTTCCACTGGACCACACACCTGATGGTGGAGCACTATCTAGCAGGCTGACACCTGGGTTCCACTGCAGCACACACCTGATGGTGGAGCACTGCCTAGCAGGCTGAGACCTGGGTTCCACTGGACCACACACCTGATGGTGGAGCACGGCCTAGGAGGCTGACACCTGGGTTCCACTGCACCACACACCTGATGGTAGAGCACTGCCTAGCAGGCTGAGACCTGGGTTCCACTGCACCACACACCTGATTGTGGAGCACTGCCTAGCAGGCTGACACCTGGGTTCCACTGGACCACACACGTGATGGTGGAGCACTGTCTAGCAAGCTGAGACCTGGGGTCCACTGCACCACACACCTGATGGTAGAGCACTGCCTATCAGGCTGAGACCTGGGGTCCACTGCACCACACACCTGATGGTGGAGCACTGTCTAGCAGGCTGAGACCTGGGGTCCACTGCACCACACACCTGATGGAAGAGCACTGCCTAGGAGGCTGACACCTGGGTTCCACTGCACCACACACCTGATGGTAGAGCACTGCCTAGGATGCTGAGACCTGGTTTCCACTGCACCACACACCTGATGGTGGAGCACTGCCTAGCAGGCTGAGACCTGGGTCCCACTGCACCACACACCTGATGGAAGAGCACTGCCTAGCAGGCTGAGACCTGGGTTCCACTGGACCACACACCTGATGGTGGAGCACTATCTAGCAGGCTGAGACCTGGGGTCCACTGCACCACACACCTGATGGTGGAGCACTGCCTAGCAGGCTGAGACCTGGGTTCCACTGCAGCACACACCTGATGGTGGAGCACTGCTTAGCAGGCTGAGACCTGGGTCCCACTGCACCACACACCTGATGGAAGAGCACTGCCTAGCAGGCTGAGACCTGGGTTCCACTGGACCACACACCTGATGGTGGAGCACTATCTAGCAGGCTGACACCTGGGTTCCACTGCACCACACACCTGATGGTGGAGCACTGTCTAGCAGGCTGAGACCTGGGTTCCACTGCAGCACACACCTGATGGTGGAGCACTGCCTAGCAGGCTGAGACCTGGGTTCCACTGGACCACACACCTGATGGTGGAGCACTGTCTAGCAGGCTGAGACCTGGGGTCCACTGCACCACACACCTGATGGTAGAGCACTGCCTAGCAGGCTGACACCTGGGTTCCACTGCAGCACACACCTGATGGTGGAGCACTGCCTAGCATGCTGAGACCTGGTTTCCACTGCACCACACACCTGATGGTGGAGCACTGCCTAGCAGGCTGAGACCTGGGTCCCACTGCACCACACACCCGATGGAAGAGCACTGCCTAGCAGGCTGAGACCTGGGTTCCACTGGACCACACACCTGATGGTGGAGCACTGTCTAGCAGGCTGAGACCTGGGTTCCACTGCAGCACACACCTGATGGTGGAGCACTGCCTAGCAGGCTGAGACCTGGGGTCCACTGCACCACACACCTGATGGTGGAGCACTGCCTAGCAGGCTGAGACCTGGGTTCCACTGGACCACACACCTGATGGTGGAGCACTGCCTAGCAGGCTGAGACCTGGGTTCCACTGGACCACACACCTGATGGTGGAGCACTGCCTAGCAGGCTGACACCTGGGTTCCACTGCACCACACACCTGATGGAAGAGCACTGCCTAGCAGGCTGACACCTGGGTTCCACTGCACCACACACCTGATGGTGGAGCACGGCCTAGGAGGCTGACACCTGGGTTCCACTGCAGCACACACCTGATGGTGGAGCACTGCCTAGCAGGCTGAGACCTGGATTCCACTGCAGCACACACCTGATGGTGGAGCACTGCCTAGGAGGCTGAGACCTGGGTTCCAGTGCAGCACACACCTGATGGAAGAGCACTGCCTAGCAGGCTGACACCTGGGTTCCACTGCACCACACACCTGATGGTGGAGCACGGCCTAGGAAGCTGACACCTGGGTTCAACTGCACCACACACCTGATGGTAGAGCACTGCCTAGCAGGCTGAGACCTGGGTTCCACTGCACCTCACACCTGATGGTGGAGCAGTGCCTAGCAGGCTGACACCTGGGTTCCACTGGACCACACACCTGATGGTGGAGCACTGTCTAGCAAGCTGAGACCTGGGGTCCACTGCACCACACACCTGATGTAGAGCACTGCCTAGCAGGCTGAGACCTGGGGTCCACTGCACCACACACCTGATGGTGGAGCACTGTCTAGCAGGCTGAGACCTGGGGTCCACTGCACCACACACCTGATGGAAGAGCACTGCCTAGGAGGTTGAGACCTGGGTTCCACTGCACCACACACCTGATGGTGGAGCACTGTCTAGCAGGCTGAGACCTGGGGTCCACTGCACCACACACCTGATGGTACATCACTGCCTAGCAGGCTGAGACCTGGGGTCCACTGCAGCACACATGTCTTGGTAGTTGAAAGCAAGGTTACAAGTTAGTCAAAATTTGTGAGGGGAAAAGAAAACGTAGTGGCAGATTGTGAGCATGAAATCTTCCTCTCAATCTCTGTGTCCCCCTTTAGGACTAATCATTCTTGGGTAAAAAAGCTGTAGGTGAGGAGGGAGGGGATTCTATTCTGGTTCTGTTTGAAAACCTTTCTTTGCCTTAGAATTGACAAAACAAGGATTAATTTGCAATTATTTTCATCTGATTTGTCTTTTGAGTTACTGTACCCAGATAATTTAAAATGCTAAGCTCAGAGCCATGAGCTGTTGGATCTGACAAAGCAAGCAACCCTCACAACGTTTTAATGCTGTCTCTCGCCTGTCTCAGCCCTGCACCTCCCACCTTCTGGGGTTCCCTGAACGCTGTCCCCAGCCCTTTCTCCTCCCTGGTCCGTGTCTCCTACATGGATGGCAGGGTCAGATCAAGGACACAGCTCCTCCTCGGCTGCCAGCTGCAGCAGAGGCAGACCCTCGGTCTCCCTAGGCAGCTTGCATTGCATTTTCTGCAGAGAACCAAAAGCTCGGCCTTCTGCTTTTGGCTACCGGCTTGTTTTAACACAGAACAGTTGTAATGGTGTTCAGCCTCTATGTTTTCTGGACCCCACGATGGCATCTAAGTTACATCAGTGTTTCAAGTGCATTGTCGGTTGAAGGCTTGAAATGTGCTGGCGGAGAAAGAAAGATCCATTATGTGAACAGGAATGGTCTCGGTCGAGTGCCAGAGAGCACAGGCATTGTGGTGTCTACACAGAGCGGATTGCCTAAGAGAAGGCCTGGCCACGGCCAGCCCTGTGCGCTGCAGACCAGGAGGGAGGACAGCTGGGTGTCCTCTTCCTTTGGCCGATTTGCTCTCCTCTGGCGGTTCCTAGTAATCCTGCCATTAGCGAGCAAAGCTGCAGAGGACGCCAACTGCACTGTGGCAGTCACTGCATCCTGAGGGAGGGACTCAGGGACAAGCCCTGCAGCCTGGCCAGCGCTAGTCCTGGTCTCCAGTGCCTGAGCACAGGTGTCGAGGCCTATGGGGCCCATGCGCTGGCTATGTTTCTGCATGGTGCTGCCATGAGCCGAGGTGGCCGACCTCTCAGTCACAGAACCACAGACGCTCGTGGGACCGTGGGTGCGGGAGAGGAAGGAGTGCACGACTGACCATCCCAGACAACACAGGAGGGAGCTTCACGGAGATCCAGTAGCCCTGTGTGCGCATCTCCCTCGCATCCCCAGATGATGGACGTGGACCCAGAGCCACCCGCACCACCTCGGCCACTGAAGGCCCTGGGCAGGAGCCTCCTGTTCTACCCACTGACCACTTCTGATGGTTGCTCAATATCTTCACCTTTAACCAAGATTCTATGTCCAGCTATTCAGTGCAGGGCAATGAAGCCAGCGTCTAGGGCCCACTGGCTCAGGGAGGGCCAGCGCCCAGGGCCCACTGCCTCAGGGAGAGCCAGCACCCAGGGCCCACTGCCTCAGGGAGGGCCAGCGCCCAGGGCCCACTGCCTCAGGGACAGCCAGCGCCCAGGGCCCCCTGGCTCAGGGAGGGCCAGCGCCCAGGGCCCACTGGCTCAGGGAGGGCCAGCGCCCAGGGCCCACTGGCTCAGGGAGGGCCAGCGCCCAGGGCCCACTGCTCAGGGAGGGCCAGCGCCCAGGGCCCACTGCTTCCTGGTGTGGGTGCAGACAAGGCTTTCGGAGCAGCTCCCCCAGCAGTGACTCAGTCGGAAGGGTATGCGGTCAGCGAGCTGCACGTCAAACGCCGTCCGTGGGCGGCAGAGAACTGACGATGCCGTGCTCTGTTGTCCACACATCCATACAGACCCCCAGTTAAACACAGAGACCTGTCTTTGGCTCAGGCGCTCTGTGAAGCCATTTTTAATGCTGGCTATAAATACATCGTGGCCCCCCAAGACCAGGTCCTTGGCCCCCTGCCGCAAGGCCCCTGCCTGCTCCCCACGTGGCACCGCACCCTCGGCCTGTGTGCCCAAGGAGCAGCCGCTCTCGCTCTCCAGCCACCCTTCCCTCCGCTCACCTGGCTGGCTGCAGACGGGCTGGCACAGTTCTTCCGGTAACACGCCAACATGTGTGCAGTCTGATTAACTAGGATTTCCCGGATGACCTTCACAGGCTGGTGTAAAACTGCTTTAAAAGCTGAATGCAAAAAGCCATTAGTAAACGGGCATCGAACTTCTAGATAATGACCTTTTCAAATAGTAGAGCAAACTGCTATTGTTCTCAGGGCTGATGTGAGGATGGCAGTGTTCAGAAATGGGAATCCCTGCTGACCACTGCTCCTGACTGGGTGGCATCTAGTCAGTGCAGAGCAGTGGCCTGCCTACAGCAAGAGGCCACTATGGCCCCAGAATCATCTTCAGAATATTAGAAACAGTTCTGCACAGAGAGAAGGGCCTGTTTGTCCCTTTCTGGAGTCCTGAATTCCTGTGGCTGGACTGCTACGGTTCCGTAACCTAGTACAGAAAGGCAGAGGGAAGCTGGAGAAAGGTCCCCTGGGTCTGTGGAGCTCAGAGATCGCGAGACGTGGATGACAGGCCAGCCAGGCCTGGCAGCCTCCTGCAGCGCCTCACCACAGCAGGGCCTCAGCCCCTGTTGCCTGCACTCCAGCCAGACCCCCCCTGGAGGGTCTCCCAGCCTGGTGTGGAGCCGCGGGCCCGGCACCTGCAGCTGCAGCCTGCGGACGTGCGTCCTCCTGGCCTCTGCCTCCACTCACTCGGTGCCCACCCGCCTGGCTGCGCCTCCACCCACTCCTGCCACCGCCACGCTCAGCCTGGACCCAGCGCCTGGAGGGCTCACCGGACTTGGCGAAGAAGTTGACGAGGGCGTCCGTCTCGCAGCTCTTGTACAGGTCGGCCAGCTGGGAGCTGCAGCTCAAGCCCAGGTTGTGGATGCGCAGTCTCCGCTGGCCCCCGACCGTGGTGTAGAGCACAGCGCACTGTGGGGGCGAGGCCTGGGCTTTGGTGCCGTCCAGCCAGACTGGGCACTGGGCTCGCCTTCGCCACGCTGTGTGCGTGGAGGGGACCCCACGAGCCCACGCTCCCTCGTGGAGCCCGCTCGAACCTGATTTCTGGGAGCTGCCCACTGGCCTACGTGGCCTGGAGACACACAGGGAGCCGCGCACCTCCAGTGGGGGCCACACCACGTCTGTCCATTCACAGCCACAGCGAGCCCATGGGGTGCTTAGGCTCATGCTGACCACGAGTGCACCAAAGAGCCCGAGCACCGCGGCTGGAGTTGGACGCCAGAGCCCCCTCGGAAAGCCCGACCTCTCTACCACCTCGGCCTCTAGTCACCGTTAAAACAGAAGCACCTCTGGCCCTGCCGATGCTGGTCACGAGCTCGACGGGGTGCTGGAGCTGAGTCGCCACCCGAGCCCGGCCCTGGGAGGCGCCCGTGCAGGAGAGGCCCAGGCAGCAATGCCATGGGACAGGTCAGCGGAGGCCAACTCCAACCCGACTGTGGTCCTCACAGGGAAAGAGCCTGGCACAGACACGAGGGCAGGAGGGGACCAGACACACAGGAGGACCAGCTCCGTGCCACCAGCCTGCACAGCCCCCAGAACCACCAGACAGAGTTCTGGCCGCCACCACGAGATCGGCACTCAGGAGGCCTGAGCTGAGTGATGCACATGCAGCAGGAATGGGTGAGCTCTAGAGGGGGCCCTGGACGCTGGGGCAGCCCGGAGCTGGCTCTGTGGAGGACAGAGCGGGTGGGCCCTGGACGCTGGGGCAGCCCGGAGCTGGCTCTGTGGAGGACAGAGCGGGTGGGCCCTGGACGCTGGGGCAGCCCGGAGCTGGCTCTGTGGAGGACAGAGCGGGTGGGCCCTGGACGCTGGGGCAGCCCGGAGCTGGCTCTCTGGAGGACAGAGCGGGTGGGCCCTGGACGCTGGGGCAGCCCGGAGCTGGCTCTCTGGAGGACAGAGCGGGTGGGCCCTGGACGCTGGGGCAGCCCGGAGCTGGCTCTCTGGAGGACAGAGCGGGTGGGCCCTGGACGCTGGGGCAGCCCGGAGCTGGCTCTCTGGAGGACAGAGCGGGTGGGCCCTGGACTCTGGGGCAGCCCGGAGCTGTCCTGTGCGGGACAGGACACTGTGGGCACACTGCCACACCTGCAGGGCCTTCCACTGGAGAAGAGCTGCAGTTCCTGTGAGGGGCCTGCTGTCCTGTCCTGTCTGGTCAGCCCTGACCTGGCCCCAGGGGCTGTGCTGCAGCGTGGGCCGGCGAGTCACCTGGATCAAGGCGCCACTGTCCTCGCTCAGCCGGTCGTCATGCTTGAACTCCACCGTCACTGCCTTGTCACAGTCCAGGGCGGCCATCTCCACGTCCGTGGTGTTGTTCATGAAGACTCCGCCGAAGAAGTCGGTGGCTCTGAACCCTGCGTGCAGGAGGGCGCTGCTGACCGCTGGCTGTGCGGCACACAGCCCTCCTCCGCCAGCGGTGCAGGCAGGTACCTGTGCTGGTGCGCACCCGCATGATGGCGTCAAAGCCAATCTTCTTCTCAATGTCGCCCCGGAGGTCACGGAGGAACTGCTGGCTGTCCACGTGCATCTGGGGAGACAGGACGGTCACGCACGCGTGGCAGTAAAATACCCCATGATCCTCATTTTTAAAACCTGATTTACAGTAGTCGTCATTTTTGATCATGATCTAGCATATTTATGTGCACAGCTCATATTCTTTGGCTAAATAAAATATAGGACCTTTGGACAGAGATTCTTAAGTTTTCAAATGAAACTTGGGTCTCTTCTTTCACTTCTGTAATGGTGAATGGAAAATTGACGCTGATTTCAGGGAGAGGTTAGAGGCAAGACCAAGACCACGTGCCGCCCACGTCACAAGGCTGCGGGAAGATGGTGGCCGGACCACCCTCACCTCCAGGCCAGCCGGGGGCCTGCTCACCCGCCACGCTGGCCCTCTGCTCTCACCAGGTCGGAGGCTGTTTGGGAGCCACGCTGAGAGCCCAGCACAACCGCTCGTCCTGAGGGAGGTCGAGCTTTAAACATGGAGACGCCGGGCCGCCGGGTGTGGGCTGTCAGACTGAGGGCAATGCAGGGGAGCCGCTCGCCCACAGCCCGGGACCTGCAGAGAGTGGCTCTGACCACCTCAGGCCTGTCTCCAGGCAAACGTGGGTGAGAGCGTGTGACATCCTGACCTCCACCCCAACGCCTGGACACAAGTATTTGTTTCTAACCACTACCTTAAACCCGCCACTTTCCCCATCACGACAGGGTAGGTAGGAGTCTGACTCAGACTGAGCGAGAATCGTGAATGAGACCTACTGGCAAACACCAGGCGGCAGGAGCCGCCTCGGCCTGCGCTTCTGCCACTTGCCTTTACCCGTCAGGTGCCCACCGCAGGCACGGCTCCCTGCCCATGGCCTTCGCCCTGCGTTACAGTGGGAGCCCAAGGCAAAGTGTCACCTACCTGGAAATTGCTGTACTTGTAAAGAGTCCCTCCCGTGAGCAGAGGAACGAGGCCTAGGGAGGCCACGTCCACATACTGGCTGGGGAAGAGGAAGAGGGTCACGGAGCAGCCATGGGCCACACAGTCCTTGGCCAGAGACTCATAGACACTGGTCTGGGGCTGGAAAAGAACCTGAGGGGTGCAAGAAAGAAAGAGAAGAACCACAAGGCTTGAGGCACGAGATCCAGGTCTCTGTTGAGTCACTACTGAGATTTTAAAATGGAAAGCGTGTTTCCAGCGAAGCGGGCTGAGGAAACCTGTCCTCATTCCTCGCACGGCCACGTGCCAGCCCCGCGGTCCCCGCCCACAGCGGCACCATCACAGGTCTGAGCGAGGCTGCCAGCGTGCCCAGCAGCTCTGTCTCAGTGCCCAGCCTGTGCTCGGGATCCCGTGGCACGTCCGTCTTCCCCGGACTCTATCTTTGGTGACCCCCAATGGTTCACCTCTCGTCTCCTCGCTTGGCCTGCCACACAGATTATGCCCAGAACCTGTCTGGAGTCTTATTTTAATGTAGCTATTTCAGATATTTATGTTTTTCTAGGAATATAAAACTTGAAGGATTTCTGCAACGCCAAGCATCCCTGCACTGAGCAAGGCGCACAGCCTCCTGCTCCACCCTCCCTGCTTAACCGCAGGGCGCCAGGCCCTGCCACCTACAGCTGCCCGTCTGCAAAGCACCTTCTCTTTGTCTGTGTTGAGCAGTCTCTTGTCATCTCTGTTTTTGAGCTTCCCTGGTGCTTCGGCAGTTGGCAAGGAGGAATGGAAGATGAACAGCTTGCCAGGACAATCTGCGGCCTAGAACAGAGACAGAAGAACCTCAGAAAAGACTTCAGTGTGGGGACTTTAACTTAAGGGGGTCAGAAATATGTCAAAATGCACAGGTTGGTTCTGTGAGGCGAGTGCCACCGTCTTCCAACTCTGTGTCCTTGGGCAGGTGCCTTCCATTTTACAGGCTGAGAAACTAAGGCTCAGCAAGGCCAGGCCTCTCACTGAGCAGGTTTCCAATGGGCCAGAGTCAAGTGCTGGTCTGCGTGTGGGAAGCCTTGAAGGCTGTGAAGCCCAGCACAGCGGCAGCACCGTGTCCAGCCCTGCCTCAGCCTTCTGGGCAGGTGAGTCCCACAGAGGGAGGACGGCAGCGTCCGGGGCTGGGAGACGGGCTGCGCGTCAAGTCTCCACAGCAGGGTAAACCAGGTCGACCCTCAGGAGGAGGCCGAGGCATCTGGCAGACTGGGCCGGGGGCAGAGGCCTGCGGAGGGGACGGACGGTCGCCCCAGGGCAGGAGGGACAGGGCTGCCTGCTGTCAGCACTGTCCAGCACCTGTCTGAACTTCCAGGGCAGAACTTCAGAACTAACCCTGGGCAGCCGCCTCTGGGGCCTGGCGGAGCTGAGGCTTCAGGACCTCCAGCGAGGGCTTGGCGCCGACCTGCCGTCTGGCTTTCACTGTCTGTCACTGTGGCAACCGCCCAAACCATTTGGGCACCACGTCCCCAGCGGCTACCTGGCCACCTCTCACTCTTCAGCCTCAGCCAGGCCCACGTGACACTGCCGTCCCTGTCACTGGGCCCCGAGTCCCTGCCCTGCGTGCCTGGAAACCCCACGGGAAGGGGCCCTCTCTCCTTTCTGGTGGGTCGGCTATCGCTCAGCTGATTTTAAAACAGGTCTCCTGCAGCCGAGAGGGGTGCCAGGCTGTGGTCTCTGGGTCAGGGCTCGGGCCTGGTGGGGCTGGCTGGGCACTTGAGCCAGGTGGGGCGTGGGTGCAGCTGCAAGCACACAGGGGGCGCTCTCACCTTCAGAGCCTCCATGCCGGCCTGCACCACAGGAGCGAAGACGGCCTCGCTCTCGCTGGAGTCTGCAAACATCCCGGGAATCTGGTCCAGTAAGCTGCAAGACAGGGAGCGCGGAGGCGCTGAGCGCCCTGTGGGCCTGCGCAGACTTCAGGAGCCAACCTGGCGGTGCAGGCTGGCACGCGGTGAGGGCCCCACACGCCCCAGGCCTCTGGGAAGCCAGGCCTTGCTCAGGGCAGGGCCTCCTGGCATGGTGGGAACAGGTGTGGGACCTGGACAGGACGCTGCACGTGTCCCTATGCACATTCCTGGCCTCTGAGACCACAGTCTCTGAGACAGCACATGGGTTTGTTCACAGCACCAGGGCTGGAAATCATGGACGCGGGACCTCTGGGCACCCCCAGCTCTTCCTATTCTGAGAACGGGCCTCACGAAATCACCCAGGCTGGCTGGGGCTTGTGCTCCTCTGCCTGGGCCACCAGGTAGCAGGAGTGACAGGAGTGCCACCTGGCTGTGTCTCCATCACTGTCATCGTGGACACTCAGTCACACGCGGGGAGTACCTCCCACGCACTCCCAGCAAAGAGGAAGAATTCAGAGGGCCGAGCTGAGTGTGACCCACGGCAGACTCCGGGCCACAAAAGAGAGCTGGGCAGAGCGTGAATGGCAGGGCTATGGTCCATGTCTTAACCCGCTGGCGGCAGCACAGAGTGACGGAATGAAGACCCCGTACTCCAACAGGCTCGGGCTGGGCTGAAGTGACGGGACACTTGACGCTTACTTGTGAATCACCGACTGGGACTCCTGATAGTTGACGAGGAACCCGTCGAGCAGAGGAACAAACACCTCTCCAACGTCCGTCACCACCATCATCTGAGGCTGGGCCAAGTTGCTTTTCACGTTGAAGAAGTGGAGAACCGTGTGGTAGGTGATGAAACCAACTCGAACTGCAGACGGCTCTTCCTGTCCTTCCCTGCAGGGAACAAACTTGTGGGACTTTCGAAAATAGGTTTGAGAGGTGCTTCTGTCTAAACTTAGCAGTTGGACACCTAATGAGTATGTGTTTGACTTGCTGTTTCTTGAAGAAAACAATGTCAAGCAACAGCATAGGGATGGGGGTGGGGATAAAAACCAGGCAAGCTGGCGAAGACTTTCAAAATTCTGTGAGAAAGAAAATAGATATTAAGAGAACACTTGCTCACATTTTTTGATCTGTGTAATTTCAATCTTTTATACCTATGAGCAAGCCAGGCTTATCCCACCCTTTATGAACAAGAGACCTCAGCTGTCACCAGGAAGAAACCCAGAGGAGATGAGCAGGGCAGGGAGCACCACAATTCCTCATGAGCACGGGCCCTCAGCTGTCACCAGGACACAGAACAGGGCAGCTGAGGACAGGGAGCACCTCCCTTCCTCATGAGCATGGGCCCTCAGCTGTCACCAGGACACGGCACAGAGCAGCTCGGGACAGGACAGGGAGCACCTCCCTTCCTCTTGAGCACGGGCCCTCTGCTGTCACCAGGACATGGCACAGAGCAGATCGGGACAGGGAGCACCTCCCTTCCTCATGAGCACGGGCCCTCAGCTGTCACCAGGACACAGAACAGGGCAGGTGAGGACAGGGAGCACCTCCCTTCCTCATGAGCACGGGCCCTCAGCTGTCTCCAGGACACAGAACAGGGCAGCTGAGGACAGGGAGCACCTCCCTTCCTCATGAGCATGGGCCCTCAGCTGTCACCAGGACACGGCACAGAGCAGCTCGGGACAGGACAGGGAGCACCTCCCTTCCTCTTGAGCACGGGCCCTCAGCTGTCACCAGGACACAGAACAGGGCAGCTGAGGACAGGGAGCACCTCCCTTCCTCATGAGCACGGGCCCTCAGCTGTCAGCAGGTCACGGCACAGAGCAGCTGGGGACAGGGAGCACCTCCCTTCCTCTTGAGCACGGGCCCTCAGCTGTCTCCAGGACACAGCACTGGGCAGCTTGGGACAGGGAGCACCTCCTTCCTCATGAGCTAGGGCCCTCAGCTGTCACCAGGACATGGCACTGGGCAGCTGGGGATGGGGAGCACCTCCTTTCCTCTTGAGGACAGGCCCTCAGCTGTCACCAGGACACAGAACAGGGCAGCTGGGGACAGGGAGCACCTCCTTCCTCATGAGCACAGGCCCTCAGCTGTCAATAGGACACAGCACTGGGCAGCTGGGGACAGGGAGCACCTCCCTTCCTCTTGAGCACAGGCCCTTAGCTGTCTCCAGGACAAAGCACAGAGCAGCTGGGGTCAGGGAGCACCTCCCTTCCTTGTGAGCACGGGCTCTCAGCTGTCACCAGGACACAGCACAGAGCAGCTGGGGACAGGGAGCACCTCCCTTCCTCGTGAGGATGGGCCCTCAGCTGTCACCAGGAAAGGACCTGCCCCTCCTGCAGGATCCCAGTAGGCTTGGTTTTGGTACTTTGTGTTGTATAAACAAAGTCACCTTTCAAAGTGGATTACATTGGAAGTTTACAACGTAGTTCTAATTAGGGGTCCTTTTGTGAAGGTCATGATAAAGTATCAAAAGCACTAAAACTGTAATAGAGTGGATTGTGTTGTGAATTTCAGAAGGCATTGATATCCTGAGAGTGTAGAATCTGGAAAGTTCCAGGTGCAGTCTGGGGAGGGCGTGCTGAGAATGAAGTGGTCTGCACTCAGTGGTCATGTGAATGGGATCACTGTTTCCCGCTCGTCCCTCCCTAAGACACGATTAACCACAGGGAGGAACTGAAGCCCTCTCATCTCCAGCATGCGCTGCGTCCTGCTCTGGTTCCGTGAGAGACACAGTAGACACATGCCCTTTTCTCTGACCCTGAGACCCAGTGCAGCTCATTTTGCTTGAGACAACTTTTCTGAAGGACCTGGATGGTCCAATTCCACATGGCATGAGTTACAAGAAAAAGGCAGATAGGAGAATTCAGGCGAAAACTGCCTAATTTGAGTATCTGCTTCTGCTGCAGGCCCCTTGGTTTCTTTGATGTCCAGCAGAGGGCAGGCTGGCAAGCGCTGCTTGGACTGCTTCATTTCTTGTCTACTTCCTTTGCCAACTGAGGGTATTCTTCATTGCGGCCTTGATAAAAGGGTGAACAGTTTATAGATTCTCATAACCCCTTCCAGATATACTCAGTTGTTGCCGCCCGCAGCAACAATCCTGCGGGAATTTATCAGAGGTGGACATGAACTACTTCTATTATCTTTATCCGGGCTACTTCCTTGCTTATTTGCTTATTCGCTAGTTTACAGAGAAAGAGAGGCTTTGCTTACTTTTAGTTTTAGAGGAAGAGAGGCTTTGAGAGGAAGAGAGGCTTTGCTTGGAGGAAGAGAGACTTTGCCTAGAGGAAGAAAGACTTTGCTTAGAGGAAGAGAAACTTGGCCTAAAGGAAGAAAGACTTTGGTTAGAGGAAGAGAGACTTTGCTTAATTTTAGAGGTGCTACTCTTTCAGAGAGGCTACGCTTATCAAAGGTCTACTGCTTCTTAAAAGTGGGTCACTTCTTGGAGGTGCGGGGTGCGGCGTACGGCATGCAGCCTGCAGCCTGCAACCTGTGACCTAGAGGTTGGGGCTCACAGGGCTCCCTCAGAACCTGAAGGAGCGTTCCAAAAGCACCTAGTCAGGGTGCCTCTCTTGGAAAGATATCATTATCTCCATGGGAACATGTTTTATTTCTTAAAGTTTCTTTGAGAAATCAAACATTGTCCTAAAGTTTTGTTCAACATTATAACTGCCTCATTCAATTGTATCCACAGTCCCACCCATGTCATGAGGGTGTGGCCCGTGACATCCTGCTTCCTCTCTTGCTTCCTGAAAACGTGCCATGGTTTTATCAGAGCAAACCAACCAGAGCAAGCTGAGGCTGTTAGCAAGTAGAGGAACCAGAAAATCCCAGAAACACAAACAGCCACACACTCAGCCTGGCAGCCAGGTAGGGACACCGGGCGAAACACCTCAAAGCTTCTTTTCCTGTTACAGACAGGTTGGAAAAGTCTGGCAAGTTGACCAGGCCAAAGACATGAATTCAGAGTCAGAAATTCAGAGTTAGATAGTGAAGCATGGGGCCTTTCCTTTCAAGGGATCTGCTAAAAGGCGAACACACCCTAAGACATCCATCGGGACTCCAGACCACACCAAGAGGCCATCGGCACGTCACCTGCTGCAGCGCAGAGGTGAGTCAAACTGACAAGGCAACCTTAAAGCCACACCTGCACAGCCAGAATGTTTCCCAGGAGGAGAAATGGCCAGATGTCCTAACGCAGGTGGGACGAGGGGGCTCAGGAGCTGGGGCGCCCTTCCCTCCTGCCAGGTCTCCTCCAGGGCACAGCTGTGGTCTCACACCTGGGGTCCATGCATGGCAAGCACCCTTCCCCACTGGACGCAAAGGGAGAAGCTGGCTCAAGTGTAGATGGGGTTGAAAGAACGGGAGGAGGGAAAGCTATCACAGAAACTGCAGCAGCTCAAAATTCAGATTTAGAACCAAGAGCCCGTGGGAGAATTCCAAGACTGATACCCCATTAATCAGTCTCCAAGACCTACGTGGAGTACAGACCAGCTCAGTTTTTAACCTTCTGATAGACCATAAAATATTCTAAAATAAAATGATATCTTAATTATTATGAAATCCGCTGATGATGTGAGTGAATTATTGATTCATTCTACATCCACCACAAGACTCAATCCCACCGGAAAATCAGTGCTTTGAAAGTTAAAGGGCAGATTCCAAGGATTCCCGGCACTGTGGGACTCTCCTTTTAATTTGCAATGTGGTTGAGCAAATTATTTTATTGGTTTGCTTCTTTTGCCTTGTCCAGAACATCACTCTAACATTTAAAAAACTCAAAAGGATAGTGCCATTTATCTGTAAGTAATTACCCAATATCCTCACTAGCAAATGACCTTAATGGCCACTCAGTCCTGGGTTCTGGCCAAGTTAGCCAGCAACCCTGTGCAGGTTGCAGAGGAGCATCTTACCTCGGTAGCCACTCCAGCACTGTCTTCAGTTCCTCACAGATGAGCTTGACCAGGCCACTCTTGATGTTGCTGTAGGAAACGTTGATCATGAAGATAAAGGCTGGGGGGCTGGGAGGCTTGCTCCTCTGCAGGAAAGCAGAAGCACACACAGTGAATACCTTTCACGTTGGGAGGCTTGCTCCTCTGCAGGAAAGCGGAAGCACACACAGCGCATACCTTTCATGCTAAATTCACTCACTGGACAAGGAAAGGTCTTCAGAAGTTTCACTGAGTATTTAGGATATAACATCTGGGGAATCAAATCATTTTCAAGACTGCGGTCGGATGCCAAAATAGAGCTGAGACAGCAGCTTCTTTCCAGGATCCGACTGAACTAGGCAGCACGGGAATGCCTAGCAGAAAGGGTGCCCTCCTGCAGAGCCCAGCCTGGGGCGATGCTCTGACTGAATCAGAACCATCATCTGAACCATGAAAATGTTCTGGAATTATATTTTGATTAGAAAATTAGACAATGTGTGCAAGTTACTGATTCACTCTGCATGTCCTTTAAGGCAGATATAATGCTGTTCTAACAGAACTTCATCTTGTTGATGTATCTTTGTGGTGCTGAGGGTTGAACCCAGAGGTACTCTCTTAGAACCTATTTCTCACCCTTTTTGAATTTTTTGTCTGGAGACAGGGTCTCACCAACTTGCCCAGGCAGGCCTGAAATTTCTGATCCTCCTGCTTTGGCTGCCCAGGAAGCTGGGATGACAGGCATGCACCACCACACCTGGCCCAAAGCATTCACTTAAGTTCTCAGGGCACAAGGTGTAAGAATCATCAGCGTGAAAACTTCATACCTTTGCCACTCCCAAAGTCAAGGGCCAAGGGACTCTGCTGCGACCCCGCGTGCTTTCCTGGCAGAGGCCCACTGCCGCCTCCTCTCCCTAGCAGGTCTGCTGACTGACGTGGGGTGAGCACAGCAGCCTTTCCCCTCAGTGCCTGCTGCCCTGTCACTCCTGCCCCGCCCCGGTCAGCAGTTCCCTCTGAGCACACTCCTGCCGCCAGCCTGTCTGCTCCTCTTCCACCTGGGCATCAGCGCGGCTGGACGGCTCAGGCCTGACCACACCCCTCCCTCGGTCACAGGCCCTTCTCCAGAGCGATTCGTCTACTGTGTTTGGTCGCAGCCTCACTCTTAAGTGCCTGAAGTTCGTCTTCCAGCCACTGTGAGGGCAGCCTCATTGGCTCCCCTAGCCTGGGCTCCAGGCCAGCACTTTCCGGGAGCTTCTGCACAGCTCCAAGCAAGGTCTGCGGGCACCACAGACTCGGGGTTTCAGAAGCTGCAGTTACCCTAGCAACTCCTCATGGAACTTCCCCAGAGCATGCTCTACAAAACTGGGAGGACCAGCAATCTGTCCCCCTGCAGACCATCCACCTCACTCGCCACCCACGCTCCCCTCACAGGAAGCCCCATGTGGCTGTGCGACACCCAGAGCCAGCCCTCATTTCTCTATGTGAAATCGGTTTTAATTTAGCGATATGACTGGATGTCACTGAGCACCTCTTAAGCCTGCTGGTCAGTGGTGCCAACACAGGCTTCTACCAGTCACTGGGAAATGCCCTAGACGACTAGGCCAAGACTGGGGCCCAAGGACAGCAGAATGTGCGAGACCTAAATTCCACAGGAGAAATGCTGAAAGAGCGATCCAGACCACATCTGATGGGGAACAGAGGTGGCAGCAAGCCCTGCCCACAGAGACGACTGTGATACACAAGATGAAGTTCAGCCAGGCAACAGAGCACGAGCAGAGGCTCCTGACGGGAGCACAGGAGTGAGGAGGAGAGGGAGGCGTCCCTTCTAAGGACACCAGGTGAACATGGACTCTCGAGGGCCAGGAGCTCAGAGCTTGTGGTGAGGGTGTTCAACGGAAGACAGAGCTAAGGGTAGTTGGGGCCAATAGTCAAGGCTTTATAAGGAAGGCAAAATACTTCAACTTAAGTTCTTAGGAAAAAAAAAACTATCTATAATTGGCTCATGAGAGGCAGTTGGGAGGCTTACGAGTGTATTTTAGAACAAGGAAAGCAGAGACCGACCCCAGGCCCTGAGGCAACAGCTGGAGAGGAGCAAGGAGACAGGGCCAGCAATGGTCCTGGGAGCACATGGCCCAGAGGTGACTGAGGCAGAGGCCCTGGGGGACCCTGGGGCCCCGGTGGAACTGCTGCACTAGGAAGTCAGCATATTCTGTCTGGAGAAGAGAAAAAGCATTGCTTCCTCTTTCTGGCGCATCAGCAATGGTCTGGCCACTGGCTCAGGCTGACCGCCCAAAGGCCACATCCGTCTCCCACCTCCCTGCAGCCATGGTGCTGCCAGGCATCTGTCTGCACACAGCAGGGTGTTCACCCGAAGGCGACCCTGACTCCAAGCCCAGGACACTCACCCTGCAGTAGTCCAACGTGGCAACGTACTCATAAGACCCCAGGGAAAGCTCGGGCTTCTCGTAGTGGTCCAGTCTTCTCCCAAGGTGGTCCAGGTGTTGGAAGTAGAATGCTGGGACTGATAAAAGAAAGGAAAAGAAAGCTACGTGCACGAACACAGATGGCTTAAGGAACTCTCGGAATTCACTATGGAGGAAAGGAGTCAGCGAGAGAAAAACAAGTTCTACGGCTGGAATACAGTGTGTTCCAAATGCCCACTCCTTCAAAAGCATTTCTGGGAAAGTATAAGGATGTTCCTGAAAACCCCTTGACCCTTCTGTAAGTTATTGAGGACATGTATGATTTGGAGCAATCTAGAGAAACAGAATGAAAGTACTTTTGATATAACATAACCCCAACCAACATTGCAAAAAAAGTATTTAAAAAAAGTGTTGTTTTTAAGTCTTTGCAACCCAAATATTTAATTGTCCATATTTAATTAAATCTTTCTAAAAGAATTCTGAGATTTCTGTTTGAAATCTCAATATACCTCACAGAGATAAACTCTGGTTATTTGGGTTCACTATGAACTACAACACATCTATACTTTGACCAAGAAGGGTCTTCAGCAGAGCTGAGTCTGCTCGGCGACCTCTGAGCTTTTGGTTCAAGAGTGCAGAAGAAGGCCGCCCTGGGAAAGACTCGGCCGCGAGGCTCGGCAGAACTCTGGCTCGACTCGAAGGCTCCGAAGGTCAGCCTGGAAGTAGTCACACACTGACCACTGCACACCTGAGTCCCGACGTCTGCGGGAAAAGCCTGTGGTCAGAGGGTGCCCGCAGCAAGACTCAGCAGAGCTGGGTACGCTGGCTTCAAGCACCCGGCGAGGAGCACCCCACTCATAAAAACCACCAGAGCAAAGTGCTTGCTCTGAGGCAGCAGCCCAGGTGCCTCCTGTGAAGCACCACAGGGCTGTTTTCAAGAATTCACTGGAAGCCTGACTTCTCTATTCTTACAATCTCATGTCGTTTCTTTTAAAATAAGTTTTATAAAGCACATATTTACATGTGGCTCCCTGAATATGGAAAATTCAATGCCTTATAGAGATTATAAGAGTGGACTCTGTAGGTCCACTGAGGCAGGGGGATGGCACATTCAAGGCAGCCTCAGCAACTTAGTGAGATCCTGACTCAAAATCAAATAGAAAGAGCTGGGGTGTAGCACATTAAGCACCTGCCTAGCACCTGCCTAGCATGCCTGAGACCTGGCCCCCCAGCATCCGGCACTGAGCAGATGTGCAGCTGCAGAGGAGCCGGAAGTCCCCGCAGACACCTGCCATGGGTGTTGTGGGAAAGACTCTCAAGGCCAGTCTCCAGCCTCTTTGTTGGACAAGGCCAGGGACCATGTGTGACTGTGGAGGGAAATGCATCCAGCAGAGCTCCCCACAGAGAATCCAGAAGCCAAGAAGCAAGCCCACAGTGACACAGGGAGAAAACAGAGCTCAGCAGCCCTCAGAGCAGCCAATGCTGAGGGAGACAACCAGGCAGACCAGGTCCAATCGCAGGGCCAGCGTGGACCAGAGAACACCCACACCAGTAATTGTCATGTTGTTACAAACTGTAACCGGGACCAACTGGGAATGTCCTCAGCATCAGGGTGTGCATTCAACGCCAGGGGGTAAAACGGGATGAACGTGGCATGGTCAGCGCGTCTGCGTGTGCACAGCTGTTTCATCATCACCAGACGAAGCTGCAAACAGGACTGTGGAAGGCCCTCCCGAGACATTCCTTTCGTACGAGCTCAGGCTTACACCAGAGGAGCACGTCTACACAGTGTTAGATCCCTTCCCGGCCCTGAGGCCAGCAAGCTCACTTCAGGACAAAAGAGCAATCCCCACTGACTGTCACCTGAGCTCCGGGGTGGAAGCTCATCTTGCCTCCGGCTGCAGCTTTGTGGAAGGGGACGGCCTCCTTTTGAGTTTACGACTTCCACGTGGGTTTGAGCTGTTACCTAAGCCAAGAGGGACGTGGATTTCCCAGACACCTAGCTTCCAGGGGAATCATGAGAGGGCGCTACTCAGAAACCAATGGTGCTGTCTTCCCACCAGGTGGTAAAGTGCTGCAGGTTTAAGTGAAGGGCTTCCCCAAAGAGCGCTCGGCATCACTTACCGTCATTCACACAGTTGCAAAACCCGCACTGGTACCTCCTGCCACCCTCGATGAACTGCATGAAGGGACACATGTAGGCCTTGCACCTGTTGCACCTGACTGGCCCGTTCTCCCCATGGTTCACCAGGTAGAGGGGCGTCTACAAGAAGAGGAAGACTGTGAGGCGACAGGCACAGGGCTTCTCAGCAGGACCACCGAGGCCCACTACGGGCTCCTCCACACCCAGCCTTTGCTAGGACAGTGAGGAATCCTTAGTTGATACACTTGAGTTCAAAACAATACCCAACAAAGACTCATTCAAACTCACATCTCACTGATGAGCACATGACATCTTGTTTATAAGCACGTTGAGTCCAGATGCACACACGCCTGCCGGTACGTGTGTGGAGAGAGGGCATAATGGTGCAGGTGACCATCGTGCTCGCACTAGAAAGCCCTGCACACCTGCATCATGCACGTGCTCAGTCTCCTTACGACTGTGAGTAAGGAGGACCAGCCCTGATTTTAGAAGGTCTTGCTCTGCAGAGCGGATTGCGGTCAGGTGGATTCCTCTAGACACGAGCAATGCGTCTTCACGAATGTGCCACCTGGAGCAGCCGAACCCATGTGCCTTCCTATGCCAGGGCAGCTCTGCCTTGCCGTTACTGGTGACAGACCAGAGCTCGGCGCTCTCCCCACAGCGCTGGTGTCTGGCCAGATCCGGCAGCGCATGCCGCCTGCTCCTCCACAACCCAGGCAAGAAGCACCACGAGAGAACAAGGCAGCCTTCAAGTGAAACCAGAGACCCTTCTCATCTTTCAAATGGCCTCACAGAACAATCGTGAGGAAAGCTGGAGACAGGCAGGTCTTGGCATGTCAGTGAAATGAAAAGTAAAGCAGACTGCTTCTCAGGGGAGGCCTGCAGCCGGAGGGAGGGCTGTGGGTCATCAGGCCCTTTCCTGCTAGACCCTTAGAAAACGAGGCTTGCTCTTGTCCTGCCTGCACATTCCATGTGAAAACTGATCCCAAGCTGAGGGTGCAGGAGTTGTGAGGCCCCAGAGAAGAGGGAATGAACGAATGGATGGACACAGGCAGATCTAGTGCAATACACAAGAGCCGAGGAAGGTCTGGAAAGTGCATGCAGACCTGCACGAGCCCCGGCACTGTGCCGGCTCCCTGCAGCAGGCGGGGGACAGGGTTTCCTTCCGAATGCATCTCCCTCCCTCCTTCCCTCCCTCCCTCCCTCCCTCCCTCCCTTCCTTTCTTTTTTTTTTTAACCAGGGATAGAATTCAGGGGTGCTTAACAAATGAGCCACATCCCAGCTCTTTTATTTAATTATTTTTAAAATTTTGAGACAGGGCCTCCCAAGTTGCTGAAGCTGACTTTGAACTTGGGATCCTCTGGCCTTGGCCTCCGCAGCCACTTGGATCAAGGTGTGAGCCCCCAGGCCCAGCTGGAGGGGGTCTTCTGACCCCAGCCAGTGGACATGGCTCTGGTGCTCCACTGGAGGGCTGAGATGAAAGGAGATCATAGAACAACAAGTTGCGCAGGATGAGCACAGATGACTGGACTGTGAGCCTGTGCTCCCTACTCCACTCTCTCGCAAGTGTGCACGTGTGTGTGTCTGCATGCCTGAGGATGTGTGTGTATGTGTGAGGACTTATGTGCAGTGCATGTGCATGTGTGAGTACTTATGTGCATGTGGGTCTGTGCATGTGTGTATGTGTGTGCATGTGTGTGTGCACATGTGTGTCTACATGTATGAGGATGTGCGTGCATGTGTGAGTACTTATGTGCAGTGCATGTGTGTATGTGTGTGCATGCATGTGTGCACATGTGTGAGTGTGTGCGTGCACTTATGTGTGCCTGTGGTGCAGGGGTGGAGCCAGGCCTAGTTATGCTAAGCATGCACCCCCCACAGAGCCACACTCCCAACCCAGAGTGTCTTCGTCCTTACCTGGAGGGCCACAGCTGGGTAAGTGTGAGATGGGAGTGAGGTGCCTGAAGCTAACCTAATAGTTACCACAAAATGCTGTCCTGAAACTGATCTAGAAGACAGAATCTACCTCTCAAGAGACTTAGATATGATCTACCATTAGAAGAGGAGAGGCAGAGTGGATTTTTAAACTTGTTAGGAATTTGCTCCACATGTATATTCATACACACAAATTCACTGTACCCTGCTCGTTCATGCAGACCTCTGGTATGAAAGACACAAGATGCAGTGAACCCACAGTATGTGTGACTGTAAGGCACAACTTAAACACGATTTAGAAAGAAAGGCGAGGAGTGACAAGTCCTTGCACAGTAAGAAAGGACCTGATGAGAGGGCAGAAGATAGGGTACTGAAAACAGACCAGGGACACTGAGCCTTTGGTGGAAGACAAGGACAGCGGGCAGTGGGGATGGTGCACTGGGTGGTGGTGGCTGCTGACCTCACTGCTGCAGCCCCGGGCTGCTCCAGGCTCAGCCAGATGCAGAAATCCTGCAGTTGCTTTCACTCTTGCCAGATTTGCTTTCCTTGTGTTTTACTCTCTAAGAGTGTAGCGACTGATCAAGTCCCTAAGAGACTCTAGAAATAAAAGGATGGAATTATGTTTTAGAGAAGCCAGAGGTAGGGGAAGGAAATCTGCCTTTTTCCACTATGATTCTCGAAGGCAACCCAACCCCATATTACTGTGAACTGTCAGCAGCCAACACCTGAGAATTCCAAAGTGGGCAGAGTCCAGCTTCCAGAACTGAACACAGTTGTCCAGGGACCAATCGGAGTCAAGCCATGCCTCTTCCCAGGCTACTATCTGCATTTCTCCCACTTCCATTCTTTTGCAAAGCAGATGATGGATGGGTAAGCAAAATAGAACACACATTTCCCACAAGGGCAGCGACACCCAAGAACCCGACAAACATGCAGCAGAAAAGATGCAAGTAAAAGATTTCTTCTACAAAACAAGAACTCAGGATTTCCTGGCAGAAGCAATCCTCTCCAGACACAGACTTCTTACTCTTCTAAACTCACACACATTACAACAAAACACAAAGCAGTAAGAGCAGTCAAGGGCTTGGCCTCACACCACACAGTAACATAAACTGCACGCATTTCAAAGACATGAACTGGGAAGAAACTATGGAGAGATGTGATTAATGACTCAGATGCCATGAGACAGCACAACCTTTCCAGAACCAAGAAAAACCCACCACCTTGGGGAAACCCACCATGGGTTCCATCCACCATGGACTTGGGAGAACACTCAAGGCAGTTGCAGAAGCCCAGAAAGACTTTCCCAGAGGGAGTCATCCCACACTGCTGTAGTGCAATGGACCCATTACGACAGACTAAAAGAACGTGGAGTGTGCAGTTTCTTTACACCCAAGGGGCTACGCTCGATGTGTGAAGAATTACTTCCAAATTATGGTGTGCTACTTGCTAATTCACCATTGACCATGGGGCCACACTCCAATCATTTAAGGCATACCCAGTTAGCAACACATTAAAAACATAGTAGACACCTCTGAAAGCAAGACAAATATAAAACCTTTGTTACTGGCACACTGCCCAGACACAGGAAGACATGAATTCAGACTTCCAAAGGCTCACAGGATAGCACTGCATGTAGGAAGGGCCTTCTGAGTGGAAGACATGGCACAGAGCTGACAACAGAACCAGGCAGGACCTGGCTCACAGGTTATTATTTATGATTTTTACCTGTAGAAGGATCCTGGAAGGGCACATTTTCAGTAAAACACCCAGGGAAACAGCCTAATACCATGGGGCAAGAGAATGCCCACATGTAGCTGTAGATGTACCATGTCAACCTTGCTGTGTTGACCACACCTCCCCAGGACCCTCACACATGTGCCGGGGGTACCAGGATGATGCACATGTGTGCAGGGGTGCTCAAATATGACACGCATGTGCAGGGTTTCCAGGGTAACATGCATGTGTGCAGGGTGCTGGGATATGACACACACGCAGGGGTGCCAGGGCAACACATGCATATGCAGGGTGCTGGGATACGACATGCATGTACAGGGTTGCCAGGGTAACACACACATGTGCAGGGTACTGGGATATGATACACACGTGCTCAGGTGCCAGGATGACACATGTATATGCAGGGTGCTGGGATATGACACAGGTGTGCAGGGGTTCTGGGATGAGACACACATGTGTAGGGTGCTGGGATACAACACACATGTGCAGGGTTGCCAGGGTGACACACGTGTGTGCAGGGTGCTGGGATATGACATGCATGTGCAGGGTGCTGGGATACAACACAATGTGCAGGTTTGCCAGGTGACACACGTGTGTGTAGGGTGCTCAGATATGACACAGGTGTGCAGGGGTTCTGGGATGAGACACACATGTGTAGGGTGCTGGGATACAACACACATGTGCAAGGGTGCCAGGATGACACATGCATATGCAGGGTGCTGGGATACAACACACATGTGCAGGTTTGCCAGGGTGACACACACGTGTGTAGGGTGCTGGGATATGACACAGGTGTGCAGGGGTTCTGGGATGAGACACACATGTGCAGGGTTGCCAGGGTGACACACATGTACAGGGTTGCCAGGGTGACACACGCGTGTGCAGGGTGCTGGGATACGACACACAGTGCAGGGGTGCCAGGGTAACACAGGCGTGTGCAGGGTGCTGGGATAAGATGTGGTGTGCGGGTGCAGGATGAGATGTATTTGCAGAGGGTGTTAGAGAGCAGCATGCAGCAGCCACAGTGCTATCTGCACTGCGACCTCACAAACCTAACCACCTCTGATCAGATCACCTACAAACCAACACTGACAAGTCGCACAGGATTTAGGAAAGATGACTTGTCACAGCTGAAGTCATGCCACTTTGCACAATGTTTGCAGAAAACAATACCCAGCAGGCAGTCGTTCAAGGAAGCCCTGCCAGTGCTTGCAGCACAGGGAATGACAGCAAGTTCAGCAGTTTCAGGGATAGAAGAAGAAATCCAGGAAGTTAAGACACGCCTATTTATTTTCAACCATGGCTTGAATGCTTTCCAGGAGCCAAGAGCACACACCTGGCTGTCCACTGCAACCCAGCAAATTGTGCCCTGTCACAAAAACAGAATGATCGGCACAAATGCCAAGATCAATTCAGTTACAACTCAAACATGAGGCAGCAACACTGTGTGCCAGACACAACAGCCACTAGAAAGAGCACAGCCAGGGTCTTCTCACCCTGACAGCTGGATCAGCACAGCAGCAGCACACAGACCCCTCCAGGCCCTGGTGCTCAGCGGCAGTAGGCTGCTCAGGGCTTGCCATTCAGCATCCAGGTAGCACACGGCTGACACTGTGCCCCTCCACAAGGTCCCACAACATGCAATGACCACGAAGGTCAAACCTCGGCCAGGGGAGATCTGTCACACATAGCTTGATGCTCGATTAACCAAGAAGTGGTCACACATGGTCACGTTGAGCAGCCTCCCCAATCACAGACACAGCAGCAGCACCTGCAGATGTCAGGACACAGGAAACCGTGTGGCCACTGAGCCACGCACCAGTGGCTGAGGTGCGGCATCGCCACCACATTCGGGTCAGACGCTCATGTCATGAACTCAGGACATGTGGCGTGGACAAACGTGATCAATGTTACTGTGAATGGAAAACCTGACCTCACCTCCTGGGCCCAAGAAATGTCCTGCAGGGACCTTCCTGAACCACAGCATGGTAGAACCCAAGGATCCTGTGGGTCCATCTGACACACAAGGACACTGGTATTCACACAACCAGGAGGAACTCAAAAGAGCATCCAATGCCTTCCACAAACAATAAGCTGATGTCGTGAATTCAACTGAGCTTACCAAACATGCTGTTGCAGTGCTAAATGCAAATTCAATTGCACTTGAAAAAGATATAAAAAATTTAAAGATTAAATATTACAAATATTTTTCAGAAAATTGATTTTGATGCACTTGATTTATTTTCTTTTTGCTTACCCTCTTGTAGTTATTTAGCTTGTTTTATCTATGGAAGTATATTTTTCTTTAAAATAAATTCGGAAAATATTCTGGCAAAAAAAAAAAAAGAAGTAAAAGATATTGAGGGCATCCTGCAAAAGGCATGTTCTTCCAGTTAGCTGGGAAATCCTTCAACACACACACCACACACAAGTGTATGGTCTAATTGGAACTGCTGGATCAGGACTGGTTGTTATAACCTCACCAGCACAATTTGGTCTTATCTGAAAGAAACATTGCTCACTATTGGCAATAGTAGTTGGATCCTATTTGCTCAAAACTTGCATGTCAGCCATTGTACAGCATCACGTAGAAGAAACAATCTGAGATCACTCTCCATTCAGAGACTGTAGGCTCATACTCTCAGGAATCAGGGTGTAGATCATGAAGAGAAGGTTGTGCCTTGGATGCAAGTTATTCTTGATATATAGAACAGCAGCTCTCAGTCTGTGCTGTCCTGAGTGACTCCATGGTGTGCAGGACAGCAGCTCTCAGGCTGTGTTGCCCTGAGTGACTCCATGGTGTGCAGGACAGCAGCTCTCAGGCTGTGCCCGCCCTGAGTGACTCCATGGTGTGCAGGACAGCAGTTCTCAGGCTGTGCTGTCCTGAGTGACTCCATGGTGTGCAGAACAGCAGCTCTCAGGCTGTGCTGCCCTGAGTGACTCCATGGTGTAGAACAGCAGCTCTCAGGCTGTGCTGTCCTGAGTGACTCCATGGTGTGCAGAACAGCAGCTCTCAGGCTGTGCCTGCCCCGAGTGACTCCATGGTGTGCAGAACAGCAGCTCTCAGGCTGTGCTGCCCCGAGTGACTCCATGGTGTGCAGAACAGCAGCTCTCAGGCTGTGCTACCCTGAGTGACTCCATGGTGTGCAGAACAGCAGCTCTCAGGCTGTGCTGCCCCCAGTGACTCCATGGTGTGCAGAACAGCAGCTCTCAGGCTGTGCTACCCTGAGTGACTCCATGGTGTGCAGAACAGCAGCTCTCAGGCTGTGCTGCCCCCAGTGACTCCATGGTGTGCAGAACAGCAGCTCTCAGGCTGTGTGACTCCATGGTGTGTAGAACAGCAGCTCTCAGGCTGTGTGACTCCATGGTGTGTAGAACAGCAGCTCTCAGGCTGTGCCTGCCCTGAGTGACTCCATGGTGTGTAGAACAGCAGCTCTCAGGCTGTGCTGCCCTGAGTGACTCCATGGTGTGCAGAACAGCAGCTCTCAGGCTGTGCCTGCCCTGAGTGACTCCATGGTGTAGAACAGCAGCTCTCAGGCTGTGCCTGCCCTGAGTGACTCCATGGTGTGCAGAAAAGCAGCCCTCAGGCTGTCTTGAGCCTGAGTTATTCCATGGTGTGTAACTGTAGTTTGCCCTGAGTGGATCCATTTTGAGTTCAAGAGCCAAGGGAAGATGATCCATATCTAGTTTCTAGATAAATGACCATCTGCTGGCACCACATAAGGCTCAAACTGAAGAATAATTTTATGTGCCAACTTATCAGACTAAATCAGGATCACCTGGACATGTGGACTTCCCATCATGTCAGGAACACCAGACGCCAGAGCTTATCAGCCTCACCAGGCACAAGCCCTCACTCTAGACCCAGAAGGAGAAGCCCCCAAGGCTGGACACAGCAGCACTTTGGCCCCGTCACCTGGTCACTCATTCCAGGCCTTGCCCAGGCAAATCGCCACAGCAACAAACCTCCAATTTCCTGTTCCCATTGGGCTTCAGCAGTCTCTCCTGCCCGCAGTGACCAGGCCCAGCGCACTCCAAGCTGACGCTCCAAGCTGTTCCTGTGATCCTTAAACTGCCACCCACCTGGACCTCCACTGTGACAGCTCTGCAGAGCTGCTGCATTAGCCCTTCTCTGACCACCCACAGTGGTTCATAGACTCTGCCTTCCTCTCCCTCTCTGCCTGTCCCTGGGCTCAGGACACCGGGACCCTGTGGCCCTTTAACGCTTTCTTAAGTCTTTCTGTGACCTAGTTACATATCAGTGTGTGAAGTGTGTGACTGGGGTGTTCCAGATACTAGAGGTTAGGATTGGAATTACGGACCTGTGGCTGCCTGGCTCATGACAGCAGGTGACCCACAGGTATCCAGTGAACTGCCCCCGATGGAAATGGTGCAGCCTGGGAATTCACTGTCACTCACTAAGTTCTGACACTGGACAGAGGGCGTGTGAGGTCTGCCTGAGTGACAGCTCACACAGGAGAGCTGGGCTGTGCAGTTGTTCACAGGAATTTATAGTCATATGGGATTTCCATACAAATGGTAGCCATACGCCGAACGCACAGTGTAGCTGGACATGCAGGACAGCACCAGCTACACCCTTCTCCTGGGAAAGCCCATGGACTGGCGACAAGCAGACAGCCTGAGACTGCTCCTGGCTCCTGGGCCTGTGTCCACATGTGGATACTACACACTAAGCTTTCAAGAAGGCAACCAATTCTTATTGGTTTCCAAAATATCTTGATGAGAACTGTTTGTGGTTGTTTTGCTGATGCGTCCTTTACAATGAAGTAGGACCTCTCATTACCATGTGATGGAACAAATGGCTATTCCTCACATGGTGGTGGCCTTGCAGAAGATACAGGATGGATTCTCAAGTGATTTTCCTCCCCATGGAGTTCGCTGGGCGGGTAAAGAGTCACAAGTGAAGTCTCTTCAGGAGACAGCCAAGGCAGGATGGGAGCTTTCGCTTCCTGAGCAACAGGCCTATCCTAAGACCAACTGCTGCCCAGGCACAGCTAGGACTCACTACCAGTTTAGGGGCCTCAAATTCCTCAGAGTCCTCACTGAATGGAGTTGGGCTACCCTGGTGTTTCAAGGTCCGTGCCCCTGAGGGAGCGCATTCAGCCCAGCCCTGACGGTGCTGGCTCCAGGCCTGAACTCTGTGGTCTTTGCTTCAAGGAAACTAAGCAGTTGCGCAGGGTCAAAAGACTTCAGGACAAGAAGTCTCAGATGACACAAGCCTGCAGGGAAAAGGCCCCTTGCAGAACCACCAGCAGCAAGAGCAGGGAAGCTGCGCCGAGAGCAGCCTACACCTCAAGGGGCTCATGCACAGGCCCTGGGACCTGAGAGCTCCAGAAGATCTGCTCAGGCTCAGGGCTCAGGGCTCACGGAACAGCTCCTGCCGCACCCTCCTGAGAGAGAGTGACCCTCACAGGCTGCCCTCCCCACAGGAGGGAGGGAGTCCAGAGCAACTCCAGCTCCTGCCACACCCTCCTGAGAGAGAGTGACCCTCACAGGCTGCCCTCCCCACAGCAGGGAGGGAGTCCAGAGCAACCCCAGCTCCTGCCACACCCTCCTGAGATACAGTGACCCTCACAGGCTGCCCTCCCCACAGCAGGGAGTCCAGAGAAACCCCAGCTCCTGCGTGGGTCCAGGGCTTCCTGCAGAAGAGCTGAGAGGAGAAGACCACACTGTCAGGCATGTCCGCCTTTCAGCATGCAAAGGCACATGCCCAGAGCAGACATGCTTTCAAGTACAGCTTCCTCTGAAGTCAGATTTCAGGAATAAGCCACCAGCTGCTGTTCATTACTTTGGAAAAAGCACAGAGATTTCACCTCAGGACAAGTTTTCACAGAAGGAAAACTTCACGTTGGAGGGAAGATAGATAGCATTTGGCTAAATCAAGCAGCTTGAGAGAATGGGCGCTGGGTCAGTGTGTGGGAGGTCCGCAGCTCCTCGGCAAGGCTGGGTTCATTCAGGAAGCACCGGCTTCACTGTGACTAACCAGTGGTGAGAAGGTTAGGCTCTGACTGCAGGAGAGCACTACTGGGTTTTCCTCTGTTCCCTGCACGTGTGGCTTGGGTCAGCTTTCTCTCCAGGAGAGGGTTCTGCTTCAGTCCAGCTGGGACCCGGAGCACCTGTGGGCTGAACCCTGCTGATTGGCAGCAAGGTGTTCCTTCACACACGTCACGGGTTTCTTTCAGGATAAAAAGGTCAGTTTTTCCTAATTATGAGAACAACAGCCTCGGACAGTGCAGCAGAGAGCGAGCGACTCCAGGGGTGCAGCACCCACGGTGTGGTGGCCCCGACGCTGCTCCTCAGCACTAGGTCATCTGTGGAGGCTGTGCATTTCTGCAATCTGCACGCATCTTGAACTGACACTACGCTAGAGGACCAGGCTGCTGGGCAGCAGCAGGGACGTGTGCCCCGTGTGCAGGTGGAGGGAGGTGCAAAGCAGGCGCAGTGCACCACGCACAGGCCGGTCCTGCACAGGGTGGTGCTGTGTGCTGCTGCAAGCATGCCTTATGTACACGGAGTCACAGGAACGGTGGGGCCATCGGCAGGGACAGCAGCAATGGCAGGAAGGGCCCGATTCTCACTGTGCCTTGTCCTCTCTGAATGTCATCGTGTTGTATGGACGCTTGCGTGTGAAGCTGCACATGGAACCCACAGAGGGAGGGACACACCACATGCATCAGTGTCTGCCCATGAGAGGGGGAGGGTAAAGGAGTGGGCCTGATGAAAGGAGGTGTCCACACCCATGGAGTCACAGTTCTCTAAAAAAGGTCATTGTAAGAAAGTTGACAAAATACCAGCACTTGTTAATCACGGTTGGTGTGCACTTGAGTGTTGCACTATCCACTCCACACTGCTCTTAGCAGTCCTATTCATGATGGCCAAAGAGCGAAAACAGCCAGGCATCCATCAATAAGAGACTAGGTGAGCACACTGGCATATCCACACAGTGAAACAGTAGTCAGCAGAAAACAAGAAGTCAACTATTGATGCAAGCAAGAGGATGGCGGCTTTGTAGAGCACTATGGGAGAGATCCTGCGCCAGCTGTGCCCCCATGACCCCAGCTGTACATATGATGTCCTTGACAAGCAAGACAAATCTCCGTGAGAACAGGGTGAGGGAAGGGCTGTGTGAAGGGCTGACTGACGTTCTGCATTCCCTTAGCTTAGGCTGATGGGCAGATGTATTTGTTGAAACTCAATAACTATGTAAGATATGTACATTTTGTTGTAAATTAATTTTGCATCCAAAGGAAAAATAATCTGCAAGCAATTATTGACCACTATTTGATAACCTGCATGCCAGAGGTAAGTGTGCTCACACTGCCACTCACCTTGATACACGCCCGGGAATGAAAAGGAGGCACATGTGAAAAACAAGGGCAGTGAAATGGTCATTCAGGTATTTAGGTGGCAGGAATATGGATGTTCACTGTGGAATGCTTTCAAGTTTTCTGTATGCTTAAAATTTTTCATCATAAAATGAAGAAAATAGCTTAAAATACTTCTATGAAGGTAGTCTTTAAAATGTGCACTTTAAAATGCAGCAAGTGGTCTGCCTCACCTGCAAAAGGTACTGTGGCTCTGAAAAAGGGTGTACAGCCCTTCACTGAATGGTGGGACCATGGTGGGAGGGGCAGGTACAAATGGGTGAGGTGAACATGGACGCTCTTCCTGGTTTCCCATTTAGGAAGCTGTGCCACAAGGAAGGCTGGCTTCCAGGAGCAGCTTAGACTCTCCCGTGACCTACCGTAGCCCAGAGTGGCAGCAGTGCCGACCTCACGGGCAGGAAGCAGCGGTCCCGAGGGTGAGAGCCGCTGCCCAGGGGACCTCACCTCTTCCTCTTCCTGTCCTCTGCTGATCTGGAGTGGCCCACCCCACGGTCCCCAGCCTCAGTGCTTCCAAGCCAGCTGGAGCACTGTGAAAGGCAGGGCAGGTCTGCTGCCTTGTGCAGATGCCCCTATTCTTGCTTAGACAGGATTGTGTGTCTAAGGTTGAAATTGGCAAACCACAGATTCAGGAGCAACTATGAAGGTTCTGGAACTGGTGGACTACTGAGCAATAGGGAATGCCCGCTGGGCTTGGTAAGAGGGGCACTGCGGTGGGTAGAGCTCCTCTCCCTGCTGTTGGATCTGTGTGCTGGAAGCAGCGGGCACCCAGCGGCTAGGAAAGGGAGGCAGTGGTGAGGGTGCACCCAGGCCATTTCCACAGCCTGACAAACCCCTCAGGTGGCTCTCTCAGGTGGCTGACCAAACCCACTGACAGACCCTCAGGTAGCTGACCAAACCCACTGACAGACCCTCAGGTAGCTGACCAAACCCACTGACAGAGACCAAACCTACTGACAGACCCTCAGGTAGCTGACCAAACCCACTGACAGACCCTCAGATAGCTGACCAAACCCACTGACAGACCCTCAGGTAGCTGACCAAACCCACTGACAGACCCTCAGGTAGCTGACCAAACCCACTGACAGACCCTCAGGTAACTGACCAAACCCCCTGACAGACCCTCAGATAGCTGACCAAACCCACTGACGGCACCCTCAGATAGCTGACCAAACCCACTGACAGACCCTCAGGTAGCTGACCAAACCCACTGACAGACCTTCGGGTCACAGATTTGAAATGCACACCAGTCACTTTTCCCTTCTGGACCATATACTGGCTACCTCTTTCCAGGTCCACGTGGGCAGACCTCTGCACCCAAGCTTTGGGGTCTGCAGTGCATGGACATTTGCAGGCCTTCTGCATCCCGGCAGGACTCAGGTGTCAGGCCCTGAACAAGAGGGGCCAAGGGGCCTCGCCAGGCCCTGGGCTGTCGCCGGTGAGGGTCCACCAGTCCTGCAGGTGTGCGTCCGTCAGAGCTTGGTGCATGGGATGTGAAGCGCACAGCTGTGAGACGTGGCCTTCCCAGTGACTCCAAGGACCCACGTCCTGGAGCCCCGGGTGATGCGGAAGGGCGCGGAGGAAGAGCCCCTGGCAGCACTCACCTCATCAGCAGGGGGCGTGGCGAAGGGCTGGAGTACAGCGGCCAGCGGGACCTGTGCCTGCTTGGCCAGGTCGGAAGAGCTCGGGAAGCAGTAAGTGGTGCAGCGGATGTACCGAGGACTGGCATGGCCTGCAACCCAGAGGGACACACTTGAGATTTGGCTGGAAGAACTGCACCCTGACACTGCAACGTCCCAGGAGGCACTGTAGGTGATGCCTTGTTTGTAGAACGTTCCTTTCTACAGAAATCTGCAGCCCACCTCCCGGGAGCCCTCTGAATCCTACTGGACAGATCAATGGAGACACTGCCATTACTCTATCGTTTTCTATAGCAGGGTCTTCATGTGGACTCTGGACTTGGGAAGTGTTAGATTCAGTGAGACCGGAAAGAAAGGGACACAGAAACCTGGAGGACAGCACTGCCGTGGCCATCCTTCACCAGCTGCCCACCACTGGCTGGGAAGCCACCAGACCACTCTGATGATCAGGGACACTTTGTCAAACAGGATTCCATTTTGACTGTTTTTCCTAAACTTGGAAATGGAATTTAGAAATGAAAAGTCTACTTGTAACAATATTACTTCCAGGAACAGCCTAGTCCGTTTTAATGTATATTCTACCACATCTTTTATTCCATGCATACGTGCATGATGAACATCACGCATGACACAAAGAATATTTTTAATCACTAGAAAACTTAACTAGAATCTTGAGATTTGCAGTGCACCACAAGCCAAAGCCTGTGGCCCTCAGCGAGGCCAACGGAGCCTGCCCTGTCTCTGGCCCTGGCCCAGGTGCTTCCTGTGGAGTTCAGTTCTGGCAGAGGTCATGGGTGATGAAAACCAGGCCTGCTGACGGACACAGAGTGGGACAAGGAGACAGAGACCCCTGGATGGGATAAAGGCAGGGCAAGTGCTGGAAGGCAACACTCCGCAGAGCTGGGAGCCAGCAAGGGATTGCCAGGCATGCTTAGCCTGGCAGGAGACAGAGGAGGCCCACGTGGCCCCACCACTGTTGGCGAGCAGCCGGCGACACCTTCAAGAAGGGTCAGGCAGGCCGCTCTCGAGACCCGCTGGTTCTCAGTCCAGGTACAATGAGAGCCACGGCTGGGCCTGAGCAGAGGGGTGTTCTTGGTGAGACCCTGTCCCTAAATAAAATACAAGAACGTTACTTTTAAAATACCCCTCTGCTCAAACTGGATACAAAAAGGACTGAGGATGTGGCTTAGTGGTTAAGTGTCCCTGGATTCAATCCCTGGTCCCCGCCCCTCAAAAGTAACATTCTTGCTATAAGTAGGATTTTCATTTCTAAATTCAGGGCTCCCTCTGATGGCGATTTTGGAAATGGATGCCAGGATGTGGGGAGCCAGAGAGGCTGAGATCTGGAGGAACAGCTAGCTTCTGCATGCTTCGAAGGTGCAGTGAGGTCTGTGGATGGGCCTGGTGGACCTGGGGTGAAGCTGCGGGTGAGAGCCGGAGAGAGGGCCAGGTTAACCCAAGCCTTTGGCCTGAGGAACTAGGAGGATGTCAAAGTAGCCTCACCCAAGCAGGGACAGGCTGGGAGGAAGGGTCACGAAGGGAAGCATGTGGAGATCAGGAGCCTGGTGTAGGGCAGGTCCAGCTTGCAAAATGCAGAGGCAGCCAACAGGCAGTGCTGGCAGGCCTGTCCCGGAGTCTGCAGGGCTGGGAGGGTGTCAGGGTCTGGGCACGCAGTGGGGACTGAAGCACAACACTAGGCTAGAAGTGAGGTAGCAGGAACAAGGCCAGGGGCTCCAAGAAGGGCCAGAGGAAGAGGAGAAGGGCTGAAGGGTGAGGATATGGAGGACAGTGTAGCTGGAGAGGGCAGCCATTCAGAGTGCTGCCAGACCCGGGGACACCAGGCTCTCCAGCCGGGGCCTGAGGAGGGTACGAGGAGCTGCAGGACAGTATTTATGTATGATATTAAATCAGATTAAGGAACTTAAGCAATTGTGCCACACTACTAGATTGACATGAAGTCACCACTTTTATGCAGAAACACTGGTGGAGAAAACCCCAGCAGTTTCACGTAGCTCCGCCTAGTTCGTAGGGCTTTACAAACGGGAACTCTTCAGAGCAAGTGAGTGTCATGAACCACCCTGGATGGAGCTCCAGAGCAACACGGGGCGCCCTGTCAGCCTGACCCGCACCCTAGGCCCCTGCCTCCGGCCCAGCTGGCACTGTCTCAGGCATGCCCACAGGCAGTGCTGCTCTTCTGGCCACAACCCCCCCCCCCACTAGAATGGCACACCCAGAGCCTCAGCCCCGGAGGATGCTTTTCCTGGTGCTGGGGAAGGAACCCTGGCCCAAAGTGTGCTGGGCATGGCTGGGGCAGCCATGAGGCTGCGTCTTCCCCTCGCCACAAGCGACCGGTGGCACAGAGTAAGGAAAGCCAAGTTGCCCAGTGCTGAGGGACACACTGGAGCCACAGCAGTAGGGAGCTTGGCCTGTCCTCCTCCTGGTGTGTGTGGGCAGCCAGGACCCAAAGGTCAAGGGCCAACTGGAAGACATCGCCAGATCAGAACCAGGTCTGCTAACCTCCCAAGAGCCTCTGCCCCCATAAGGATGCCAGTCACCAGCTGAGGAGCCTAGGTGGGCGAGCGTCAGTTCAGACGTGGTTCAGAACAGAAGGTTCTGGAATGGAGATGCTGTGGCTGCCTGCACAGAAGCCCCAGGTTGCTGGGAGCAGAGGGGCTGTTCTCAGCTGTGCTGGGGCTCCCAGGCTGGCCAGCGGGCCCCAGGCTCACCACCGGCGAGAACACTCAATAAAGACCTCTGAAAACAAGCACCTTGGTCCTGAACCACACAGTCCGTGGTGACCAGGGGCGGGACCTGGCCTCTGGTGTTGGTGACATACACCTGTCCCCCTCTGGCAGCTCTGTCACTCTCGATCACCTGGATCTGGGGCGAGACACAGCAAGAGGAGTTAAAGGAAGCTGAGACCTCCGCCCCAGCCAGGCCTGACCCTCTCCTCCCCCCCCAGGGGCGTTTCTAAGACCCCCACCAGAGCCTGCCCCTCACCCGGCAGCCCGCCCTGCACCCACCGCCTGCCTCTCCCTGCATGCCTCCTGTGGATGCCCAGATGGGGACCCGGGCTCCTGCAGTCCAGGGCAGGGCAAATACTAATGAACGAGTCCTTCCAGGGAGACAGCACTTACTGGGCTGGGGACGGCATCCGGGTCCAGCTGCTTCGGGGGCTGTGGCCCAGCCATGCGCGCGGGACCCGCAGGGAGGCCTCCCGGGTAGGACGCGGGTGCGCCCATCTGCGGGCCGTAGCCGGCTGCTAGGAGAAGGGAAAGGAGGGTCATGTCCGCCGGCAGGGCCCAGGCCCCCTGCGGCATGCTGGAGGGAGACCTTGCCTACTCGCCCTGCCAAGCGAGAGGCGCTCGCTGCTCCCTTCTGCCACCTGACAGTGAGCCATGGGCTCCTGGGAACCCAGGCCCAGCACCTGCCCTTACCTTGCGGCGGGAAGGCGGTGCCCGCGGCCAGTGGGGGTGCGCCCGGGCCGTTCAGCGCAGTGGGTGGTGGCGGCAGCACCCGGGGGCCAGGCTGTAGAATGGAGGGCGCTGCAGGCAGTGGAGGGCCCTGGAATGCAGCAGGGCCCGCAGGGCCCGCGCCAGGACCTGTGGGAGACAAGAGCTGTCGCTGAGCACAGCCTGGGCCTCTGACCACCAAGAGCAGCCATGTGGCCCAGGCCAGGAGAGGGCGGTTCATGGCGTCTGTGCCTCACCCGGAGGACTTCACGGCGATAAGACGCTATCTGGGGCACTCGGTAGGACTGGAAGGCTTACAAAGGGGAAAAGCGACTGCTGATTTTAGTGAGAACAGGATACATTTTCACCCAGTAGCATTGAGTTTATGGGATGAATGCATTAACCGAGTGCAAAACCTAGAAAACGATATAGCAAACATTCTTACTATATAACCAGTATTACTCAGGTAATGTGCACATTCAATGAGGTATCTGCATTCTGGGCTTGTCTCCATCAAATGAATTTCTGAACTAAGTACAAATAACCAGAGAGAAGGGATGGGCCACTAGCATCCAATCTCCGTGGAAATAACTAGAAAGCCAGATTGTTTTCCTGCATCGTGGGAAATTGAGTTGCTTCTCTAAGAGTCCTTTTGGGGGAGACTCAAACAGGGCCTCCTGCACCCAAGGCATGCGCTCCACCTCTGAGCTACAGCCACAGCCCCAAGACCTACCCAGCTGAAATTAGTCAGCTATAGAAAATATTCTGAGGACTTTTTAAAATTGATACTTCTAAAAAAATAAGCTTAAGCAAACTGAAGCCTTCAACACAACCGATGTCTGACTGTCTACCACCACGTAGAGGACTTCCTCAGCGGCTCACCTCTTCCCAAGGCAGCTCTCAGAACTTCACTCTGCTCTGCCTCACAAGTCTGAGTTCTCTTCTTCCACTGTCTTCACAGAATTTAAATGCACTGTGAGCCAGGGAGTATTTTATTTTTATTTTGGGGATCCATAACAAACAACGCAAGTTTGAAATCCCCTCATATTTCAATTTCGCTGCTCTAAAGTCTCTTTGTGAAATCAGTATTTTTGCCTTTTGTTGTTCTGGCACTAAATGCAGAGGAATCTGAGGCTCCTTCAGTTACCTGAAGGGCAGTGGCACCAGGAAGCACACTAATCACAGCCACACATCACGCAGTGAGTCGTGTCCCACGGCCCAAAACACCATGTGGCCATGGTGTGCAAGAGTCAGAGCCATCCCAAAATAAAGACCCCTCAGGGGAAGGGCCCAACACAAGGCCTTACCATGGCTGTCGAGCTGCATGGCCCCAAGCTGGCCGCCCAGCTGGACGACAGGTGGGGTGGACATGGGACTCGGGTAGGATGGCTGTGCTGAGGGCTGGTACGCGGAGGCCACACTGCGCACTGGTGCAGGGCCTGCAAACCTGGAGAGAGAGAGCATGCTAGTGCTGTCGCTTCATAGTAGGTGGCACAGAGTGAGTGTCCCGACCTGCAAAGCCAAGCAGGAGGGCGGGGGCGGGAATGCCCAGCATGCCATGGTTAAGCCTGAGGTCCCTTTGCAGGAATCGCGTGGCATCTCCTCCCACGTCTCCACTCCCACCTTGAAGTATGTCCAGACAGAGAAAAGGACATTTCTGAGGTGAGCACAAAGCTGGCCTGAAGTCAGCACGGAAGCTGAGCCCACTACCATGGTACGCAGACCAAAGCCAGTGGTCAAGGGCGGGCCGAGAAAACTGCATGGTCCAGGCTACCTTCCCGACAGTTCCGCTTACCCCCACCATGCTATGAGCAAAGCGTCCCCTGCACTCTGGTCTGAGCCCAGCAGCACATTCCCTGGTGAGCAGAGCTGCCAGGGGCAGACCTGAGATGCTCAGGTCCTGGGGGCAGTGTGACCTGTTTCCTTCTTCCACATCTGAACCTGGGCCACCATCCGAATGATGCTCCTCTCAAGGTTAATCTGCCAAGGCAGTGTGCTTTGTAGCCACATTACTGTGACTCTTTTCTTACAGTTTTAAAGTGTGAATAAAAATTAAATGTTCCCAAATGCTGAGTCTGATTTCATTTCTCTGTGCACTGGGAAGCATTTCCGTGGGGCCCCACCTAGAGAGAGGCTGGGGCAGAGCCCGAGGAGGCCAGCGGTTGCCGTCCTAGGCCCAGGGAGCACGCTCTCTGAAACATCATGCTAATCTCTCCTCACTTTCCTCTGTGAAACTGAATGACTTTTTAAAATAAATCTTGCCTACAATCCCAGTGGCTCAGGAGGCTGAGGCAGGAAGATCTCGAGTTCAAAGCCTGCCTCAGCAACTTAGTGAGACCCTAAGCAACTCAGTGAGACCCTCTCTTCAAATAAAATACAAAATAGTCCAGGGATGTGGCTTAGTGGTTGAGTGCCCCTGAGTTCAATCTCTAGTCCCCCCCAAAAAGTTAAATAAATCTTCGTATTGACCTTCAAATGATTCCTCTATTGACCATGCTTCCCAACGATGACACCTGTGCCTTGCACTAAGGGATGAAGGCCCCTCAGAGGACCAGCTTCCCTGTGGCAGATGATTTTGAGAGCCTTCACAAACGCCCAGGAAGGAGGATGTCTTTAGAGGTTCATAAAGGGTGTCCTTCCCCTCAACTTAAACTCTGTCTTACGCAGACTTGGATTTTAAAAGCGAAGTTATAAATATAAAAATAGAATAGTATTTAATACCTAACAAAAGTCACATCCCAAATGAGATTAACAGGACATTTAAAACATACAAACTGTTAAATATTTTTTTCGATCTCATTACTTTTCAATGTACACATCCACAAAGCATGTGGATGTCAGCACTTGAGTAGGGACCCAGGTCTTCCCACCCTGTCCTGAAGACTGGCATGTGACCACAGGCACGCCACCCCATCTTATCAGGCCTCAGTTTTCAGGCTGTACAGGTGAGCAGGGAGGGTGGAATGGCCCCCTTCTCTGCTACAAATATAATGTGGTTAAAAGTTTTGTTTTGGGGCTGAGAAACAGGCGAAATATAGATTTTATCTATTATTTCATTCAATGTCAGAAGAGGGCAGATTTTCCCTTGAAACGAATGATCAACAAGAAATCACCATCAAACGATTGATAAGTGGAATTGGGTATCGGCTTAAACTCAAGCTTCAGCAGAACTGATCAGTGGCCCTGCTCAGCACGCCCCTGAGCCGCAGCAGACAGGTGCAGAAGTGAGGGCGTGCAGCATGCGTCCAGGGGCGTGGTGCAGCGGCGTGGACCTGTGCCCCACCATCCAGGCAGTGCTGCTGGGGCAGGTCACTGAGCTGGGCTTTCAGCAGGAGCGAAGCCCGCGGTGCTTCCTGGTCCACAGGAGCGTGCACAGGCGTGCATGAGGGGAGGAAGGAAGGGACCTCCCCTCCCACAGGTGCCCCCTGGAGGAAACAATGCCTGCGGCCCCTTCTGAGGACACCAGTGCTGCCCCGGGGCCTGGACCTCAAGAACAAAGTTCTCTTCATAAACACCCAGCCTCAGGTTTCCACTACGGCAGCAGAAGAAAGTGGGCTGAGGCAGGTCTGATCGAACAAGCCTGGAGTCTGAACAGCCACGGAGCAGAGAAGACGAAAACTGCTATCCTACCACTGCACCGCATGTTTAAAAATACATGAGGAGAAGACCGTTTCTTGTTTTTGTTGTTTCTTCCTTTTCCAATTTTCTTAGTAGATGCAAATGCATTATCTTCAGTGTGGGAAGCTGAGTCCCTTTTGACTACAATCTATCAGTTCTTGGTCAAAATAGATTGATTACAACTGATTTTTTTTTTCTTGTAATTAAAAAATAACTTTTAGGTTGTAGATTGTATTTTTCAGTGAATCCCTCCCAGCAATGACCCCAGGCAGAAAACTGGATGCTACCTATGAGACATTAGCTCTGCCTCAGTCAAGATCAAAAGGACAAATGACTAGGTGTGATTTTTTAAAAAATTTTTTGTAGTTGTAGAAGGACAGAATGCTTTCATTTTATTTATTTATTTTTATGTGGTGCTGCAGATCGAACTCAGTGCCTCCCACATCTAGGCAAGCGCTCTGCCACTGAGCTACAGTCCTGGCCCCCAGGTGTGATTTTTTAACTTTTATCAAATATTACCTTTGGAATGGCAGAATTTTAAAAACAAAAACATTAATATATTCAAAACGCAAATCAACACAGGACTCTGAATAACTATCTTTATTTGACATTTGAGATTTAGTGAAATCAGATCTCCTTGACGGACCCTCTAAGTAGAAACAACAAAGATGAAAGACCTGAGGCCACAGCCTCCGCTCTGGGGAAGCCAGGGCTCCGCGGGCCTCACCGGCCAGCCTCCTGCCTCTACTTGCACACTGCTGCACACAGGGCAGGGAGCAGGCAGCGTGCCAGCCCATTTCCACCCTCAAGCCACTCTCGGGGGTCCCAGGTGAGCAGAGGGAGGCGATGATGGCTGGTGCCCCCTAAGCCCCAGCCAGGGCAGATTCTGAGGCTGGATGGTCCTGAGTAACCAGACTGTGCGCTAAGGGAGGACGCGGTGCGGGAGAGACCTCCACCCAATGACAGGGCATTGCACGTCCAAGGAATCAGCACAGCACACAGCCCGCATCTGTCCACGTACTTACCCGGTGCTGTGCACTGGGCAGGTATCGGGGTACAGAATCACTGAAATCCCCAACCACCACTGCCACCATTGTGCTGAGCGGGACGAGGTCCACGGGGGACAGTAAGTGACTGTGCACGTGCAGGATCAGCCCAGAGGCTCACGACCGGATCTGTCACTGAGCCCGCCCTGATACCAGGCAGGCACCTTCACAGGCCCAGGCAGATTCCCACCTCCCTTAGGGGCAGGTGGCGAGGCCACGAGAGGGAACCAAGAGAGATCCAATGAGACGGGAGGGGCTCTAGAGAGTAGCCCCAGGCCCGGCCTGGGGCAGAGCCACTCAGCACCAGAGCACCGTGAGGGCCGAGCTTGCTAACGGTGATGGGGACAGTGGACCACAGGAGGGACACCTGACCAAGAGTCCCGAGGATGAGGGCCATGTCCTCACAGTGACGGGGACAGCAGAGACACAGGAGGGACACCTCCCTCGCAGTTGTTACATGGGTGCACAGCTGTCCTAGGATGCCATGTGCCTGACCCATGTGGTGTCTTTCACAGGAGGAGACACAGGGGTCTTCTGCGCGTCGACACCAGCTTGGGCCCTACATCAGGAGGCCTGGGACTCCTGGCTGACGCACAATTGCGCAGGTTGTCTAGCAGCCTGTGGTTGTGGAAGCACGGTCCTGTAGCCCAGGGCTACCTGGGGCCACTGCAATGGCCCCTCAGGGGATCCAGGCATGCCCTGTTGCCCCGTCTCACCTCAGGCCCGACCTGGGCTCCGCTCACCATGACGCGCTGGGCATGATGGCAAAGTCCAGCTCTCACTCTACGTGGCTTGCTGCAAGGGAGAAGGCCATCCGTCACAAAGATGGAACCAATCCACGCAGGTGCCAGGGACCAAAGCCGTTATCACACGCTGCTCAATCTTACGTTTTTCTTGAGAATGGCTGGATGCCTCAGGTTCACAATGATGAATTTTCCTGGATTCTCTTCTTCCCTCTGGACTGAGAGTTCTGTCTCCTTTTTACCCGTGCAGAGCAGGGCTGCAGGAGGATCACCAGCATCCACTTGTGTGCTTGAAGCGAGGTGGCCGCT
>NC_136469.1:2166343-2327081 GCF_902686455.1 Sciurus vulgaris
CTCTCCTCACGACCTGCCTCAGGCTGATCCAGGCATCTCTCTAAGGGCCCTGCCTCAGGCTAATCCAGGCACCTCTCCACTGGGCCCTGCCTCAGACTAATCCAGGCACCTCTCCTCAGGACCTCCTTCAGGCTGCCCCAGGCATCTCTCCTCAGGACATGACTCAGGCTGACCCAGGCATCTTCCCACAGGACCTGCCACAGCCTGACCCAGGCATCTCTCCACTGGGCCCTGCCTCAGGCTAACCCAGGCACCTCTCTACTGGGCCCTGCCACAGGCTGACCCAGGCATCTCTCCTCAGGACCTGCCTCAGGCTGACCCAGGAATCTCTCCTCAAGTCCTGGCTCAGGCTGACCCAGGTACCTCTCCACTGGGCCGTGCCACAGGCTGACGCAGGCACCTCTCCTCAGGACCTGCCTCAGGCGGACCCAGGCAACTCTCCAATGGCCCTGCCTCAGGCTCACCAGGCATCTCTCCAAGGGCCCTGGCTCAGGCTGACCCAGGCACCTCTCCACTGGGCCCTGCCTCAGGCTGACCCAGGCATCTTCCCACAGGACCTGCCTCAGGCTGACCCAGGCATCTTCCCACAGGACCTGCCTCAGGCTGACCCAGGCATCTCTTCTCAGGACCTGCCTCAGGCTGATCTAGGCACATGGCCTCAGGACCTGCCTCAGGCTGAACCAGGCACCTCTCCACTGGGCCCTGCCTCAGGCTGAACCAGGCACCTCTCCTCAGGACCTGCCTCAGGCTGATCTAGGCACATGGCCTCAGGACCTGCCTCAGGCTGACCCAGGCACCTCTCCACAGGACCTGCCTGAGGCTGACCCAGGCATCTTCCCACAGGACCTGCCTCAGGTTTACCCAGGCATCTCTCCTCAGGACCTCCCTCAGGCTGATCTAGGCACATGTCCTCAGGACCTGCCTCAGGCTGAACCAGGCACCTCTCCACTGGGCCCTGCCTCAGGCTGAACCAGGCACTTCTCCTCAGGACCTGCCTGAGGCTGACCCAGGCACCTCTCCCCTGGGCTGTGCCTCAGGCTGACCCAGCACCTCTCCTCAAGACCTGCCTGAGGCTGACCCAGGCATCTTCCCACAGGCCCTACCTCAGGCTGACCCAGGCTACTCTCCACTGGGCCCTGCCTCAGGCAGATGCAGGCCCCTCTCCACTGGGCCCGGCCTCAGGCTGACCAGGCATCTCTCCTCAAGACCTGCCTCAGGCTGACCCAGGCATCTCTCTTCAGGACCTGCCTCAGGCTGACCCAGTCATCTCTCCTCAAGTCCTGCTTCAGGCTAACCCAGGCACCTCTCTACTGGGCCATGCCTCAGGTTGACCCAGGCATCTCTCCAATGGCCCTGCCTCAGGCTCACCAGGCATCTCTCCAAGGGCCCTGGCTCAGGCTGACCCAGGCACCTCTCCACTGGGCCCTGCTTCAGGCTGATCCAGGCACCTCTGCACTGGGCCCTGCCTCAGGCTGACCCAGGCATATCTCCACTGGGCCCTGCCTCAGGCTGACCGAGGATTCTTCCAACAGGACCTGCCTCAGGAAGACCCAGGAACCTTTCCTCAGGACCTGACTGAGGCTGACCCAGGCACCTCTCCACTGGGCCCTGCCTCAGGCTGACCCAGGCACCTCTCCTCACGACCTGCCTCAGGCTGACCCAGGCACCTCTCCACTGGGCCCTGCCTCAGGCTGAACCAGGCACCTCTCCTCAGGACCTGCCTCAGGCTGACCCAGGCACCTCTCCACTGGGCCCTGCCTCAGGCTGACCCAGGCACCACTCCTCAGGACCTCCCTCAGGCTGACCCAGGCATCTCTCCTCAGGACATGCCTCAGGCTGACCCAGGCATCTTCCCACAGGACCTGCCATAGCCTGACCCAGGCATCTCTCCACTGGGCCCTGCCTCAGGCTGATCCAGGCACCTCTGCACTGGGCCCTGCCTCAGGCTGACCCAGGCACCTCTCTTCAGGACCTGCCTCAGGCTGACCGAGCCATCTTCCCACAGGACCTGCCTCAGGCTGACCCAGGCACCTCTCCCCTGGGCTGTGCCTCAGGTTGACCCAGGCACCTCTCCTCAGGACCTGCCTCAGGCTGACCAAGCCATCTTCCCACAGGACCTGCCTCAGGCTGACCCAGGCACCTCTCACCTGGGCTGTGCCTCAGGTTGACCCAGGCACCTCTCCTCAAGACCTGCGTGAGGCTGACCCAGGCACCTATCCCCTGGGCTGTGCCTCAGGTTGACCCAGGCACCTCTCCTCAAGACCTGCCTCAGGCTGACCAAGCCATCTTCCCACAGGACCTGCCTCAGGCTGACCCAGGCACCTCTCCCCTCGGCTGTGCCTCAGGCTGACCCAGGCACCTCTCCTCAAGACCTGCCTGAGGCTGACCCAGGCACCTCTCCCCTCGGCTGTGCCTCAGGTTGACCCAGGCACCTCTCCTCAGGACCTGCCTGAGACTGACCCAGGCACCTCTCCCCTGGGCTGTGCCTCAGGCTGACCCAGGCACCTCTCCTCAGGACCTGCCTGAGGCTGACCCAGGCACCTCTCCCCTGGGCTGTGCCTCAGGCTGACCCAGGCACCTCTCCTCAAGACCTGCCTGAGGCTGACCCAGGCATCTTCCCACAGGCCCTACCTCAGGCTGACCCAGGCAACTCTTCACTGGGCCCTGCCTCAGGCAGATCCAGGCACCTCTCCACTAGGCCCGGCCTCAGGCTGACCAGGCATCTCTCCTCAAGACCTGCCTCAGGCTGACCCAGGCACCTCTCCTCAAGACCTGCCTGAGGCTGACCCAGGCATCTTCCCAGAGGCCCTGTCTCAGGCTGACCCAGGCACCTCTCCACTGGGCCCTTGTCAGGCTGACCAGGCATCTGTCCTCAAGTCCTGCCTCAGGCTAACCCAGGCACCTCTCCACTGGGCCCTGCCTCAGGCTGATCCAGGCACCTCTGCACTGGGCCCTGCCTCAGGCTGACCCAGGCACCTCTCCTCAGGACCTGCCTCAGGCTGACCAAGCCATCTTCCCACTGGACCTGCCTCAGGCTGACCCAGGCATCTCTCCTCAGGACCTGCCTCAGGCTGACCCAGGAATCTCTCCTCAAGTCCTGCCTCAGGCTGATCCAGGCACCTCTCCACTGGGCTGTGCCACAGGCTGACGCAGGCACCTCTCCTCACGACCTGCCTCAGGCTGATCCAGGCACCTCTCCTCAGGACCTGCCTCAGGCTGACCCGGGCACCTCTCCTCAGGACCTGCCTCAGGCTGACCACGGCATCTTCCCACAGGACCTGCCTCAGGTTTACCCAGGCATCTCTCCTCAGGACCTCCCTCAGGCTGACCCCAGCACCTCTCCTGACGACCTGCCTCAGGCTGACCCAGGTACCTCTCTACTGGGCCCTGCCTCAGGCTGACCCAGGTACCTCTCCTCAGGACCTGCCTCCGGCTGACCCAGGCACCTCTCCACTGGGCCCTGCCTCAGGCTGAACCAGGCACCTCTCCACTGGGCCCTGCCTCAGGCTGATCCAGGCACCTCTCCTCAGGACCTGCTTCCGGCTGACCCAGGCACCTCTCCACTGGGCCCTGCCTCAGGCTGACCCAGGCATCTCTCCACTGGGCCCTGCCTCAGGCTGATGCAGGCACCTCTCCACTGGGCCCTGCCTCAGGCTGACCCAGGCACCTGTCCACTGGGCCCTGCCTCTGGCTGACCCTGGCACCTCTCCACTCGGCCCTGCCTCAGGCTGACCCAGGCACCTCTCCACTGGGCCCTGCCTCAGGCTGACACAGGCACCTCTCCACTGGGCCGTGCCACAGGCTGACCCAGGCACCTCTCCTCAGGACCTGCCTCAGGCTGACCCAGGCAACTCTCCAATGGCCCTGCCTCAGGCTCACCAGGCATCTCTCCAAGGGCCCTGGCTCAGGCTGACCCAGGCATCTCTCCACTGGGATGTGGCTCAGGCTGACCCAGGCACCTCTCCTCAGGACCTGCCTCAGGCTGACCCAGGCATCTCTCCAATTGCCCTGCCTCAGGCTCACCAGGCATCTCTCCAAGGGCCCTGGCTCAGACTGACACAGGCATCTCTCCACTGGGCCGTGCCACAGGCTGACCCAGGCACCTCTCCTCAGGACCTGCCTCAGGCTGACCCAGGCATCTCTCCAATTGCCCTGCCTCAGGCTCACCAGGCATCTCTCCAAGGGCCCTGGCTCAGGCTGACCCAGGCACCTCTCCCCTGTGCCCTGCCTCAGGCTGACCCAGGCACCTCTCCTCAGGACCTGCCTCAGGCTGACCCAGGCATCTCTCCTCAGGACCTGCCTCAGGCTGACCCAGGAATCTCTCCTCAAGTCCTGCCTCAGGCTGATCCAGGCACCTCTCCACTGGGCCGTGCCACAGGCTGACGCAGGCACCTCTCCTCACGACCTGCCTCAGGCTGACCCAGGCACCTCTCCTCAGGACCTGCCTCAGGCTGACCCAGGCATCTTCCCACAGGACCTGCCTCAGGCTGACCCAGGCATCTCTTCTAAGGACCTGCCTCAGGCTGACCCGGGCACCTCTCCTCAGGACCTGCCTCAGGCTGACCACGGCATCTTCCCACAGGACCTGCCTCAGGTTTACCCAGGCATCTCTCCTCAGGACCTCCCTCAGGCTGACCCCAGCACCTCTCCTGACGACCTGCCTCAGGCTGACCCAGGTACCTCTCTACTGGGCCCTGCCTCAGGCTGACCCAGGTACCTCTCCTCAGGACCTGCCTCCGGCTGACCCAGGCACCTCTCCACTGGGCCCTGCCTCAGGCTGAACCAGGCACCTCTCCACTGGGCCCTGCCTCAGGCTGATCCAGGCACCTCTCCTCAGGACCTGCCTCCGGCTGACCCAGGCACCTCTCCACTGGGCCCTGCCTCAGGCTGACCCAGGCACCTCTCCCCTGTGCCCTGCCTCAGGCTGACCCAGGCACCTCTCCTCAGGACCTGCCTCAGGCTGACCCAGGCATCTCTCCAATTGCCCTGCCTCAGGCTCACCAGGCATCTCTCCAAGGGCCGTGGCTCAGGCTGACACAGGCATCTCTCCACTGGGCCGTGCCACAGGCTGACCCAGGCACCTCTCCTCAGGACCTGCCTCAGGCTGACCCAGGCATCTCTCCAATTGCCCTGCCTCAGGCTCACCAGGCATCTCTCCAAGGGCCCTGGCTCAGGCTGACCCAGGCACCTCTCCCCTGTGCCCTGCCTCAGGCTGACCCAGGCACCTCTCCTCAGGACCTGCCTCAGGCTGAACCAGGCATCTCTCCAATTGCCCTGCCTCAGGCTCACCAGGCATCTCTCCAAGGGCCCTGGCTCAGGCTGACCCAGGCACCTCTCCCCTGTGCCCTGCCTCAGGCTGACCCAGGCACCTCTCCTCAGGACCTGCCTCAGGCTGACCCAGGCATCTCTCCTCAAGTCCTGCGTCAGGCTGACCCAGGCACCTCTCTACTGGGCCCTGCCTCAGGCTGACCCAGGCACCTCTCTACTGGGCCCTGCCTCAGGATGACCCAGGCACCTCTCTACTGGGCTGTGCCACAGGCTGACCCAGGCATCTCTCCTCAGTACCTGCCTCAGGCTGTCCCAGGCACCTCTCCCCTGTGCCCTGCCTCAGGCTGACCCAGGCACCTCTCCACTGGGCCTTGCCTCCGGCTGATCCAGGCACCTCTCCTCAGGACCTGCCTCAGACTGCCCCAGGCACCTCTCCACTGGGCCCTGCCCCAGGCTGACCAGGTACCTCTCCACCGGGCCCTGCCTCAGGCTGTCCAGGCACCTCTCCACTGGGCCCTACCTCAGGCTGACCCAGGGACCTCTGGACAGGGCGCTGCCTCAGGCTGACCCAGGCATCTCTCCTCAGGACCTGCCTCAGGCTAACCCAGGCACCTCTCCACTGGGCCCTGCCTCAGGCTGATCCAGGCACCTCTGCACTGGGCCCTGCCTCAGGCTGACCCAGGCACCTCTCCTCAGGACCTGCCTCAGGCTGACCAAGCCATCTTCCCACAGGACCTGCCTCAGGCTGACCCAAGCACCTCTCCCCTGGGCTGTGCCTCAGGTTGACCCAGGCACCTCTCCTCAGGACCTGCCTGAGGCTGACACAGGCACCTCTCCCCTCGGCTGTGCCTCAGGTTGACCCAGGCACCTCTCCTCAGGACCTGCCTGAGGCTGACCCAGGCACCTATCCCCTGGGCTGTGCCTCAGGCTGACCCAGGCACCTCTCCTCAGGACCTGCCTGAGGCTGACCCAGGCACCTATCCCCTGGGCTGTGCCTCAGGTTGACCCAGGCACCTCTCCTCAAGACTTGCCTGAGGCTGACCCAGGCACCTCTCCCCTCGGCTGTGCCTCAGGTTGACCCAGGCACCTCTCCTCAGGACCTGCCACAGGCTGACCCAGGCACCTATCCCCTGGGCTGTGCCTCAGGCTGACCCAGGCACCTCTCCTCAAGACCTGCCTGAGGCTGACCCAGGCATCTTCCCACAGGCCCTACCTCAGGCTGACCCAGGCAACTCTTCACTGGGCCCTGCCTCAGGCAGATCCAGGCACCTCTCCACTAGGCCCGGCCTCAGGCTGACCAGGCATCTCTCCTCAAGACCTGCCTCAGGCTGACCCAGGCACCTCTCCTCAAGACCTGCCTGAGGCTGACCCAGGCATCTTCTCAGAGGCCCTGTCTCAGGCTGACCCAGGCACCTCTCCACTGGGCCCTTGTCAGGCTGACCAGGCATCTGTCCTCAAGTCCTGCCTCAGGCTAACCCAGGCACCTCTCCACTGGGCCCTGCCTCAGGCTGATCCAGGCACCTCTGCACTGGGCCCTGCCTCAGGCTGACCCAGGCACTTCTCCTCAGGACCTGCCTCAGGCTGACCAAGCCATCTTCCCACTGGACCTGCCTCAGGCTGACCCAGGCATCTCTCCTCAGGACCTGCCTCAGGCTGACCCAGGAATCTCTCCTCAAGTCCTGCCTCAGGCTGATCCAGGCACCTCTCCACTGGGCCGTGCCACAGGCTGACGCAGGCACCTCTCCTCACGACCTGCCTCAGGCTGACCCAGGCATCTTCCCACAGGACCTGCCTCAGGCTGACCCAGGCATCTCTTCTAAGGACCTGCCTCAGGCTGACCCGGGCACCTCTCCTCAGGACCTGCCTCAGGCTGACCACGGCATCTTCCCACAGGACCTGCCTCAGGTTTACCCAGGCATCTCTCCTCAGGACCTCCCTCAGGCTGACCCCAGCACCTCTCCTGACGACCTGCCTCAGGCTGACCCAGGCACCTCTCTACTGGGCCCTGCCTCAGGCTGACCCAGGTACCTCTCCTCAGGACCTGCCTCCGGCTGACCCAGGCACCTCTCCACTGGGCCCTGCCTCAGGCTGAACCAGGTACCTCTCCACTGGGCCCTGCCTCAGGCTGATCCAGGCACCTCTCCTCAGGACCTGCCTCCGGCTGACCCAGGCACCTCTCCACTGGGCCCTGCCTCAGGCTGACCCAGGCATCTCTCCACTGGGCCCTGCCTCAGGCTGATGCAGGCACCTCTCCACTGGGCCCTGCCTCAGGCTGACCCAGGCACCTGTCCACTGGGCCCTGCCTCTGGCTGACCCTGGCACCTCTCCACTGGGCCCTGCCTCAGGCTGACCCAGGCACCTCTCCACTGGGCCGTGCCACAGGCTGACCCAGGCACCTCTCCTCAGGACCTGCCTCAGGCTGACCCAGGCAACTCTCCAATGGCCCTGCCTCAGGCTGACCCAGGCACCTCTCCACTGGGCCCTGCCTCAGGCTGACACAGGCACCTCTCCACTGGGCCGTGCCACAGGCTGACCCAGGCACCTCTCCTCAGGACCTGCCTCAGGCTGACCCAGGCACCTCTCCACTGGGCCCTGCCTCAGGCTGACCCAGGCACCACTCCTCAGGCCCTCCCTCAGGCTGACCCAGGCATCTCTCCTCAGGACATGCCTCAGGCTGTCCCAGGCATCTTCCCACAGGACCTGCCATAGCCTGACCCAGGCATCTCTCCACTGGGCCCTGCCTCAGGCTGATCCAGGCACCTCTGCACTGGGCCCTGCCTCAGGCTGACCCAGGCACCTCTCTTCAGGACCTGCCTCAGGCTGACCAAGCCATCTTCCCACAGGACCTGCCTCAGGCTGACCCAGGCACCTCTCCCCTTGGCTGTGCCTCAGGTTGACCCAGGCACCTCTCCTCAGGACCTGCCTCAGGCTGACCAAGCCATCTTCCCACAGGACCTGCCTCAGGCTGACCCAGGCACCTCTCCCCTGGGCTGTGCCTCAGGTTGACCCAGGCACCTCTCCTCAAGACCTGCGTCAGGCTGACCAAGCCATCTTCCCACAGGACCTGCCTCAGGCTGACCCAGGCACCTCTCCCCTCGGCTGTGCCTCAGGCTGACCCAGGCACCTCTCCTCAAGACCTGCCTGAGGCTGACCCAGGCACCTCTCCCCTCGGCTGTGCCTCAGGTTGACCCAGGCACCTCTCCTCAGGACCTGCCTGAGGCTGACCCAGGCACCTCTCCCCTGGGCTGTGCCTCAGGCTGACCCAGGCACCTCTCCTCAGGACCTGCCTGAGGCTGACCCAGGCACCTCTCCCCTGGGCTGTGCCTCAGGCTGACCCAGGCACCTCTCCTCAAGACCTGCCTGAAGCTGACCCAGGCATCTTCCCACAGGCCCTACCTCAGGCTGACCCAGGCAACTCTTCACTGGGCCCTGCCTCAGGCAGATCCAGGCACCTCTCCACTAGGCCCGGCCTCAGGCTGACCAGGCATCTCTCCTCAAGACCTGCCTCAGGCTGACCCAGGCACCTCTCCTCAAGACCTGCCTGAGGCTGACCCAGGCATCTTCCCAGAGGCCCTGTCTCAGGCTGACCCAGGCACCTCTCCACTGGGCCCTTGTCAGGCTGACCAGGCATCTGTCCTCAAGTCCTGCCTCAGGCTAACCCAGGCACCTCTCCACTGGGCCCTGCCTCAGGCTGATCCAGGCACCTCTGCACTGGGCCCTGCCTCAGGCTGACCCAGGCACCTCTCCTCAGGACCTGCCTCAGGCTGACCAAGCCATCTTCCCACTGGACCTGCCTCAGGCTGACCCAGGCATCTCTCCTCAGGACCTGCCTCAGGCTGACCCAGGAATCTCTCCTCAAGTCCTGCCTCAGGCTGATCCAGGCACCTCTCCACTGGGCTGTGCCACAGGCTGACGCAGGCACCTCTCCTCACGACCTGCCTCAGGCTGATCCAGGCACCTCTCCTCAGGACCTGCCTCAGGCTGACCCGGGCACCTCTCCTCAGGACCTGCCTCAGGCTGACCCAGGCACCTCTCCTCAGGACCTGCCTCAGGTTTACCCAGGCATCTCTCCTCAGGACCTCCCTCAGGCTGACCCCAGCACCTCTCCTGACGACCTGCCTCAGGTTGACCCAGGTACCTCTCTACTGGGCCCTGCCTCAGGCTGACCCAGGTACCTCTCCTCAGGACCTGCCTCCGGCTGACCCAGGCACCTCTCCACTGGGCCCTGCCTCAGGCTGAACCAGGCACCTCTCCACTGGGCCCTGCCTCAGGCTGATCCAGGCACCTCTCCTCAGGACCTGCCTCCGGCTGACCCAGGCACCTCTCCACTGGGCCCTGCCTCAGGCTGACCCAGGCATCTCTCCACTGGGCCCTGCCTCAGGCTGATGCAGGCACCTCTCCACTGGGCCCTGCCTCAGGCTGACCCAGGCACCTGTCCACTGGGCCCTGCCTCTGGCTGACCCTGGCACCTCTCCACTGGGCCCTGCCTCAGGCTGACCCAGGCACCTCTCCACTGGGCCCTGCCTCAGGCTGACACAGGCACCTCTCCACTGGGCCGTGCCACAGGCTGACCCAGGCACCTCTCCTCAGGACCTGCCTCAGGCTGACCCAGGCAACTCTCCAATGGCCCTGCCTCAGGCTCACCAGGCATCTCTCCAAGGGCCCTGGCTCAGGCTGACCCAGGCATCTCTCCACTGGGATGTGGCTCAGGCTGACCCAGGCACCTCTCCTCAGGACCTGCCTCAGGCTGACCCAGGCATCTCTCCAATTGCCCTGCCTCAGGCTCACCAGGCATCTCTCCAAGGGCCCTGGCTCAGGCTGACCCAGGCACCTCTCCCCTGTGCCCTGCCTCAGGCTGACCCAGGCACCTCTCCTCAGGACCTGCCACAGGCTGACCCAGGCATCTCTCCTCAGGACCTGCCTCAGGCTGACCCAGGAATCTCTCCTCAAGTCCTGCCTCAGGCTGATCCAGGCACCTCTCCACTGGGCTGTGCCACAGGCTGACGCAGGCACCTCTCCTCACGACCTGCCTCAGGCTGACCCAGGCACCTCTCCTCAGGACCTGCCTCAGGCTGACCCAGGCATCTTCCCACAGGACCTGCCTCAGGCTGACCCAGGCATCTCTTCTAAGGACCTGCCTGAGGCTGACCCAGGCATCTTCCCAGAGGCCCTGTCTCAGGCTGACCCAGGCACCTCTCCACTGGGCCCTTGTCAGGCTGACCAGGCATCTGTCCTCAAGTCCTGCCTCAGGCTAACCCAGGCACCTCTCCACTGGGCCCTGCCTCAGGCTGATCCAGGCACCTCTGCACTGGGCCCTGCCTCAGGCTGACCCAGGCACCTCTCCTCAGGACCTGCCTCAGGCTGACCAAGCCATCTTCCCACTGGACCTGCCTCAGGCTGACCCAGGCATCTCTCCTCAGGACCTGCCTCAGGCTGACCCAGGAATCTCTCCTCAAGTCCTGCCTCAGGCTGATCCAGGCACCTCTCCACTGGGCCGTGCCACAGGCTGACGCAGGCACCTCTCCTCACGACCTGCCTCAGGCTGACCCAGGCATCTTCCCACAGGACCTGCCTCAGGCTGACCCAGGCATCTCTTCTAAGGACCTGCCTCAGGCTGACCCGGGCACCTCTCCTCAGGACCTGCCTCAGGCTGACCACGGCATCTTCCCACAGGACCTGCCTCAGGTTTACCCAGGCATCTCTCCTCAGGACCTCCCTCAGGCTGACCCCAGCACCTCTCCTGACGACCTGCCTCAGGCTGACCCAGGCACCTCTCTACTGGGCCCTGCCTCAGGCTGACCCAGGTACCTCTCCTCAGGACCTGCCTCCGGCTGACCCAGGCACCTCTCCACTGGGCCCTGCCTCAGGCTGAACCAGGTACCTCTCCACTGGGCCCTGCCTCAGGCTGATCCAGGCACCTCTCCTCAGGACCTGCCTCCGGCTGACCCAGGCACCTCTCCACTGGGCCCTGCCTCAGGCTGACCCAGGCATCTCTCCACTGGGCCCTGCCTCAGGCTGATGCAGGCACCTCTCCACTGGGCCCTGCCTCAGGCTGACCCAGGCACCTGTCCACTGGGCCCTGCCTCTGGCTGACCCTGGCACCTCTCCACTGGGCCCTGCCTCAGGCTGACCCAGGCACCTCTCCACTGGGCCGTGCCACAGGCTGACCCAGGCACCTCTCCTCAGGACCTGCCTCAGGCTGACCCAGGCAACTCTCCAATGGCCCTGCCTCAGGCTGACCCAGGCACCTCTCCACTGGGCCCTGCCTCAGGCTGACACAGGCACCTCTCCACTGGGCCATGCCACAGGCTGACCCAGGCACCTCTCCTCAGGACCTGCCTCAGGCTGACCCAGGCAACTCTCCAATGGCCCTGCCTCAGGCTCACCAGGCATCTCTCCAAGGGCCCTGGCTCAGGCTGACCCAGGCATCTCTCCACTGGGACGTGGCTCAGGCTGACCCAGGCACCTCTCCTCAGGACCTGCCTCAGGCTGACCCAGGCATCTCTCCAATTGCCCTGCCTCAGGCTCACCAGGCATCTCTCCAAGGGCCCTGGCTCAGGCTGTCCCAGGCATCTCTCCACTGGGCCGTGCCACAGGCTGACCCAGGCACCTCTCCCCTGTGCCCTGCCTCAGGCTGACCCAGGCACCTCTCCTCAGGACCTGCCTCAGGCTGACCCAGGCATCTCTCCAATTGCCCTGCCTCAGGCTCACCAGGCATCTCTCCAAGGGCCCTGGCTCAGGCTGACCCAGGCACCTCTCCCCTGTGCCCTGCCTCAGGCTGACCCAGGCACCTCTCCTCAGGACCTGCCTCAGGCTGACCCAGGAATCTCTCCTCAAGTCCTGCCTCAGGCTGATCCAGGCACCTCTCCACTGGGCTGTGCCACAGGCTGACGCAGGCACCTCTCCTCACGACCTGCCTCAGGCTGACCCAGGCACCTCTCCTCAGGACCTGCCTCAGGCTGACCCGGGCACCTCTCCTCAGGACCTGCCTCAGGCTGACCACGGCATCTTCCCACAGGACCTGCCTCAGGTTTACCCTGGCACCTCTCCACTGGGCCCTGCCTCAGGCTGACCCTGGCACCTCTCCACTGGGCCCTGCCTCAGGCTGACACAGGCACCTCTCCACTGGGCCGTGCCACAGGCTGACCCAGGCACCTCTCCTCAGGACCTGCCTCAGGCTGACCCAGGCAACTCTCCAATGGCCCTGCCTCAGGCTCACCAGGCATCTCTCCAAGGGCCCTGGCTCAGGCTGACCCAGGCATCTCTCCACTGGGATGTGGCTCAGGCTGACCCAGGCACCTCTCCTCAGGACCTGCCTCAGGCTGACCCAGGCATCTCTCCAATTGCCCTGCCTCAGGCTCACCAGGCATCTCTCCAAGGGCCCTGGCTCAGACTGACACAGGCATCTCTCCACTGGGCCGTGCCACAGGCTGACCCAGGCACCTCTCCTCAGGACCTGCCTCAGGCTGACCCAGGCATCTCTCCAATTGCCGTGCCTCAGGCTCACCAGGCATCTCTCCAAGGGCCCTGGCTCAGGCTGACCCAGGCACCTCTCCCCTGTGCCCTGCCTCAGGCTGACCCAGGCACCTCTCCTCAGGACCTGCCTCAGGCTGACCCAGGCATCTCTCCTCAGGACCTGCCTCAGGCTGACCCAGGAATCTCTCCTCAAGTCCTGCCTCAGGCTGATCCAGGCACCTCTCCACTGGGCCGTGCCACAGGCTGACGCAGGCACCTCTCCTCACGACCTGCCTCAGGCTGACCCAGGCATCTTCCCACAGGACCTGCCTCAGGCTGACCCAGGCATCTCTTCTAAGGACCTGCCTCAGGCTGACCCGGGCACCTCTCCTCAGGACCTGCCTCAGGCTGACCACGGCATCTTCCCACAGGACCTGCCTCAGGTTTACCCAGGCATCTCTCCTCAGGACCTCCCTCAGGCTGACCCCAGCACCTCTCCTGACGACCTGCCTCAGGCTGACCCAGGCACCTCTCTACTGGGCCCTGCCTCAGGCTGACCCAGGTACCTCTCCTCAGGACCTGCCTCCGGCTGACCCAGGCACCTCTCCACTGGGCCCTGCCTCAGGCTGAACCAGGTACCTCTCCACTGGGCCCTGCCTCAGGCTGACCCAGGCACCTCTCCTCAGGACCTGCCTCCGGCTGACCCAGGCACCTCTCCACTGGGCCCTGCCTCAGGCTGACCCAGGCATCTCTCCACTGGGCCCTGCCTCAGGCTGATGCAGGCACCTCTCCACTGGGCCCTGCCTCAGGCTGACCCAGGCACCTGTCCACTGGGCCCTGCCTCTGGCTGACCCTGGCACCTCTCCACTGGGCCCTGCCTCAGGCTGACCCAGGCACCTCTCCCCTGTGCCCTGCCTCAGGCTGACCCAGGCAACTCTCCAATGGCCCTGCCTCAGGCTCACCAGGCATCTCTCCAAGGGCCCTGGCTCAGGCTGACCCAGGCATCTCTCCACTGGGACGTGGCTCAGGCTGACCCAGGCACCTCTCCTCAGGACCTGCCTCAGGCTGACCCAGGCATCTCTCCAATTGCCCTGCCTCAGGCTCACCAGGCATCTCTCCAAGGGCCCTGGCTCAGGCTGTCCCAGGCATCTCTCCACTGGGCCGTGCCACAGGCTGACCCAGGCACCTCTCCCCTGTGCCCTGCCTCAGGCTGACCCAGGCACCTCTCCTCAGGACCTGCCTCAGGCTGACCCAGGCATCTCTCCAATTGCCCTGCCTCAGGCTCACCAGGCATCTCTCCAAGGGCCCTGGCTCAGGCTGACCCAGGCACCTCTCCCCTGTGCCCTGCCTCAGGCTGACCCAGGCACCTCTCCTCAGGACCTGCCTCAGGCTGACCCAGGAATCTCTCCTCAAGTCCTGCCTCAGGCTGATCCAGGCACCTCTCCACTGGGCTGTGCCACAGGCTGACGCAGGCACCTCTCCTCACGACCTGCCTCAGGCTGATCCAGGCACCTCTCCTCAGGACCTGCCTCAGGCTGACCCGGGCACCTCTCCTCAGGACCTGCCTCAGGCTGACCACGGCATCTTCCCACAGGACCTGCCTCAGGTTTACCCTGGCACCTCTCCACTGGGCCCTGCCTCAGGCTGACCCTGGCACCTCTCCACTGGGCCCTGCCTCAGGCTGACACAGGCACCTCTCCACTGGGCCGTGCCACAGGCTGACCCAGGCACCTCTCCTCAGGACCTGCCTCAGGCTGACCCAGGCAACTCTCCAATGGCCCTGCCTCAGGCTCACCAGGCATCTCTCCAAGGGCCCTGGCTCAGGCTGACCCAGGCATCTCTCCACTGGGATGTGGCTCAGGCTGACCCAGGCACCTCTCCTCAGGACCTGCCTCAGGCTGACCCAGGCATCTCTCCAATTGCCCTGCCTCAGGCTCACCAGGCATCTCTCCAAGGGCCCTGGCTCAGACTGACACAGGCATCTCTCCACTGGGCCGTGCCACAGGCTGACCCAGGCACCTCTCCTCAGGACCTGCCTCAGGCTGACCCAGGCATCTCTCCAATTGCCGTGCCTCAGGCTCACCAGGCATCTCTCCAAGGGCCCTGGCTCAGGCTGACCCAGGCACCTCTCCCCTGTGCCCTGCCTCAGGCTGACCCAGGCACCTCTCCTCAGGACCTGCCTCAGGCTGACCCAGGCATCTCTCCTCAGGACCTGCCTCAGGCTGACCCAGGAATCTCTCCTCAAGTCCTGCCTCAGGCTGATCCAGGCACCTCTCCACTGGGCCGTGCCACAGGCTGACGCAGGCACCTCTCCTCACGACCTGCCTCAGGCTGACCCAGGCATCTTCCCACAGGACCTGCCTCAGGCTGACCCAGGCATCTCTTCTAAGGACCTGCCTCAGGCTGACCCGGGCACCTCTCCTCAGGACCTGCCTCAGGCTGACCACGGCATCTTCCCACAGGACCTGCCTCAGGTTTACCCAGGCATCTCTCCTCAGGACCTCCCTCAGGCTGACCCCAGCACCTCTCCTGACGACCTGCCTCAGGCTGACCCAGGTACCTCTCTACTGGGCCCTGCCTCAGGCTGACCCAGGTACCTCTCCTCAGGACCTGCCTCCGGCTGACCCAGGCACCTCTCCACTGGGCCCTGCCTCAGGCTGACCCAGGCACCTCTCCCCTGTGCCCTGCCTCAGGCTGACCCAGGCACCTCTCCTCAGGACCTGCCTCAGGCTGACTCAGGCACCTCTCCACTGGGCCCTGCCTCAGGCTGACCCAGGCACCTCTCCCCTGTGCCCTGCCTCAGGCTGACCCAGGCACCTCTCCTCAGGACCTGCCTCAGGCTGACCCAGGCATCTCTCCAATTGCCCTGCCTCAGGCTCACCAGGCATCTCTCCAAGGGCCGTGGCTCAGGCTGACACAGGCATCTCTCCACTGGGCCGTGCCACAGGCTGACCCAGGCACCTCTCCTCAGGACCTGCCTCAGGCTGACCCAGGCATCTCTCCAATTGCCCTGCCTCAGGCTCACCAGGCATCTCTCCAAGGGCCCTGGCTCAGGCTGACCCAGGCACCTCTCCCCTGTGCCCTGCCTCAGGCTGACCCAGGCACCTCTCCTCAGGACCTGCCTCAGGCTGACCCAGGCATCTCTCCAATTGCCCTGCCTCAGGCTCACCAGGCATCTCTCCAAGGGCCCTGGCTCAGGCTGACCCAGGCACCTCTCCCCTGTGCCCTGCCTCAGGCTGACCCAGGCACCTCTCCTCAGGACCTGCCTCAGGCTGACCCAGGCATCTCTCCTCAAGTCCTGCGTCAGGCTGACCCAGGCACCTCTCTACTGGGCCCTGCCTCAGGCTGACCCAGGCACCTCTCTACTGGGCCCTGCCTCAGGATGACCCAGGCACCTCTCTACTGGGCTGTGCCACAGGCTGACCCAGGCATCTCTCCTCAGTACCTGCCTCAGGCTGTCCCAGGCACCTCTCCCCTGTGCCCTGCCTCAGGCTGACCCAGGCACCTCTCCACTGGGCCTTGCCTCCGGCTGATCCAGGCACCTCTCCTCAGGACCTGCCTCAGACTGCCCCAGGCACCTCTCCACTGGGCCCTGCCCCAGGCTGACCAGGTACCTCTCCACCGGGCCCTTCCTCAGGCTGTCCAGGCACCTCTCCACTGGGCCCTACCTCAGGCTGACCCAGGGACCTCTGGACAGGGCGCTGCCTCAGGCTGACCCAGGCATCTCTCCTCAGGACCTGCCTCAGGCTAACCCAGGCACCTCTCCACTGGGCCCTGCCTCAGGCTGATCCAGGCACCTCTGCACTGGGCCCTGCCTCAGGCTGACCCAGGCACCTCTCCTCAGGACCTGCCTCAGGCTGACCAAGCCATCTTCCCACAGGACCTGCCTCAGGCTGACCCAAGCACCTCTCCCCTGGGCTGTGCCTCAGGTTGACCCAGGCACCTCTCCTCAGGACCTGCCTGAGGCTGACACAGGCACCTCTCCCCTCAGCTGTGCCTCAGGTTGACCCAGGCACCTCTCCTCAGGACCTGCCTGAGGCTGACCCAGGCACCTATCCCCTGGGCTGTGCCTCAGGCTGACCCAGGCACCTCTCCTCAGGACCTGCCTGAGGCTGACCCAGGCACCTATCCCCTGGGCTGTGCCTCAGGTTGACCCAGGCACCTCTCCTCAAGACCTGCCTGAGGCTGACCCAGGCACCTCTCCCCTCGGCTGTGCCTCAGGTTGACCCAGGCACCTCTCCTCAGGACCTGCCTGAGGCTGACCCAGGCACCTATCCCCTGGGCTGTGCCTCAGGCTGACCCAGGCACCTCTCCTCAAGACCTGCCTGAGGCTGACCCAGGCATCTTCCCACAGGCCCTACCTCAGGCTGACCCAGGCAACTCTTCACTGGGCCCTGCCTCAGGCAGATCCAGGCACCTCTCCACTAGGCCCGGCCTCAGGCTGACCAGGCATCTCTCCTCAAGACCTGCCTCAGGCTGACCCAGGCACCTCTCCTCAAGACCTGCCTGAGGCTGACCCAGGCATCTTCCCAGAGGCCCTGTCTCAGGCTGACCCAGGCACCTCTCCACTGGGCCCTTGTCAGGCTGACCAGGCATCTGTCCTCAAGTCCTGCCTCAGGCTAACCCAGGCACCTCTCCACTGGGCCCTGCCTCAGGCTGATCCAGGCACCTCTGCACTGGGCCCTGCCTCAGGCTGACCCAGGCACCTCTCCTCAGGACCTGCCTCAGGCTGACCAAGCCATCTTCCCACTGGACCTGCCTCAGGCTGACCCAGGCATCTCTCCTCAGGACCTGCCTCAGGCTGACCCAGGAATCTCTCCTCAAGTCCTGCCTCAGGCTGATCCAGGCACCTCTCCACTGGGCCGTGCCACAGGCTGACGCAGGCACCTCTCCTCACGACCTGCCTCAGGCTGACCCAGGCATCTTCCCACAGGACCTGCCTCAGGCTGACCCAGGCATCTCTTCTAAGGACCTGCCTCAGGCTGACCCGGGCACCTCTCCTCAGGACCTGCCTCAGGCTGACCACGGCATCTTCCCACAGGACCTGCCTCAGGTTTACCCAGGCATCTCTCCTCAGGACCTCCCTCAGGCTGACCCCAGCACCTCTCCTGACGACCTGCCTCAGGCTGACCCAGGCACCTCTCTACTGGGCCCTGCCTCAGGCTGACCCAGGTACCTCTCCTCAGGACCTGCCTCCGGCTGACCCAGGCACCTCTCCACTGGGCCCTGCCTCAGGCTGAACCAGGTACCTCTCCACTGGGCCCTGCCTCAGGCTGATCCAGGCACCTCTCCTCAGGACCTGCCTCCGGCTGACCCAGGCACCTCTCCACTGGGCCCTGCCTCAGGCTGACCCAGGCATCTCTCCACTGGGCCCTGCCTCAGGCTGATGCAGGCACCTCTCCACTGGGCCCTGCCTCAGGCTGACCCAGGCACCTGTCCACTGGGCCCTGCCTCTGGCTGACCCTGGCACCTCTCCACTGGGCCCTGCCTCAGGCTGACCCAGGCACCTCTCCACTGGGCCGTGCCACAGGCTGACCCAGGCACCTCTCCTCAGGACCTGCCTCAGGCTGACCCAGGCAACTCTCCAATGGCCCTGCCTCAGGCTGACCCAGGCACCTCTCCACTGGGCCCTGCCTCAGGCTGACACAGGCACCTCTCCACTGGGCCGTGCCACAGGCTGACCCAGGCACCTCTCCTCAGGACCTGCCTCAGGCTGACCCAGGCAACTCTCCAATGGCCCTGCCTCAGGCTCACCAGGCATCTCTCCAAGGGCCCTGGCTCAGGCTGTCCCAGGCATCTCTCCACTGGGCCGTGCCACAGGCTGACCCAGGCACCTCTCCACTGGGCCGTGCCACAGGCTGACCCAGGCACCTCTCCTCAGGACCTGCCTCAGGCTGACCCAGGCAACTCTCCAATGGCCCTGCCTCAGGCTCACCAGGCATCTCTCCAAGGGCCCTGGCTCAGGCTGACCCAGGCATCTCTCCACTGGGACGTGGCTCAGGCTGACCCAGGCACCTCTCCTCAGGACCTGCGTCAGGCTGACCCAGGCATCTCTCCAATTGCCCTGCCTCAGGCTCACCAGGCATCTCTCCAAGGGCCCTGGCTCAGGCTGTCCCAGGCATCTCTCCACTGGGCCGTGCCACAGGCTGACCCAGGCACCTCTCCCCTGTGCCCTGCCTCAGGCTGACCCAGGCACCTCTCCTCAGGACCTGCCTCAGGCTGACCCAGGCATCTCTCCTCAAGTCCTGCGTCAGGCTGTCCCAGGCACCTCTCTACTGGGCCCTGCCTCAGGATGACCCAGGCATCTCTCCAATTGCCCTGCCTCAGGCTCACCAGGCATCTCTCCAAGGGCCCTGGCTCAGGCTGACCCAGGCATCTCTCCACTGGGACGTGGCTCAGGCTGACCCAAGCTCCTCTCCCCTGTGCCCTGCCTCAGGCTGACCCAGGCACCTCTCCTCAGGACCTGCCTCAGGCTGACCCAGGCATCTCTCCTCAGTACCTGCCTCAGGCTGACTCAGGCACCTCTCCAAGTGTTCTGCCTCAGGCTGACCCAGGAACTTCTCCACTGGGACCTGCCTCAGGCTCATCAGGCATCTCTCCTCAGGACCTGCCTCAGGCTCATCAGGCATCTCTCCTCGGGGCCCTTGCATCCTCTTATTCTGCGAGGTGTTTGTTGTGGCCCCACCATTGTTTCTTCTCCTGAAATGCTCGCTCTGTGCCTGGGCTTTTGCTATGGAACATTGAAAGCCATGATGTCGAGTTTTTCTCCTGTAGAGGCCCCACGTTACCACCTTCTGGAGACATCACCAGCTAGCTGCTGCCTATGGAGGCTATGTGTCAGCTGTCAGGGTCCTGGGAAAGATGGCGTCACCATCCCAGCTGTATTAACACGTTCACTGGACGGGCAAGGGGATTTTTTGCCTTGCTTCGTTTTTCCTGAGGCCTGAAAGATGAGAATAACAGAACAGGAAGTACTTGCACATTCTCAGGCTGCAGAGGCGGCCAGACTCACCCCCCAAACAGGGGACTGGGCGTCCCAGAGGAAGTGTTGGTGGAAGGGAATGCATGTGCAGGAGCGCTTTGATTTTCCTGGCCTTCCCTCACCCTGGGCCAGGCCGGCAGGACTCTGAACGCTAGGCGGAGGCCAGGGTTTGCATGAATGAGTCCATGGCTTCTCCCTCCAGGCTGAGGAAAGGGAGAGTGGCCTCAAGAGGCCTTGGGGGAGCTTGAAAGGCAGTCTTTGAGCCCCTGGCCAGGGGCTGCAGGGAGAAATGTGAACAAAGGCTGGCGCCTGACACTCAGAAGACCCCAGAGGGGTGAGGCGGGGCCTGGTGCTGCCCAGCGGGTGAGGGCACCAGAGGGCCAGGCTGGACCTGGTGGAAGCCCTAGGAGGCAGGGCCTTGCAGCACTGTGGTCCAGGGAGAAGCAGCAGGCCACGCAGAGGACAGGGGTTTTGGGGTGCCCACAGGGTCCTCCTCCCCTGAAGGCCTCCTTGACCAGGTCTGAGCACAGGATGAAGGGAACAGGCTTCTGAAGTTGGAAATAGAAAAGAGGCTTAAGCTGGACTCACCTGGACTTTGTAACACCTGAAAAAACAAGTTACATTAATGACATAGGATGTATTCTATGACAGAAGTGGCCAGAGGCAAGGGCTCTACTGGCCAGGTTGCCCTGGCAAGGGCTTGGCTGACCCTGAAGGCAGTGACGAGTTTCCTGGCACCGCACCGAGTGAACCCATTTCCTGTACGGTCTCCATCTCTCTCCATCTGCTTGGGCAAGGAGGGGATTTGCTCTTTTACTTAATGATAATACATTTTGGGCAAATTTCTATTATCTACACCACAGCATGACACCACTATTTTACAGTATTTCCATGAACATCCTCATTATGAATTTTCAAAAAAGATTTCACAGATCCCTGATTTGAAGAGAAGCTTCGTTTTCAGGTTTTGCTACAGTGCACGTTTCTGCCTGTGTCCGAGCATTATGACTTTCTGCAGCATAGCTGGAAAGGGCCTGGGCACTCACAATCAGGTAGATGTGGCAAACGACTTCTGAGAAATAGCAGCAGTGTATGCGGATGCCTGTTCAGTGTTCTCCTCCCTGTTGGCTAGCACTCAACAGTCTGATCCTTGTGGAGCTCAAGGAAAACTGTAGCATACTGGAGTTCTGACTTTCACTTCTCCCACTTCTCTCCATATTTTCATATATACAGGATGCTTTATGTCTCATCATTTGGGTAGTACAGAACTACCTATGGCTTATAAAAATGAATTGTTAACCAGGTGCAGTGGCACACACCTGTAGTCCAGGCTATCAGCTACTTGGGGAGGCTGAGGCAGGAGGATCACAAATTGAAGGCTACCTGAGCTACTTAGACTCTGCCTCAAAATAAAAGTTTAACCCAGGCTTGGGGTGTAGCTTGGTGCTAATCACTTGCCCAGCAGGTGTGAAGCCCTGGGTCAAATCCCCAGCACTGAGAACCCAGGCAGAGTTGCAGGTGAGACCACTGTTCCTCGGAGCTGGGACCCACAGCCTAGGTGTCCGCCTACCCTCCAGGACCCCCCTACAGGGAGCCCAGCAGCTGCCACGGCCCCTCTTCTGACATTTTCCTCCTGGTTTCCAAAGGCTCCCGCTGTCTTCTCGGGCAGTGTGTCGCTGCCTGCTCTCTTCCTGTACTGGGCGATGTGACCACTGTGTCCCCAGGTTCCAGCTTGCTTAGTGATTTTGGGCTTGCACTCCTCTCTGTTTGCTGATGTAAGGCAGAAGCTTAGAGAGCTGATTCTAAATCTCCCTTCTTCTTCCTGAACACACACACCATGCTACAAATCCCCTGCGATCACCTGAGCGCACACCTGCATCCTCAGTCCCCTACCATCACTGCCTCTGCTGAACCCTACAAACTCTGACATTGTCTTTTCACTTAGTCCAAAATATTTTAAAACTCCTCTGGAGATTTCTTCTTTGATCCATGTGCTACTTAGATGTGTGTTGCTGCGTTTCTAAGTATTTGGGGACTTTCCGGCCACCTTTCTGGCCTTGATCCTAGTTTAGTCTGCTGTGTTCTGGCAGCATGCTCTCTTTCTGTTTTCAGCTGGTACAGGTGTGGCTTCTGGCCAGGAACACGGTCTGTCTCAAGAACAGTGCAGGGGGAGCTCGGAGAGACGTGCACTCAGCAGCCGTGGGGTGGAGCACTGTCCACGGCAAGAGACAGGGCTGGCTGGCGGTGCAGGTTCCAGGGTGCCCTTCCCAGGTCTCTGCCTGTGGACCTGTCAGTCAGGATGGCCGCCATTCTAGCTGGAAAAGCAGGTTGCCTCCGCTCTGCCTCTGGGCCTTGTTTGAGTGGCTCGCATCTGCCCTCTCACACATTGATCACGTCTTCACACCAAAATTTTTGAAATCCTTGTAGAAACGCGCAGCACCGCACTGCGCCTACAGCCACCCTGCCGTACGACACACACCAGCATCGTGCTCCTGTCCAGCTGCGACTCAGGGGCCCTGATCGGCCTCTGCCCTCTCCCTCATCGCCCTGGCCTCTGCTGACCAGCTTTCTTCTCCTCCTCCCAGATCCGCTTGCTGGATTCACATAGGAATGAGACCAGGTGGAACTTGTCTGTGTCTGGCTCACTGCCCTTGGCGTGACGTTCTCCAGTTCCACCTGCGGGGTCTCAGGTGACAGGACCTCTCTTTCTTACAGGAGACAGTGCTCCTCTGTGTACATGGACCACACTGTCTTTGTCCACTTGGGCTGTTTCTGTCCTGGGCTGCTCTGTGTACTGCAGTGCACCTGGGGGTGCAGACGTCTCCTGGACATACCAAGGCGTCACCTTTGAGACCCACCCGGTGCTGGGGTTTCAGTCACACTGCTTTCCATGCCGCGGGTGCTGCTGCACGTTCCCACTCATCCTTCCTGGGGCCAGGTGAGATCGCAGGGGCTTCATCCGCAGCTCCCTGGGGGTTAGTGAGGCTGACCTTTTTACCCCCGTATTTCTGGTGACCATTTTGAGAAGTGTCTACTTAGGTCATTGCCTGTTTTCAAGGGTTATTTTTTCCAAGGGTTGGTTTTTGGCTTTTTGCTGTTGAGCTTTTAGAATGGCTGTGCGTTCTGGATCACCGCCCCTCCCTGGACGAAGTTTCCGAGTATTTTCTCCCCTTCTGTGGGATGTCCCTTGGCTGTGCAGAGGCTTTTACTCGGTGTGATCTCGTTTCGCTGATGCTTCCTGTGCTTTGGGGCTCTTTTAAAAACCTCCTTGCTCCCCCGAAGCCCAGAAGCCCGTGCTGTGCTCCCCCTCGTGCTTTGACAGTCCCGAGTCTGACATCTCAGGCTCTCGTGTTTCGAGCCGATTTCTGTGACTGGCAGGGGGCCGGCTGCACTCTTCTGTCCTCTCTCCGCCCTGAATGGCGAGGAGGGCAGCCGTGAGCTGTGGCCTCTCCCACTCTCTCCTGCGCCTTGGCCAGCTGCTGCCCACGTGAGCGGCTGTGCTGCCCTTGTGGCGCGGTGCCTGGAAATTCAGGAGCAGCGGCACCTCCTGCCTGGCTCCTTTTGCTCAGGGGATTTGGTGGTTCTGTGTGAGTTTCAGGACTTTTTCTAGTTCTCTGAAGAATGACATTTTCCTGACAGGGTTTTCTCGGCTCTAGTTTGCTTTGGGTGATGTGGACATTGTAATGATGTGGACTGTTAGAGTCCACAAACCCAGGATGTCTATTTGTTTTCCTTGGTGTATGTCCTACTCCATTTTCTAAATCAACGCTTTTTAATTTTTATTGTAGTTGTCTTTTAACTATCTGTTAAATTTATTCCCAGGTGTATTTTATTTGCACTATTGTAAATGGAATTGCTTTCTTGGTTTCTATTTCATGATTTGGTATTGGCATGTAGAAATGCTACTGAGTCTTGCAGGTTGATTTTGTATTCAACGACGTTGCTGAATTTGTTTATCAGTTCATTTGACTGTTTTTTGGTGGTGTCTCTGAGGTTTTCTCTCTGTAAGATCATGTCGTCTGCGGTGACATTTTGATTCCTTTACTAATGTGGGTGCCATTTCTTTCTTCTCTTCCTGGTTTCTCGGGAGGTCTTCTGGCACTAGGTCTAGTACAAGTGGTGAAGGTGGGACCCTGTCTAGGCCTCGGAGAGAAGCAGCCGGCTCTTGCACACTTGGGTGACCTCGCCGTTGGCTGGTGTCCTGCATCCTCTTTGTCATGCAGGCTCAGGCTGCCTCTTCTCAAGTGGCCAGCACTCTCACCATGAGGCTGTGCTGGGCTTCACCAGGTGGTCTTCCTCGTTCAGGGATGACGATGTGGTCTTCGTCCTTCGTTTTGTGACGCTGGGCCATGTTTGTCAGTTGTCATGTGCTGAGTCACCCGTGGTCTCTGATGACCCTACCCCGTGGTGGCCAGGGATCTTCTTGACGAGCGGGGGCTCCGTTTGCTCGGGTTTCGGTGGGTTTGGCCTCCGTGTTCGTCAAGGATGTTGGTCTGTGGCTCTTTCTTTTCTTTGTCTTACCCTGTTGGCCTGGGTGCCGGGTTAGGCTTGTAGAATGAATTTGGAAGAATTCCCTCCTCTTCTTTTTTTTAAAATCAGCACTTTTTGGGGTTCCATCTCTCATGTGGTCTTGCAGCCACCCCGCAGAGGTTAGCCCAGGTGACTTACCCCTAAGCCTGAGCCCCTGCAAGCAGCACTTCACCTGGCCAGCCAGAGCCTCCCACAGGACCCTGCCTCCCTCCCGCCTGCCACCCGGGCTGCCCTTCACCGGCGCCCCCAGGGCTCCATGCTTGTTGCCACCACTACTCCGAACAGCTCTCTGTGGCTCCAGGGGCACTCTGCCTTGGCCTGTCCTCTGCTGGTGGCCTCCGGTCCCTCCTGTGCACCCACTCTGACCTGCGTTGTCTCTCTCAAAGGCCTCTGTGAACATCCTTTAAGGGCAGGTCTGCTGGTGACGCTTCAGCTTTTCATTCCTCCTTCATTTTTTTGGAGGATGATTTTGCTAGCCATAAAATCTCGGACTGGTGGCTTTTTCTTTTAACACGTTGAAGAGCTCACTCCTGTGTTATTATGAAAAATGTATCTGGCCTTCTTCCCTATTTCTGGGCACACAGCTCCTAGTACCTCGGAATCTTAAATGCCTCTGTGTGAACTAATGCTCGTGCTCCCAGGCAGCCTCCAGATGGGAACTGACGGCCAGGGGAGCCAAGCACAGGATTAGGGCTTGGAATCTCCTATTCCACCCCAGTGGGCCCGGGTGGGGAGGGGCTGAAGACCGAGTTGATGGCCAGTGTCCAGCGAGGGTATCGACCATGCCTGTGCAGGAAGCCTCCATAAACCCAGAAGGACAGGCCTCCGAGCCTCCCAGGTTGGGGAGAGGGTATGGGTTTCTGGAGAGCATGGCCCTGGGGACAGAGCCACACCCTCCCCACCCCCTGCCCTGTGTGTCTCCTCCTGTGCTCTCCAGCTGCTCTCTCTGTTTCCTCTGCAGCAAGCCGGGAGGGTGAAAGTGCTCCCCAGAGTCCTGGAGCCAGCCTAGTGAAGCAGCTTGTCCCAGCAGGGACGGGGAACTCCGGAGAGGGCGCCAGAGGAGGCTGGAGCTGGCCATTGCCCCCTTCAGGCCACCTGACCAAACCAGGGAGCGCATCCTGGGGACTGCTTCACAGCAGCTAAGTTCCCCTCCCACACTCCAAAATACCCGCGGATTTCCTGTTATCTTCATCAGAACTGCTGGAAAAGGGTCCCCTCTGAGGCCGGCCCTCTGGAGTCCTGTTCCGCACATGGAAATCCATGCTGCTGCCCGGTCAGCTGCTCCTCCACGGCCCCCGTGACCCTCTGCCTGCCCCTGGCTTCACGGCGGTGGCTGCCCCAACCTCGAGTCTCAGATGGAGCCAGTTCGTGGTGTGGTTGGCAGCTTTTGTCCCCTGAGTGAGCAGCGTGGGTCCCGGGCCCTAGGCATCTGGGGAGCACCCTGCGGTGGGCTGGGAGGTCCAGAGCTCCGCCACACGACGCCCTCCTCTCCAGCCTGGGCTCCCCAAGCTGGCCCCCTCCTCCGCTTTGCTGGGTCCAGTCCTGGGCCTCCTCTGGTTCCCTGTGCTTTGCTGGTCTGTCTCCCGGCTCTGCCCCTCCAGGAAGACGGAGGGGCGGCCCAGTCTGCTTCTGCGAGTGCTGCCCAGCACCCAGAGCAGCCGCAGAGCAGTCTTGCTCAGAGCGTGCACACAGTCGCCCCGCCTCTGGGGCCCCTGGAGTGACCCCAGTGCAGGCTTCCAGCCGAGGACTGTACGCTGGCCCTGCTGGTCCTGGGCTGCTATGACCAGGTGGCTTCTGCTCCCTGTAGTGTCCCCCGAGGTTCTGGCTTGGACTTGGGGAATTCATGCTTTATGGGTTTGACCTTTCCCCTTGGTGTTTCGTTCCTACTGTCGTTTCACAGGAAGATGGCCTCGATCTTACCTTCCGGGTATTCCACAAAACTCTTAAATTCCAGTAACAATAATTAAAAATTCCAAGGCATCTTTCCTGTAATGGGTTCTTCATGACATTTTTATCTTAAAAATGCAACGTCTCCTAGGTCTTTTCATCCTCTAGTGAGATGCTCTGCCTGTGTGGGCTTTATACTGCCTCCTGCTCTGCCCGTCCTGCCCCCCACTCCCTGCTGAGGGTCCTTCAGGTGGCCTCTCCTGCTCTGCCCGTCCTGCCCCCTACTCCCTGCTGAGGGTCCTTAGGTGGCCTCTCCTGCTCTGCCCATCCTGCCCCCCACTCCCTGCTGAGGGTCCTTAGGTGGCCTCTCCTGCTCTGCCCATCCTGCCCCCCACTCCCTGCTGAGGGTCCTTGAGGTGGCCTCTCCTGCTCTGCCCATCCTGACGCCTACTCCCTGCTGTGGCGGGAGCTGGCGGGTGGTCTGTCGTGTGGCTTGTCAGGAGCTGTGCTGGTGGGACTTCTCGCATGAGTCTGCCCACACAGGGACGTGGCTTTGGGGTACCTGGGCCTTTGTCTGAATGTGGGAGTGAGAGACCTGATCCCTCAGGTGGCGCCCCATGCTGAGCCCTGTGCAGACCAGGTTCCTGTCCTTCCTCCCACATTCAAGGGACCTAGGGCTTCCAGGAGGCTGTGCAGGCGTCTGGGGACAGCTGCTCAGCAGCAGCTGGGGTGAGTGTCCAACGACTCCTCCTCCTGGCCCTGCTGGGTCCAGGCCTGCAGACCTCACCTTCTCCTGGCAGCGGGTGGCTCCTGGACCACATGGCGCCAGTCACGGGTAATGGCAGGTCTTGTGTTACTGGGCATCTCGGAGATGAGCTCAGTCACAGCTCCATAAGAGGAAACTGCCACCCTCTGTGGAGGGCCTGGCTCATCCCCAGCTCCTGGAAGTCTCAAGATCTGGAGGAAGCACGGCACCACCAAAGGAGCAAAGCAAGTTCACACTCGACCAAAGAGACGGACGTCTGCGGACGACTAGAAAAAGAATCCAAAGGAGTCATCGGATAGCTCAGCGAACCATGGCAGAACACAGATAACCATAAAAGAGATCTTGGGAAACAATATGAGAAGAAAGATTTTCAATGGAGATACAAACCATAAAAAGGAACCAAACAGGAATTCTGGAGCAAACTGAACATATTATCTATCATATGATGATAAAGGGATTGATTTATCAAGAGGACGTGACAATTATAAATGTATACAGATGTTGACAGACTGAAGGGAGAACCAGATAGCCATGCAGTAAGGGTGGGAGACCCTAATACCTCACTTCAAAGCTTCACGGGATCATCCAGACAAGATCAATAAGGACACAGTGGCCTTGAGTCGCTCTATGCACCAGACTTGACGGACCTGTTCAGACTCACCCTCAGCAGTCAGGAGCACTTTCTGCTCAAGGGCACAGCATATGTTGGGCCACAAACCAACTCTTAACAAATTTAAGGTGGCAATTACATCCATTATCTTTTCTACCCCCTATGGGATGAAACTTGATATCAGTGACAGGAAGAATCTCAAACAATTCAGATGTATGAAATTAAATAATACACGCCTGAACAACCAGTGGATCAAAGAGGAAATTAAAAGGGAAACGTAAAAATATCTTAAGACAGATGACAATGGCAAAACACGCCAAAACTTGTGTCATGCAGTAAAGTTCTAAGAAGGAAGTTACAGCAATACATACCTACATTAAGGTAAAGAACAGATCTCAAAGAAAAACCTGACAACTGCTCAAGGAACTAGGGAAAGGAAAACTAAGCCCCAGATCAGCATAAATAAACAAAATAGAGGAAGGAAAGGAGGGAGGGAGGGAGGAGGGAGGGAGGGAGGGAGGGAGGGGGGAGGGAGGGAGGGAGGGAGGGAGGGGGGAGGGAGGAGGGAGGGAGGGAGGGAGGGGGGAGGGAGGAGGGAGGAGGGAGGGAGGGAGGGGGGGAGGGAGGAAAGGAGGGAGGGAGGGAGGAAGGAAGGAAAGAAAGGAAGGAAAGGAGGGAGGGAGGGAGGAGGGAGGGAGGGAAGGAGGGAGGGAGGGAGGAAGGAAGGAAAGAAAGGAAGGAAAGGAGGGAGGGAGGGAGGAAGGGAGGAGGGAGGAGGGAGGGGGGAGGGAGGGAGGAGGGAGGGGGGAGGGAGGGAGGAGGGAGGGAGGAGGGAGGGAGGGGGGAGGGAGGGAGGGAGGGAGGGAGGAAAGGAGGGAGGAGGGAGGGAGGGAGGGGGGAGGGAGGGAGGGAGGAAGGAAGGAAGGAAAGAAGGGAAGGCAAGGAGGGAGGGAGGGCGGCAGGGAGGGAGGGAGGAAGGAAAGAAAGGAAGGAAAGGAGGGAGGGAGGGAGGGAGGGAGGAGGGAGGGAGGGAGGGAGGGAGGGAGGAGGGAGGGAGGAGGGAGGGAGGGAAGGGAGGGAGGAAGGAAGGAAAGAAAGGAAGGAAAGGAGGGAGGGAGGGAGGCAGGGAGGGAGGGAGGGAGGAAGGAAGGAAAGAAAGGAAGGAAAGGAGGGAGGGAGGGAGGGAGGAAGGAAGGAAAGAAAGGAAGGAAAGGAGGGAGGGAGGGAGGGAGGAAGGAAGGAAAGAAAGGAAGGAAAGGAGGGAGGGAGGGAGGGAGGAAGGAAGGAAGGAGAGAGGGAGGGAGGAAGAAAAAAGGAAAGAAGAAAAGATAGAAAGGAAGGAAGGAAGGAAGAAAGAACAAAAGAAAGAAAGAGAAAAAAAGAAAGAAAAGTAAACCAGCCACCCAGGGTGGGGCTGAAGGAAGACCAGGCAGGAGTGAGAAGTCTGGGCTTCTTTTGCCGGTTGTGTACTGTGTGCTCCAAAAACTCGAAGAAGGGGTTTTGAATAAGGAAATCTCTCTCTTCGAGGAGATAGAAGCATTTAACTTTATTATTCAGTGTTTAAGTGTTTTGAAGCATCACATGGTGCCCCACTTACATATATATTTAATGTTCGTGTTTTTATGTATTAGTTTAAAAGTAAATTTAATTTAAAAAGACTCAGCATACTTTTTTTTAAGATCAACAAATTGTCAACCATCTAGGTAGACTGACAGGAAAACAGAAGGTGCAAACCAATAAAATCAGAAATGACAGCGGGGCCATTAGAAATAATGCCATGGAAGAAAAACTGAGATGTCCAGGAACAATTACAGGCTGACAGGGAAACCTGCTGTAGGTGGACAAGCCCGTAGGCACATACAACCTCCAGCCTGAACTACAAAGAGATAGCAGATGGGACAGACTAATAATGGAAAGCCCCAACGCAGAGAGGAGCCGCCGCCCTGCGCTCCTGACCGCGCCCCGTGACACACCCCCGCCCTCCATGACATGCCCTCCATGACACACCCCCGCCCTCCATGACATGCCCTCCATGACACGCTCCCGCCCTCCATGACACACCCCCGCCCTCCATGACATGCCCTCCATGACACGCTCCCGCCCTCCATGACACGCCCCCCGCCCTCCATGACACGCCCCCGCCCTCCATGACTCGCCCCCCGCCCTCCATGACACGCCTCCGCCCTCCATGACACGCCCCCGCCCTCCATGACACGCCCCCGCCCTCCATGACACGCCCCCGCCCTCCATGACACGCCCCCCTCGCGCTCCACCAGGAGCAGCACGCGCCACCCAGGTACAGCGCTCCTCCTGGACTCAGGCCTGGAGGCCTGGCCTGCGCAGTTAGGCCAGATCCTATGCATAACCGCAGATCCTACACATGGCCGACCCCGAGGGGTCCCCAATGGTCTACACGGTGATGCTGCAGAAAGAAAAGAAAAGGTCCTTGGGATCTGTGTGGGTTAGCTTTCCATCACTGTGGCCAAACACCTGGCAAGAACAGTGTGGAGAAGGAGAGGTTCATTCTGGTTCGTGATTTCCAAGGTCCACCTGTGGTCAGCCAACTGCACTGCTCTGGGCCCCAGGTGAGGGGAACAGCGTGGTAGAAGGTCATGGTGAGAATCACCCTGCGGTCCATGACAGCCAGAAAGCAGAGGAGAGAAGCCTGGACAAGACGCCGACTCCCAAGGACACCCGGGGCCACCTCCTCCTCCATACGCACCTGTCTAGGTCGCCCTGCACTACGAGTCTGTCAGATCATTACTGCATCATAGGGATGGATCCCCTGGTTAGGCTGAAGCTCTCCTGAGCTCATCACGTCATCTCTGATCACTCCTGCGTCATCTCAGACAGGCGCAGGATGAAACTCACCACAGAGGTGAAGGACCTGAACACTGAGGTCACAGAACATAAGTGAAGGAAACGAACAGACACTGGGAAGTGCAGAGCAGTCTTAGGTCCCCGTGTTGGAGGACGCAACTCTGTTAAAACACCCACACCGACTAAGGATCTACAGATTCCCCAGTACCGTCAAAATAAAATTCACCTGGTGGGCTCTTGAGTCTAAGCACCTTGATCCCAACGCGGGATCACACTTGCTGATGACAAGCTGCAGTGCCGAGCCCTAGGACTCAGAATAGCGTGGTCCTGGCATGAAACAGGCAGCGGGCCCACGGGCAGAGCAGAGAGCAGAGCGAGCAGGTCCACCCCACCTGGGCTGGCGCAGACCGCGGGAGGGAGAGGGCGAGGGCCTGGGAGGTGGACTGGCCGCAGCTCGGAGGTGCCTGTGGCAGGGCCCCGGAGAAACCCTCCTTTCCGTACCATCAACTTGCACTGATCAGTCACAAGAGAAAAAGGGCCCACGTGAACCAAAGCCACAAAACTAGGAGAAGCAGCACGGGAGACCTCCACACTGGCCTGGTACCAGGCTGCGGATGTGATGCCAAGGAGGAAGGCCACCACAACCCTTGGGGATGGCATCTGACCACAGAGCTTCGACAGGGCCAGGGAACCCCACAGGGCAGCAGGCAGTGAGGCCAGGACACGCCTGGGACCACAGGTCTGGGAGGGCCAAGCCCCACGTGGTAAGGGGTCCCAGAGCTCACAGGGAGGACACGGCCCCTTGGGCAGCCCACCAAAGCGCCTGTGCAGACGTGTCTCCAAAGCAGCCACAGCAGAGGCACTCAGCTCCCTGCATCGTCCTGGAAGAGCGAGTCAGAACCAGCGAGAGGGGACCTCTGTGAGGACCATCCCCGTCAAAAGGCAGAGAGGTCAGCAGGGTTGGTGAGGTCCTGCAGAGCCCTGGACCCCATCTCTGGGTGGGCCACTGGTGCTGGAGACCACAGGGAGGCTCCTGGAAGTCCTGAAAACAGCAGCCCTGTGATCCTGCAGTCCTGCCTCGGCATGTGAGGGGTCCAAATAAAAACCTAGGAAAACCCAGCTCTCAGATCGACTGCAGCGTCGTGTCCCTGGGTGGGACTTGGAAACGACCTGGAATTTCACTGGCGGATGAGTGGACAGAGAACACGTGGGAGCGCGTGTAAGGGAGTGTGGTTTATCCTCAGTGAGGGGGGAGTCCTGCCAGACCGGAGGGTGTCCTGCCGAGTGAAGCAAGTAGCCGCGATCCCAGGGACGCTGCACAAGCACCTGCACTCATGGGAGAGACACTGCGGCAGTGGCTGGGCTGCGGGGGCACAGGAGGGAGTCATGAAAGGGTGCCGAGTACCAGTCAGCCAGAAAAGCAGAGCCTGGTTTGACTGGGGTTGATGGGGTCTTCTCCGCCTTCTCTTTGTTACTCTGTGGTCAGCGGGGGCGTGTACCCAGCACTGTGCGGCTCCCTCTCCAGCATCCCCTCTCAACCGGGCACGTGATGGGAAGCTCTAGCTTCTCTCTGAGTACTTGTAATAAAACAGAAGGAGATGTGCTTCTTATTTAAGCCGATTAACTCTTCTGTGTGTCGATGGGGCTCAGAAGCAGCAGCATAGATGGATCATGGAGTCTGAGTGAATAGCAGTCTGTGGGGCGACATGAACCACGACTTAGCACTCCCTGCTGTTTATTGCACGTGATAATCAGGCCTTCATCCTGCCTAGTGATCCCACGGAGACTCCCATCTGCAGACCCATGGGAAAGTCTGCTGCTCTTCCCTCCAGAGCCCTTTGATGCCTGGTAGCTCCGCAGCACGTAGGGTGAATGGCTTCCCCGGGGCTTGGGGAATCAAGGCATGGTGGTCTTAGGACCAGCAGCATAACTGGCAGTATTTAGATCATAAATGGAAATGTCACTGTGCCCTGGAACTGTGTGCTTTGCAAACTTCGGCTTTCAGTTATTTATACCCTGCTTTGTTTTAAAAAGGATTTTAGGGAACATACAAAAATACAGAAAATAAGAGCACATAAATGAGGGGTGTGAAGGAAAAAGGAAACACTGGGGACACACACAGGAAGGAGGAAGAAGAGCAGAACAGACTTGCTGCAGGATGGTGTCTACTTCTAGAAGTGGGCTGGCCCTGGCGCAGAGCTTTCCCACAGCCCGTGTGAGGAGGAAGCTGTAACCAGTGACAGGACTTGAGTGCTTTAAGACACAAACAAGGCCGCTCCTCCGGAGACCAGCACCATAACGCTGGCCCTCAAGTACCAGGCACGTCCTCAGCAGCAGCCGGGAACTCCAGTCAGTGCCTGGACCCTCCCTTGACAGAGGTCAGTGGCAGCACCGAGGACCACCCGTCTGGACCTGCATAGCAGGAGCCGAGGGGCGGCCCAAGCCTGCCCCCTCTGGGCCTGCAGTGTTGAACTGTGCCCTCCCGGCAAAAGTGCATTTAATTTTTAATAATTTCTTTAAGCTTAAACATGATATCTGCGTGTAGAAATTCAAGTAACATGGATACATAATGGAAGAAATCTCACCTTTACTCTTCAGGAGCATTCATTGTTAAAAATGCTCTAGAACACATCTCTGCGTGCACGCACATGCACAGTTGAGTTGGATTCTGGTCCCACTATGTGTCCAGTTCATCATTTTGAGTTCCCACAGGCCAGCCGAATGTCTCTGCATGCCTATGCTGAAATCCTGACCCTGTGGCTTGGAGAGGCTGAGTTACAAGGGAGCCTCCTCCTGAATGAGGTTAGTGTTCTTGTAAGAAAGGTCCAGAAAAACCACTTGCTCTCCCACCACGGGGCGGACGCAGCAGACAGCACTGCGGTGGACCAGGAAGCCCTCTCAGCAGGCAGGAGTCAGCACTGCCTGCTCTTGGACTTCCCGCCTCCGGGGCTGTGAGAAGTCTGCCTCTGAGCTAGTTCACGGGGCTCTGCTCTAGCAGCCTGAATGGAGTGAGCCAGGATCCTTCCCCGCCTCTCACTTCCGCAGTCAACAAACATCACACATCTGTTTCTAGGCCAGACTAGTGTGAAGGAAAACTCAGTAGAGAAGGAGAGGTCTTGCTCTTCTAGAACAGTTATGGAGGCACGGAGACAGCAGATCTAAAGAACCACCTGGGGCCCTGCAGGTCACATGAAGGAGGGTCATGAACCCAGCAAAGGAAACTGACATAGCAGTATTACCAGTAAAGGAATTAAGCATCACCGTTTCCTAAGGGTTGTAAGCAAAGCTATCATGACCATGAAAAAAGATCAGAAATATATAAAGTAAGAACAGATGTGTGTTCGTCTGGTTTCATCATTGTGAGCAAAGCACCTGACAAGATCCACCTGGAGGTGGAAAAGTTTATTTTGGCTCATGGTTTCAGAGTTTCAGTCCCTGGGCAGCTGACTCCACTGCTCTGGGTCTGAGGCGAGGCAGAACTTCAAGGCGGGGCATGATGGAGAAGTGTTGCTCTGTCATGGTGGCCAGGAAGCAGAGGGGGTGGAGAGCCCTTCCAGGGCAGCCCCCAGCGACTCGCCTTCTCCAGCCACACCCCACCCAGTCCATTCAAATGGATTCATCACTGATTAGGCAACAGGTCTAATAATCTAATTACCTCTGAACACACCTACATTAACACGGGAGTTTGGGGGGGTATGTTGTATCCAAATCTTAACAGACAGCAAGTGGAAATTAGAGGATTTTAATGTGGAAATTTGAGGATTTTAATATGAAAATATGGTATGATTACTAATATTAAAATCTCACTCCAAAATAACCTGAAGAAGAAATCAATGAGCTGGAAATGTGAGAAATGACACAGCACACACACAGCCCAAAGGAGTACAGAAAGGAAAGACCAACACTGAGCTGTGAACGGCGCCGTTAAAATCTCAGCATCGTCCCGAGGAGCCCGGTGGTCACTGGACAGGAATGCAGAGAGGACACCACGGTGCGGGCCCCGGTGCAGAGCCCGACCTGAGCAGGACCAGTTCCCAGCACACGCACGCGCCGTGATGCAGCGGAGAAACACTGGAGCTGGGAAGAGAGGAGGCCGAGATGCAGCAGAGCCGGCCTGGGGTGAGCCTCCCACAGCGGCCCAGTAAGCAGCTGTGGCGGCTGGTCCAGTGCCCAGGAGAAAGGGTGCGGCTCCCTTGAGTTCAGACTGTCATCTGCAGATCACCCAGGAAATGTGAGCTAGGATGAAAGCAGCTTTGGTCCTAGAAGCTGCGTTCCCAAGGTCCCCAGAATGGCCACCAGGCCAGTGGGGCTCCAGTGGGGTCTGTGCCCAAACTCAGGGCAGAAGTCTGGCTTACCATCCTTGATGGTTTAAACATTTTACACATTTCTTTGCAGGTGGGCTCCCTCTGATGTCTGTCTGCCTCCTGGGGTGTGGGCACCATTGTTGGGGCTGAGAAAAGGGAGGTGCGGCCGTTGAGATGGACCCAGGCAGAGGCGAAGCACAGCGGTTAGAAAAGAGAAGGGAAAGGAGAATTCCAGACTAAGGTCCAGGGTACAGAGATTTTAAAGAAAACAACTGCAGGGAAATATAGTGACGCAGGCGAAGGTTCACTGAGACAGGAGAGACAGAGAACCGTCACGGCAGCACAGTGAAGATGCCAAGGAAGAACCTCGCTGTGGGAACAAGATGAAACAGAACCCAAGTCGTTTTCTGGATAAGAATCACATTCAAAAGGAAAAGGGGACAAAATGAATAAAAGGGCAGATGGACAGACGATGGACAGGTGTCTCGTTGGCTCAGGAGGAGGCCTGGGCCTCCACTCCAGGGTTCTCCTGGTCCCCATCACCTGCAGGCACGCTGGCAGGTGCCATCCTGGGGCACTGCTCAGACCGAAGGGACGCTGGTTCTCTATTTCAAGGAGGGGAGATTGAGAGTGGGGATCCTGGGTGGTCCTGCAGCTGTGCACTCGCCTCCGAATGCCCCCCTGAGCATGGTGCTGCGCCCAGCCGGGGGAGTCATGTGCCTTAGATTTGGGAGCCGAGCCTGGATGTCGGGCCTCACGACAAGCCGCCAGGGGCCGCACAGCATCCCTGCGCCCCTGTGCCAGCCCACGTGGAGAGGAGGAGCGCACACCTCCACGCACAGCACGGGGAGGGCCAGAGCTGTCTCCTGCAGTCCTTCAGGCTGGCTCTGGGGACACTGAGATATCTTGCTCTCCGAGCAGTACGGAAGCCATGAGTACTCGAGTAGGAGACGGTCACAGGACTACAAATGTCACGACATCATTATTCCGTCTTGATTCATTCGTCTTCAGTATCTTTATTTGGGGAATTAATGAACAAGACAATCTCTGGCAGAGTTGACGGGAGGCGAGGTAGTGAGTGGGGAACGCCATCAGGGTCGGCAGGTGTTCGCTGAAGGCTGTTTGCGTGCCAGGCCTCTGCAGTGTCTGAGCGAGGAAGGCGGACAGGTGTCAGCCACAGAGCAGACGGGAGGACTCAGGCAAAACCAGCCCTTCACCCGTGACAAAGCAGGCATCTGAAGGGCCGCAAGAGGACAGGCAGCCAGTGGGCCTCAGGGGACGCTGGCTGCGGGGGCGCCCAGAGCCCACAGAGCCCCAGAGGGCATTCCAGACCAGTGACTCAGAGCAAACCGCCCCCCCTCACCCCCGCCGGAAGAGGACTGTGTGTTAGAATCAGGCCAAACATAAACACGGTCCGCTGAGAGGAGCGTGGGCCAGTGCTTTCCCTGGGACTCTGGTTGCACATTCATGAAGCCAAAACAACGTCTGTGTTGGAAACTGACGCCCGGGGAAGCTCTCTGTGGAAACCTGCCCAGGCTCCATGGAGCTACAGGAGACTTTGTTTCCCTGTTCTGCTGACATTTCATACTGTTGATGAGTCCTTACCAGAATCTCAGCAGTGACCACAAGGCCAAAGTGCTGCACTTTCCAGGGCCAGTGTCCTTGTGTGCCATGCAGCTCTCCCCATGGAAAATTAAGGATTCTCTTGGGGTCTTCCCACAGGATTCAGCCGAATCCTAGCGGCTGTGAAGGTCAGAGTATCATACCTATTTTTTTAATCTAAGCATTTTTCAGTGACTGCAAAAATTCAGGTTGCAATATAACAGACTGAATCCCTACTTGGGAGCTTTCAGCGGGAGATTAGTGTGCAGTTGATTGACTTTCAGCCTGAATTAGTTTAATCTCTTCTACATTAAACGGACTTGTACAAGACTCACATGCAGCTGTATCACCACAGGATTATTTTACTATGTATAGACATTTTGCGTTTTAAAAGGCCTTACAAAAACATGTGCCTGTTTATATGACCTTTCATGACTGATTCCAGCTGTGGCTTGCCAGCCAATTGTAATGCTTGTTTTCTTAACAAGAGAGTAACCTTCCCTTCCTTGGAACAAGAACACTTGGTGCGTTAGCAACGAGAGCAACTTAAGTCCTAAGCAAACTCAGTTCACCCAGCGTGCTCCTCTGAGTCCAAGCCAGGGCCATAAAACAAGCCAGGACACAGTGCTCCCTGGGACCAGAGTCCGCACGGCCGCCAGGCTCTGCAGAGAGGAAGTGGTATGCACCAGCACCCTCCAGCATGCCACTCCCAGGTGGCCTGAGCCAAGTTCCGCGTGGTGGCCATCAGGACTGCGGGACAGCCTGACGGCGGGGAGCCAGGTCCAACCTCAGCACCTAGCTCCTCCTCGGCGCCTGCTGGGCTTCGCAAGCTTTCTGAGATGCGGAACAGATGCACTCTCAGAGTGGCCAGCCTGCCTTGGGTGTGAACAGGGGCAACTGCTGTGCCCTGAGAGCTCGGGGCAGCGAGGCTGAAGTGACCAGGTGTGCCAACGGGGAGAGGGTGTCCTCCTCCATGTGGGTGTGCCGAGCCCGGGAGGAGCGTTGGGAGTACGGTGCTCGGGTGGAGAGATGACCAAACGAGGAGCTGCCTGCCATGGGCCACGAGCCACGTGAGGGAGCGGGTGCAGAGTCCTGGGCCCGAGGCCCACTGAAGAGGAGGGGCAGAGCCATTCCTGAGACGCACTCCCCTGCCTGGGAACAGGGAGATCCCAACAGTGCCCCGGTTCCCTTAGAGAGGGCCACCTCCCCGATGCCTGTGCAGCTGGGTGCCCACAGCACAAGCACCCCTTCTCTGGGCTGGCCACCCCTGCAGCCCCCATCTGGTCTCTGCTTCCTCTAGAATCCACCCTCGCCCAGAGTGCCTCTGTCTCCCTACTTCCTAAACCCAGGTTCCCGTTCAAATCCTACCTCCAGACAGGACATGGAGTCAGGCACTGGTGAAAGGGCCCAGCTGGTCCTCTGGGACTGAGGGAGCTGGCGGTTTTGCTCTGGGTCCAGGAGAGGAGAAGTTGTGGAGGGTGGTTGGTGAACACCTGCTGCCAATGTAGTTGCTGCAGTTTAACCGCTCAGGTTTTCAGGGTGGACCTGAGTGCGCTGGGGAGAGGTGAGGCTGGAGGAGTGAGATGCTAGACCTGAGCCCACTGGGCAGAGGTGAAGCTGGAGGCCTTCAGGGTGGACCTGGGCCCACTGGGGAGAGGGGAAGCTGGAGGCCTTCAGGGTGGACCTGGGCCCACTGGGGAGAGGGGAAGCTAGAGGCCTTCAGGGTGGACCTGAGCCCACTGGGGAGAGGTGAAGCTGGAGGCCTTCAGGGTGGACCTGAGCCCACTGGGGAGAGGTGAAGCTGGAGGCCTTCAGGGTGGACCTGGGCCCACTGGGGAGAGGGGAAGCTAGAGGCCTTCAGGGTGGACCTGAGCCCAATGGTGAGAGGTGGAGCTGCAGGCCTTCAGGGTGGACCTGGGCCCACTGAGGAGAGGTGGAGCTGGAGGCCTTCAGGGTGGACCTGGGCCCACTGAGGAGAGGTGAAGCTGGAGGCCTTCAGGGTGGACCTGGGCCCACTGAGGAGAGGTGAAGCTGGAGGCCTTCAGGGTGGACCTGGGCCCACTGAGGAGAGGTGGAACTGGAGGCCTTCAGGGTGGACCTGGGCCCACTGGAGAGAGGGAAGCTGGAGGCCTTCAGGGTGGACCTGGGCCCACTGGAGAGAGGGGAAGCTGGAGGCCTTCAGGGTGGACCTGAGCCCACTGGGGAGAGGGGAAGCTGGAGGCCTTCAGGGTGGACCTGAGCCCACTGGGGAGAGGGGAAGCTGAAGGCCTTCAGGGTGGACCTGAGCCCACTGGGGAGAGGAAGCTGGAGGCCTTCAGGGTGGACCTGGGTCCACTGGAGAGAGGGAAGCTGGAGGATTTCAGGGTGGACCTGGGCCCACTGAGGAGAGGTGGAGCTGGAGGTCTTCAGGGTGGACCTGGGCCCACTGAGGAGAGGTGAAGCTGGAGGCCTTCAGGGTGGACCTGAGCCCAATGGTGAGAGGTGGAGCTGGAGGCCTTCAGGGTGGACCTGGGCCCACTGGGGAGGGGAAGCTGGAGGCCAGAAGAACTGTGGACACGGGAGGAAGTGAGGCATGGCCACCTGTCCACTTGCCGCAGACATTCAGTGGGAGGTCCTCCCGGCTCCCCGCCCCAGGCTCCAGGGTCAGCTTAGGCGCACAGGCCACAGGCTGCTCCCACAGTGGCACCAGGACCCAAGCAGGGCCCAGACGCTCAGGCGGAGCAGCATCACAGGAGACACAGGAAGGGAAGGACCCTGAGCATGGCTCTGTATCTCCTGCCTGCGCAGCATGGGCGAGGGCCCTGTGCTGGGTGGATGTCCGTGGGGCCGCATTGCTGTTGGTCACTGCCAGTGTCCCTCCAGCCCTAGGCCATCCATACATTAAAACCCGTCTACAGGCCAACAGTCCAGAAGCTGGTGTCCATGTCTTCCCTGACACTGAAACTCTGTCCAGGTCTTGGGCAGAGGTGTATCAAATCAGCGACTGTGTCAGGTGCTGGGGTGCAGTGGGTGCCATAGGTAGTCGTGGTCAACTGTGGGCAGCCGTGGGTGGTCGTGGGTGACTGTGGACAGCCATGGGCACAGCAGCTCCAGCAACAGACCTGAGCCTCATCCCAGCTCATTCCTTGGGCAGAAGGCTCCAGGGCAACATGGGTGGTCTTGCAGGGGGCCTTCCCTCCCAGGGTGGGGTGTCTGTCTTGGTGGTGGAGAGGAAGAGCATCGGGCAGTCAGCAGGTGCTCCCCGAGGACTGCCATCCTGTGTGTCGATGCCTATCAGCATACGTGGCTTGATGCACAGCTGGCAGCTGAGAAGTCCAGCATGGGACTGGACAGTGTGGGGTCACTGGTATCCAACTTGTTGCAGGCTGCCGGTGGGAAGAGCTGATGGTGATCCTTGGGATCCCAGGTGTGGTGAGTAAATGGCCCTCCAAGCTCCACACCCAAATTCCTGGAATTTGTGAGTGTCTGTGTGGCTAAAGGGATTGTTTGGAGTATAATCAAGATCAGGCACCTTAAAACAGGTAAGCTGTCCTGGGTTACCTAGAGGGCCAGTCTGGTCACATGAGCTTCTGAGAGCAGAGGATTTTCCCTGGCTGGAAGCAACAGAGGTGGGGCAGAGGGTCGGCAAGAGCAGAGGCACAGGAAGCACAGCTCACTCTGCTGGGGACCAGCAGAGGAAGGGGATCAGAAGGCGCGGGTGCATCGCCCTGAGGAGGAGCCGGCTGGCAGCCTGGGAGCACACAGAACCTCGGCCCTCGACCTCAGCCTGAGTGAGTGTGGGAGAGGGTTCCCCCAGAGCACCCGGAGGAGAACCAGCCAACTGGTATCTTGCTTTTGACGCGTGAAACCAGAACGGGGAACCTGGTGAAGCCAATCCAAGACCTGACTATAGATGGGCGGGGTGATACATCTGCATTGTTCCAAGTTGCCGAACTCATGGCAACTTGTTACAGCAGCAAAAGTGAACACACTGGGTGTCCACTGTGTCTCCTGCCTTTAGTTCCTGGAGGTGAGGTTGGCTTTAACGTCCTCCCGGCATCCTTAGTGACATTTCTGCGGTCAAAAATGTCTGGGGTCAGGCAGGACAGCATGTGCCTTGCAGTCTGCTCCAGATCTGAGCTCCTGTTTCTACTCAGTGGTCTTGGCTATTGGATTTGTGGCACTGGCCCTCTGCCTTTGCCCAGTAAGAAACATGCTAGGACGGCACAAGTCACCTGTGGGGGACCCAAGTCACCCTCTCCAAGGCAGCCAAGGTCTCTGTAGACCAGAGAGCAGCCTGTCCACCCCAGGACAGCTTGCAGCTGCCTAGCCAAGACCAGTCCTGCCTGATGCTCCACAGTCCAGACAGCAAGCACCCCGATGTCACCAAGATCTGGGCGTCACTTGTCAGGTGTCACTGTGGTGGTCCCAGTGAGGCGCACCGGCCTGAAGGGAGCTTTGCATCCTGTTGCATCGCGGTTTGATTCTTCCCGTTTCTCTTGCCTCAGCTGCAGGTTTCTGTTCTCATGTTAGTAGGCGCCTCTCTGTTCTCCCCCCACTTATTTTGATCAGCATTAATTTCTTATTATTGAACAATAGCTTCTTTCCATAGTCATGGATCAAGGACCTTGAAATCAGACCAGAGACCCTGCATCTTATAGAAGAAAAAGTAGGTCCCAATCTTCACCTTGTTGGCTTAGGATCAGACTTCCTTAACAGGACTCCCATAGCACAAGAAATAAAAACAAGAATCAATAACTGGGATAGAGTCAAACTAAATAGCTTTCTCTCAGCAAAGGAAACTATCAACAATGCGAAGAGAGAGCCAACAGAGTGGGAGAATATCTTTGCCTCTCATACTTCAGATAGAGCACTAATTTCCAGAATCTATAAAGAACTCAAAAAACTCTACATGAAGAATACAAATAATCCAATCAACAAATGGACTAAGGAAATGAACAGACACTTCACAGAAGAAGATGTACAAGCAATCAACAGATATATGAAAAAATGTTCAACGTCTTTAGTAATAAGAGAAATGCAAAGCAAAACTACCCTAAGATTCCATCTCACCCCAATTAGAATGGCAATTATCAAGAACACAAGCAACAATAGGTGTTGGAGAGGAGGTGGGGATAAAGGTACACTCATACATTGCTGGTAGGGCTGCAAATTAGTGCAGCCACTCTGGAAAGCAGTGTGGAGATTCAAGGTCCTTGATCCACTGTGAGTTGAGTTTTGTTCAGGGTGAGAGATAGGGGTTTAGTTTCATTCTGTTGCATATGGATTTCCAGTTTTCCCAGCACCATTTGTTGAAGAGGCTATCTTTTCTCCATTGCATATTTTTGGCACCCTTGTCTAGTATTAGAAAATTGTATTTATTTGTGTTTGTGTCCGTGTCCTCTATTCTGTACCATTGATCTCCCTGTCTATTTTGGTGCCAATACCATGCCGTTTTTGTTACTATTGCTTTGTAGTATAGTTGAAGTTCTGGTATTGTGATACCCCCTGTTTCATTCTTCCTGCTAAGGATTGCTTTAGCTATTCTGGGTTTCTTATTCTTCCACATGAATTTCATGATTGCTTGCTCTATTTCTGTGAGGTACGTCATTGGGATTTTAATTGGAATTGCATTGAATCTGTATAGCACTTTTGGTAGTATGGCCATTTTGACAATATTAATTCTGCCTATCCAAGAACATGGGAGATCTTTCTATCTTCTAAGTTCTTCCTTAATTTCTTTCTTCAGTGTTTTGTAGTTTTCATTGTAGAGATCTTTTACCTCTTTGGTTAGATTGATACCCAAGTATTTTATTTTTTTTGAGGCTATAGCAAATGGAGTTGTTTTCCTCATTTCCCTTTCAGCTGTTTCATCGCTTGCGTATTAAAATGCTGTAGATTTATGCGTGTTGATTTTATAGCCTGCTATTTTGCTGAATTCATTGATGAGGTCCAGAAGTTTTCTGGAGGAGGTTTTTGGATCCTCTAAATATAGAATCATGCCATCCGCAAATAGTGACAGCTTAAGTTCCTCTTTTCCTAGTCGGATCCCTTTAATTTCTTTAGTCTGCCTAATTGCTCTGGCTAGAGTTTCGAGGACAATGTTGAATAGAAGTGGTGAAAGAGGACATCCCGTCTTGTTCCTGTTTTTAAAGGGAATGGTTTCAGTTTTTCTCCATTAAGAATGATGTTGGCCATGGGCTTAGCATAAATAGCCTTTACAATGTTCAGGTATGTTCCTACTATCCCTATTTTTTCTAGTGTTTTTAGCATGAAGGGGTGTTGTATATTGTCAAATGCTTTTTCTGCATCAATTGAAATAACCATATGATTCTTATCCTTAAGTCTATTGACATGATGGATTATGTTGATTGATTTACGGATGTTAAACCATCCTTGCATTCCAGGGATGAACCCCACTTGATCGTGATGCACAATTTTCTTAATATGTTTTTGGATATGGTTTGCCAATATTTTGTTAAGGATCTTTGCATCTATATTCATCAAGGATATTGGTCTAAAATTTTCTTTCCTTGATGTGTCTTTTCCTGGTTTGGGTATGAGGGTGATATTAGCTTCATAGAATGAGTTCGGTAGGGTACCCTCCTTTTCTATTTCCTGGAATACTTTGAGAAGTATTGGAATGAGTTCTTCTTTGAAGGTCTTGTAGAACTCGGCTGAGAATCCGTCTGGTCCTGGGCTTTTCTTGGATGGTAGATTTTTAATGGCTTCTTCTATTTCATTGCTTGACATTGATCTGTTTAAATCATGTATGTCCTCCTGGTTTAGTTTGGGAGGAGCATATGTCTCTAGAAATTTGTCAATGTCTTCAGTACTTTCTATTTTGTTGGAATACAGATTTTCAAAGTAGCTTCTCATTATGTTCTGTATCTCAGTGGTGTCTGTCATGATATTTCCTTTTGCATCATGTATTTCAGTAATTTGAGTCTTCTCTATCCTTCTCTTTGTTAGTGTGGCTAAGGGTTTATCTATTTTGTTTATTTTCTCAAAGAACCAACTTTTTGTTATGTCAATTTTTTGAATAGTTTCTTTTGTTTCAATTTCATTGATTTCAGCTCTGATTTTAATTATTTCCTGTCTTCCACTACTTTTGCTGTTATTCTGTTCTTCTTTTTCTAGGGCTTTGAGCTGTAATGTTAGGTCATTTAATTGTTGACTTTTCATTCTTTTCTGGAATGCGCTCCATGCAATGAATTTTTCTCTTAGTACTGCTTTCATAGTGTCCCAGAGATTTTGATATGTTGTATCATCATTCTCATTGACCTCTAAGAATTTTTTAATCTCCTCCCTGATGTTTTTTGTTATCCTGTTTCATTCAATAGCATATTATTTAGTCTCCAAGTGTTGGAGTAATTTCCCTTTTTTACTTTGTCATTGATTTCTACTCTGAGTCCATTATGATCTGATAGAACACAAGGCAGTATCTCTATTTTTTTTGCATTTCCTAAGGGCTGCTTTGTGGCATAACATATGGTCTATTTTCGAGAAGGTTCCATGTGCTGCTGAGAAGAAAGTGTATCTGCTCGTTGATGGATGGAATATTCTATACATGTCTATTAAGTCTAGGTTATTGATTGTGTTATTGAGTTCTATGGTTTCTTTGGTTGAATTTTGTTTGGAAGATCTATCTAGTGGTGACAGCGGTGCGTTAAAGTTGCCCAGAATTATTGTGTTGTGGTCTATGTGATTCTTGAAATTGAGAAGGATTTGTTTGATGTACAGGGATGCACCATTGTTTGGGGCATAAATATTTACTATCGTTATGTCTTCCTGATTTATGGTTCCCTTAAGCAGTATGAAATGTCCTTCTTTATCCCTTCTGACTAACTTTGGCTTGAAGTCCACTTTATCTGATATAAGGATGGAAACCCCCGCTTTTTTACTGAGTCCATGTGCGTGGTAGGTTTTTTCCCATCCTTTCACCTTTAGTCTGTGGATATCTTTTTCTATGAGATGAGTCTCTTGCAGGCAGCATATTGTTGGGTCTTTCTTTTTAATCCATTCTGCCAGTCTATGTCTTTTGATTGATGAGTTTAGGCCATTAACGTTCAGGGTTATTATTGAGAAATGATTTGTATTCCCAGTCATTTGGCTTATTCTTGGTTTTTAAGTTGGCTTGGTTTCTCCTTTGAGTGGTTTTTCTCTAAGGTAGTTCCTCCCTTTGCTGACCTCCATTGTTGTTTTTCATTTCCTCCTCATGGAATATTTGTTGAGAACATTCTGTAGTGCAGGCTTTCTATTTGTAAATTTTTTTTAACTTTTATCATGGAAGGATTTTATTTCATCTTCAAATCTGAAGGTTAGTTTTGCTGGGTATAGGATTCTTGGTTGGCAACCATGTTCTTTCAGAGTTTGAAACATGTTGTTCCAGGCCCTTCTAGCTTTTAGAGTCTGTGTTGAGAAGTCGGCTGCTATCCATATTGGTCTCCCCCTGTATGTAATCTGATGCTTTTCTCTTGCAGCCTTCAAAATCCTATCTTTATTTTGAATGTTAGGCATTTTCATTATAATGTGCCTTGGTGTGGATCTGTTGTGATTCTGTGCATTTGGTGTTCTGTAAGCCTCTTGTATTTGATTTTCCATTTCATTCTTCAGGTTTGGGAAGTTTTCTGATATTATTTCATTGAATAGGTTGTTCATTCCTTTGGTTTGTATCTCTGTGCCTTCCTCAATCCCAATAATTCTTAAATTTGGTCTTTTCATGATATCCCATAGTTCTTGGAGATTCTGTTCATGATTTCTTACCATCTTCTCTGTTTGGGCGACTTTATTTTCAAGATTAAATATTTTGTCTTCATTGTGTGAGGTTCTGTCTTCCAAGTGGTCTAGTCTGTTGGTGATGCTTTCCATTGAGTTTTTTATTTGGTTTATTGTCTCCTTCATTTCAAGGATTTCCATTTGCTTTTTTTTTGAGAATCTCTATCTCTTTGTTGAAATGATCTTTTGCTTCCTGCAGGTGCTCTTTCAGCTTATTGGTATTATCATTCATTGCCTGCATTTGCTCTCTTATCTCATCCTTTGCTTCACGAATCATCTTAATCATGTATAATCTGAAGTCCTTTTCTGACATTTCCTCTAACATGCTGGCATTTGATTCTATGTATAGAATCTAGATTTGTTTGGATCATTTTCTTCCCTTGTTTTTTCATGTTGTTCATGTATCTTCCCCTCTAGCGCTGCAGATCTGGGGTAATGCAGATTTCCCCCTATAGGCTTATAGTGGCCCTATAGGTGTTCAAAACCCTTTCTATAAGGGGAGATCAATATTAGCAGCGCCCAAATCAGACACTATGGAATCCTAGACCAAATAGCCCCTATGGGGACAATAACATCATGTAAATAAGGGAGAAAGCGACTCTGAGGGAACAGGTAAACAGAAGGAAAAGAAAGCAAGAAACATAAAGAAATAAAAACTTAATTTTTTTTTTAAAAAGGAGAAAAAAGAAATTCTACTGTATAATAGTCATATACTAATGAAACCTCCCAGTGTTCAGTAGCTTGATGTATGAGCGGTACCTGACAATGAGCTTCAAGCCTCCAGCAGGCCTCTCAGGATGGGATTTGCCCCACCCGAAGATCGGAGCTACGGCTTCCAGGATTATCCAAGATGGCTGCTCTGGCTTCCAAATTTGTTGGCAAATGGGGAGCTGCAGCTCAGGGGTGGACGTGGTCAGCTGGAGGTCCTGGAGACAGGATGCAGTTGGTCCGGCAGTGGTCCTGGAGGTCGGGTGTGTTTGGTGTGGTTGTGGGATCCAGGAGGCCGGGTACAATCAGTTGGTCTGGGTTCCCAGTGATAGGGCACAGTCAGTTGGTCTGGGGGTCCTGGCAGCAGGGAGAAGTCAGTTGATGTGAGGGTCCCAGAGGCAGGGAGTGATCGGTGGGCTGAGGGATCCTGGAGACAGGACTCAGTCAGTCCGGTCAGGGGTCCTACAGGGCCTGGCTGTTGTCTCAAAATGGATAAATGCTGTTCTTAACACGCACGAAGCTCTGGTTGCATTTTCCATCCTTTGATCCTTCTTCAGTGTTTAAAAATAAAAGCTTTGACTTGAACCACTGAAATTCAAAAGCATGCACAACTCAGTTGTGTCTTGAATTCATGATGGCGATGTCTCTCCACATTAATTTCAAGTGCTGTAGGAGGTTTACAGCCAAGGACTCAAGTGGGAATGGTCATAATTTTTCTTTAATCAGAGCTGTCTGAGGATGGCTGATGGTCTGATGGTAGTGCTGCTGGTTCTGCTTCAGATGCAGTTCCACCGGCTTGTCTGCAGGAGTGCCCCCTTCCCCTCCTACTGCCACAGCTGTGGCTCTGCCTGCCAGTCTCAGGTGACAGGGGCAGGCAAGTGGCCTCGGCACTGCCAAGCGGGCGATATTAGGGTCTGAGCTCCAGTGGGTTCAGGGGAAGAAGACGTGCTGCAGCAGGGTTGGGCATGGCTCTGGGGTCCCTTGGGAATCCTGGAGGGCTCCTCTTTCCCCGCAGCTCACCTGTGGAGCTCTGCCCCTGAGGCAGTAAGATGAGGAGGTCCTCCCAATATCTTTTTTATGAATCCCAAGTTAATCATGATTACTATCTTTTTTTGCTTTTGACCAAAAACAGATACAGAAGTTTTCCTGCTGATATTGCTCCTATCTACAACCCTCTGTCCTGACTGTTCCTGGACCTGGTTCTGCAAGTGAGTCCCGATCCTCTGCCCTGTTCCGCCTCTTGCTTCCACCAGTGAACTTAGGCTGGCTGCTCAAGGGCCTTCGGCAGAAAAGGCTTTTACTCTCACTGCTGTGAAACAGGTGCCTGAGCAGGAAGAGGGCCAGTGGAGGGCGTGACCTGGACAGGGTGATGCAGCCAGTGTGGAGGAAAGTGCTCAGGTACCGGTGGTGGTGTGGACAGTGGAGCGAGGCTGTGGGAACACGCGAGTGAGCACCCTGCTGTGGATGCAAAGATCCAAAGTCCTTTGTGCCTCTGAACAACCTGGGGGGTCGCTGCTCACGTGTAGGAATCAAGGCAGGCGTCTTTGATGAGTGGTGACCGAGGGGCTGTTCTATAAGCAAGGGTTTTCTCTGCACACTGTCCATAACACAGACACCAGGGACTCGAGGTCAGCAGCGTGAGATCGGGGCCGTCTGCGCTCCTTCTGCTAGTCTTGCCTTTGTGTTGTTTCCAGTTATCTTTTATGTGCAAAATCAAAACTCCGGCATCCTCTGGAGCCCCTACCCAGCGGGCTGCACTGGCTGACTACTAGAAGCTTCTGTAGTTCATAAAACATGCTTGGGTAGAGCCTCTCCCACAGGGTCCCAGGAGGACTGAGTGGGCTGCAGAAATGAGTGCCAGAGAAACTTTTGACGCAGGAGCTCTGGATGGGCCTCTGAGCGCCAGGACGTTGATGCAAACACACTCCGATGGTTCAGAAACGCTGGCAGCCGCTGAAGTTGCTAGAGTATAATGAACACACATCTCAAGTCGGATTACTGAATCAACTCAGGGGACCACGTATGCAGAAAACCGCAAGTGCAAGTCCCTCCAGAGCTCAGCAACACTCAAAGAGCTGCCCGCATGCAGGTTCACCCAGACGGACTGACAGAGGGAGCACCTCCCCTCAAGCCTGGCTCCTGAGGGTGACTGCACATAACGGGGCTTCCCAGAGAGGGCAGGAGGGGTCACTGAGACCCAGGAGACTCGCGTGTCCTCAGGACTATGAGTGCCTCCAGGGTGGCACCTGTCATGCAGACAACCCTAACCTCACGCTCAGCATTTTTGCTAGAAGGGCTCTGGCGGGGTACAAGACAAAGCCGCCACAGCCTGTCTGGTTGTCCCTGAAGCACAGCCCCCCTGACAGAATGCTGGGACCAGCCTTGGAGCATGGATTGCCAAGGCATGGTCTGTGTCTAGGGTGCACCTCGGCTGAGTGACGCAGACAGACGCTCATGCTACCTGAGCCCAGGCATGTGAAAGTGAGCTTAGGTATGCACTGGCTATTCTGATGTTTCCGTGCCTTATAAATGTCCAAGGTTTCAAACATTCAGGTTCAGGGCTGTACGATTCCAAACTACTATTTGTTAGGTTTTAAGTGCTTTGTGTCTCAATGGGGAGGAAAAGTCACTGTGGAACAGTGGCTGCAGATGCTCTGGCTCTTACTGGGGTATTCTGCTCTTGTAGATGGCTGTAAGCGTGAGACGGTGGAAGACCTGGCCTTGGCATTTCTTCTGGGAAAATATGTAGAATATAACACTTTAAAAAGTAGGGGTGGCCATGTGTTTCATTTTAATAATCCTCTGTAACCCGCCCAAGTTTTAAGGTGCTGAATGTTTGGTGATCCTGACCTAGAAGAGAGCCAGAGATGCTTGGTGGACAGAATGGGAGCTGCACTGTAGGACCTGGCCGGAGCTCCACAGAAGACAAAACGGCCACAGTCCTCTGCCGTGACTTCAGACCCCAGCGTGAGGGTGCAGGGTGCACGCCCAGCAACACGCAGGGCAAAGCAAAGGCCTGGTCTAATAAAAGTGCAATTTCAAGTTCAGAACGATCTTTCCTAAGAAGTGAGGAGACTGAAGCATATGGCAATGACCAAAGCATGACCCTCGGCTCCAGGCGACTGTGACTCTCCACTAGGACTTGAGAAAGTCATTTGCAAAGCTCTCCTAACCTGTTTAGGATGCCACTTCTTCATCTATGAAGCTCTGTCCATCATGTGCTTCTCCAGGGTCTGTACCAGGTTTCACTCCTGCCTTGGGCTGCAGATTGCGGTGACTTGTTAAACATGTGGCCATCAACGGCAGGGTTTCCTCTTTTTAAAAGAACATTCCTGCCCTAAATCTTACTCTTCCATTCTGTGGAACTTGATGTCATTTGTTCTTTGTTCTTTAAAGACCTTAATCTCAGAAGCTATCCCATATTTCTAAAAGGCTTAAAGCATTTAGGTAGTCCCCTGAGCTTCAGCAAGAAATAGAATCGGGATCGCTAATGTAGGGAGGAGAGTGGGTAAAACCAACAGGGAGAGGAAAGGCAGCAGGAGAGAGGGCAGGGAAGAGAGCCCCAGGGCTGGTGTGGTAAGAGGGGGCAGTTCACAGCAGGGAGACGGAGGGGTGACCAGGAGCTAGAGTTGGACAAGGGCTGAGACTGGGTGCCCACAGAAGGAGTTACCTGGACCTGGGGCAGGAGCAGAGCTGACACTGGACACCCAGAGAGGGAGGGGTGACCAGAGTCCAGTACTGTGTGCATCTGGTTGAGCTGGAAGGTGTGGAGACACTGGTCCATTGCTGCTCTGAGGAGGCAACAGGTACACTAGAACAGCATTTACATGGACCATCCAAGAGTTGGGGAGTCAGGTGCGTCTGAAGGCACAGCTCACAGACAAGTCTTTCCTAGGTTATCACAGTCGGGCCCCTGGTGTCTCTTGGGGTGGCACAAGGATCAGGTCCATCCAGTGGTAAGTTTGTCAGTGGCAAAGGAAAACAGCCGAGGGGGTGACGGACATGAGGAGCCTGGGCAGCCTCCCTGCTGTCCCCCAACCCTGCTCGGGAATTTTGATATAAGCTCAGATTTCCTATGAACATAAAACTGCTCTGAGACCCACACCTACCATGCAGAATCTAACAGACGCGATCCCCAGCACTGAAAAAATAAAGAAATTTTAAAAATATTTTTAAATGATTTAGCATTACAATTTTTCTGGTATGGTTTCATTTAATTTTGTGTTTTTTTTTTTCTTTCCACAATAACAAGGTATATTGAATACTAATAAATGTACAAGCTAGGGGCTGGGGCTATAGTTCAGTGGCACAGCATTTTGCCTTGAATGTGTGAGGCAGTGGGTTCAAGCCTCAACACCACATAAAAATAAACAAATAAAATTAAGACATGCTATCCATCTACAACTACAAAAAAATGCACAAGCTACATGACTTTTATCAATTCCATTTCAATGAGTATTAGTGCATTGCTTGGTAATCATAAGCTGGGTAATCACAGGTTCTTTTTTAAATTTAATTTTATTATTATTGCTTCTTTTTAGCTACAACTGATTTCTAATTTAATTTTAGGCAGAGAGCTTCAGCTATGAGATTTCAATAGTCTGAAATTCATTCAGACTTTTTACATGTCCCCTGAACATAGTTTTCATGGAAAATGTCCATGTATATTTGAAGAGAATGTGTATTCTGTTAAGTATTATGGTTTATCAATGTTAACTGAAGAGTTGGTTGATACTGTTGCTTAATTATTTTGCATGCTCATTGTTTTTTGTCTACTACCAGTCACCATTACCAAGGGAAAGTACCGAAAATTCTAAATATAGTTGTTAATGTCAAAAAAAAAAAAAAAAAGAACCTAACGGACGGCGTTAACAGTGAGGTCAGTGAAACAGGAGAAATCAGCGGCGCCAGGCAGCAGAAACCGTCAGAACTGGAGCACACAGAAAGGACAGAAACCTACCTTCTCAGCAAAGCGCGCTCCTCTCCTGAAACACAAGAGGGTCTGGAGTGCTCGTAACTGGTACCTGGGGAGGAAAAGAAGGATGTGTGAACAACAGACGCACGTAGGAAAACATAGCCAAGAGGTCAGCAAAGAGGAGGCACAGCGACTGTCCAGGAACCACACGAGATGCAACTCACGGAAACACCACCTGACGGGCCGGATTCCTCAGGCCCAGCGGAAAACGGGACCCAACCACGCCAGTGCCCATGGGCTCTTGCTCTATTGTCTAAGCACGAAGATGGGGAAAGTTTGGAAACAGAAGGGTTAGAAAACCAAGAAAATCAGTGTAGCTGCACTAGCATCAGAACAAGAGCCCTCAGGTCAGTAAGAATTGCCAAGAATAAAGAAAATGCTTAATAATAACTAGTATCAATCCATCATGAAAACATAGCAATTCTAAATGCAAATTCTCCTAATAACAGGTTCAAAATACTTAAGACAGACTCCAACAGAAGGAAAAGGGAGAAGACGCAGACCATAATCACAGCTGGGGTTTCAACCCCTCTTGAAATTTGTAAATGAAGCAGATGAAGATATCAATGGGCATAGGATTGATCTGAATGATATTATTAACCAGCCTAATCTAATTGGAATTCATAGAACGCCAAACTCAGCGATTGCAGAATACACCATTTTTCAAAGCACTTAAACTACTCACCAAATTAGGCCATGAACTGGGCCAGGAGTAAGCTGCTAAACGTCTTGAAGGACCGGAATCATGCAGAGCACATTCTCTGACTTAAATGGAGATGAACTAGAAATTAAATTCTGAATGGTAACTGGAGAATTTCCAAATATTTGAAAATTAAGAAATAAATAGCCTATGAAGTCGCAGGGAAAATAGAAAAATAAGTCTGGAATATATGAATGAATATATGAATGTTGAAGTAAGACTATAACGTTAAAATCTGTGGGATGCAGCCACGCCGTGATGAAGAGAAATGTTAGGTCTCAACACAATGTCAGAAGAAGAATGATCTTAATTAAAACCCCCGAGTTTCCACTTTGGAAAGCTAAATCAAGAAGAGCAAATTGGATCCAGAGCGTAGGAGGGAAGGAGTAGTGATGACAGAGACAGAAATGAGTGACGAGGCGAAGGCAGCAGAGGAAGGCTGAGGGGAAAGCTGGGCTCCGAGGAGACCCTTGCACTCAGTCCCTAGCAAGACCCGTGAGAGGGGAGAGTGGGGTGGGCGGTACCAGTCACAGGGCCACAAGGCAGGAGGCAGGACTGCAGATCCCGCAGGCGTTACGGAGAACACTCGGGATGGTTTAAACGTCTACTCCATACAGCTGGCAACTTAGGAGAAATGTGCATATTCCTTGAATAATATCATCTGTGGAATCAAGAGCATGTGGAGACTAAGAAGTTCTGTGCCTGGCAAAGGAGTCGGATCTGCAATCAAACACATTCGCGCACAGAAAACTCTGGCTAGGTGGCTTCACCGGTGACTTACTGAGGCGGGACCAGTGCGGGCCGCAGCGCACCCCTGCAGCTTGCAAGAGGAACGTGTGGTGCCCACCGGCTGGGCAGCTGCAGGAGGCCAGGCCCCGCAGGCCCCGACTGTGGCAGTTCTCCTGCAGCCCCGCAGCCTGGAGGAGCAGTGTATGGAGACAGGAGGCCGTGTCCTGCGGGAGAAGCCAGGCTGTCCTTGTTCCTCCGAGGCCAGCAGACCTGGCGGGCCCCAGAGTTCACAGACCCAGAGCTGAGTGCCTGGAGGTCTCGGCCGCAGCGTGCCACAGGACACCACACACGGCCTCACCAGCCTGCCCAGCTTGGCTTGTGAGCGCTCGTCTCACTGGACTCCACCGTGGGTGGAGGCTTGCAGGTGGGATAGGAGTCCGACCTCTGTCTCCGGGAGCAGGTCTGTCCTCCACACCGGTCCCAACAGAGGGGAGCACCACTGGCAGTGGAGGGTGCTCAGGCACGTGGGTGAAGCCCCACGCATCCGTCGAGGAGAAGAGGGTGGTGCGGAAGCCCGACTGTGTGGCTCTAGCTCCACAGACGGACAGACGGAGCCCAGGCAGCCTGGGCCGGGCTTCCCGGGAAAGGCAGAGGAAAGGCTGCGTGTGCTGTGCTCCAGCTCCCGCAGGGCTCTCGCAGTTGCATGCGCCCTCCCCCTGAGGGCTGCGGACCTCCGGATGCAGAGCTGGCACGCAGAGCTACCGTAAGGCGGCCGGGAGAAGCTGGCGCTGGAGAGGCTGGAGCGTCTGTTTCCCGGGGTCTGGATGGACCCTGAGCCTCGCCTGCCACCGAGTGGCCCCCCAGCCCTTCTCCTTTTATTTTGAGACAAGGCCTCACGAAGCTGCCGAGGCTGGCCTAGGACTTGCGATCCTCCGGCCTCTGCTGGCATCAGAGGCGTGAGGTGCGGCGCCTGGTTCCCATGGGCTCTAGAGAGCAGTGAACGGAGAGCCCCTCTGGAGCACAGAGAGGATACGTGAGCTCTGATACAGCCGACCCTCAAAGGAGCGGCCGAGGGGGCGGGAGGGGGTTCCAGGGCCGAGGGAAGGAGCTTCTAAGTGCAGCCTTTGGGTCCAGGAAAAGACACCCCAAGATCTGAAGGTCTCTATCTCACAGTTGTTGTTGGAAAGTCAAGAATATGGGAATATTTAAAGTATTTATGTTTTGGTATAGTCTTAGATTGACAGAAACATTGGGTAAATGCACAGTCCAGGCCAGAGCAGCAGAGGACCAGGGTCCCCACGGCGCCCCGGCACAGGCCCCGTTACTGGCAGCACCTTGCGTCCTGTGCTGCGTCTGCTGGATTTCATGAACCAAGATCTCTGACGCTGAGGCTGGTCTCCCACCACACAGGTCTCTGGGTTTAAAGTGCATGGCGTCCAGCACACTCTGGGCAGTCACTCTGACCCTGGAGCTTCATTCGTGCCCCCTCCCGCCTGCTGCGCCTGGTTCCGCTCTTCCCACCGCCCAGGCTTGGTCTCTCTGGACGGATCACCTCCAGTTCTGACCCTGCGATGCCGTGAGTGTCCGCAGACAGGCCTTTTGTGGGCACAGGGAATATGTTTGCCATTGTAAACCAGCACCCCAGTCCCCAGCGTGCACTGGGTATGGTCCGCGCGAGCAGGTCAGGCTCCATCTGGGCGCTGGCTGACTCCTGAGGACCCTCGGGGGCGCCTGGCTGACTCAGGTCCTCCCTGAGGAGGCGTTGCCCCGCGGGCCCCGCTGCTGGTTGGGGCTGAGCACTCTTGTGCCCATGGCTTCCGTGGGTTTGCTGCCATGGCCACCTCCGCTTCTGGTCTTCAGAACACACAGATGTGTGGTGCTTTTGAGTGAGTGGGATGTGCTTGTTCAATCTGCTCTTTGAACACAGTGGCTTCCCCTGGTGACGGGTGAAGGCCTGTCCCCTGTTCACCGATGAAAATGCTCGCGATGATGGTTTAAGTGTGTCAAGCTTCAACATAGCGAGTGCCCCTCACGTCTCTTGTCATTTATTTTAATCCTTGGTGGTTTCTATGAATGCAGAATATTTTCAGGCAATAAGCAAGATGTCTTTGACAGTAAGATTATTAAATTTAACGATGACAGTAAGTTATGCTGGCATGTATGAGGAAGTATCTAGAGCGCACCTCAACACCTGTGGTTCCCCCTCACTGAGCATGTTCCTAAGCACCTGCCATCTTCTCACCTGACTGATCACGGCCATCACAACTGGCTGTAGCATCTCTGGCATCTCCCTGTGTAGGATGAGAGCCCAGGCCTCAGCTCTGTGGGCCTGAGGCTCTCCTAAGGCACTCTGACCCTAGGTGGTAGATATCCAGAGAACCACCTTGCGGGCTGTCTTTAAAGCTGGCACAGCTTTATGAAAACTTAAAAGAATGTGCTTTGATTTTCTCTTGTGGAATTCTGATTAAAATAATCCATCTGATTATCATCTATGCACTTAGGCAAAATAAGCTCTCACTGGCGCTCAGTCAGTTCTGAGCTCTGGCTTTTTCCAGCCGTTGTGCCAGAGCTATTTTAGAACAGCACCTGAAGACCAGCATTCTTAACGTGTTCCTCGGACCTTACTTGGTAAAAGATAAGCCTATGTTTTCCAGGCTGCCCTGTGTGTCTGTTTTTAGTTCAGTTTAGCAGATGTTTTAGGTTTGCATCATGACCGGCTGGTGCTGACCAGAATACAGGGTCAAACCTGAGGGCTTTCGGCTTTGAAAGGAAACTAAAATAAATAAGATGTGGGACTAGCTTCACGCTATTGAAATCACTTTGCCCCGGTTTTCAGAAAGCACACACGAGATCGATAAGCGCATATTGGATAGGATTCTGAGTCATATGATTCTCACACACCGTGGCAGCTGAGTGTGCTGCCATCCAGCTGCATAGCTATATCTCCTCACTGGACCTCAACTGTGGAGTCGGAACAAAGAGCTCAAAGTGAGGTCTGAAAACAGAATCTCATGCGAGTCTCTCTCTATTGGAAATATTATTGGTTTAACTTATAAGTGGTGGGTTAGATGATTTGTGAAAAACAGGTTTCCTATTTCTCAAAACAGTCTGTTCCATCTATGGAACCAGGTTATCGATGTTTTTCAAGCACAGCAGATGCCAGTGGGTGGACAGTGATGTGAATGAGCTGGCCTGGATGCGGGTGAGGCGGCGTGCCTGGGCCTCAGCCACGGGCGGGGCTGGCTGGCTGTGACAGCAGCCCTGCACACCTAGTGGTGGGAAGCCACCTCTGGGCTGGAGTGTGTTGGGCCGTGTCCTCAGGCTCCAAGGGTGCACGTCCACCATCAGCTCTCTCAGAGGGAAAGACCAGGCTGCAGAGGGCAGGCCGCGCTGTTGCAGGCAGGGCCACCACTGAGAGAATTCTTCAGAGGACCGTGCGCAGCCAGTGTTTGCTCCAAACAAAAGACAAAGCAGGACAGCAACCCGATGGGAGCAGGACTCGGCCGGAGCAGGGACCCTCATCCTCCCCAGACCCTCGCCTGCTCCACACCAGCTTCAGGCTGTGCAGTGGCCCCTGCCCTCTAGCTGCGGTGCTCCGGGTGTCCCCTTGGGAGCCACAGGCAGGGTGGCCGCTCAGGGTGGCTGCTCCAGGCAGCATCCTGCTCCTCCAGGGTCACGAGCACAGCCTTCCTCTCCGCTGCTTTCCTTGTTGCTCCTATGAGCTTACTGAAGTTTGTAAATGTAGGAATCAGTTCCTTAAAGTTTTTTAGAGCCTTCTCAAATAGGTAGCTCTCAACATTCAGAACTAGAAGGCTCTGTCCACCCTCCGGGAGGAGAGGAGCTTGGCGGCCCTCGCACTCGGCTCCCTGCTCCCTGGCCCTGCTGTGCTCTGGGCTGACGGGTCCCCAGTGCTGCACAGGCTCTCCTGCTCCTGCCCCTCTGCTCCCACCCGAGCAGCCTCCCTGCTCAGGTCCTGCTCCGGCCCCTTCCCGCTTCTCCTTGTCCATGCCTGAACTCGCTCCTCCTTGACGCTGGCCTCTTCACACCGGAGGGACTCCAGGGGGCACACGGACGTTGTGGGCCAGGCCCCGCCAAGGCTGGGAAAGAAGTAGGAGCAGAGCAGAGACGGGCACCCGCTCTGTGTGGTGCAGTGAGCTTGGTACCCGCTTCCCATCAAGAGAGAGACTGGACGTGGCCTCCCACTAGCCAGTGAGAGGCGGCCATCCACCGCTACAGCTCGTTTCAGAGTCTGAGGTCCAGAGCCTTCGGGCTAAGGAGCCCCTCGTGAGACACAGTTGTTTGGGGTCAGGTTATCTTTAAAGGAGCAAAACTCTGCGGGAGTCTGGCTCACAGTCTTTTTTGAAAATCATTAATTTTTTGAAATTTTAAGACAGGGTCTTGCTAAGTTGCCCAGACTGGCCTTGAACTTCGATCCTCCTGCCTCAGATTCCCCAGTAGCTGGGATTACAGGCAAGGACCACTGTGCCTGGCCAATGCATGGTCTTTCTGATGACCCCAAGACTCATACTCTTTCTCCCAGAAATATATTTGGGCCCAGAATAAACTCAAAGAAACATTGTTCAGCTACATCAGAAAGTAAGAATTTGATTATGAAGTTGTCAGATTTTACTCTGGATATTATCTCTGAAAAATAAGATGCTAACATTTTTCTAAATGTAAAACACCAAAAATGGTCACATATGGGAATGATGGGTTGTGAGTGCAAAACACAGGCGCACATTTGAACTTGGTGATCAGAAGCATTCCACTTGTCTCCATTGTAATCTCTGTATTACAAAGTGTTTTGACAAAGCAAGATTTCCTCTGAATCCCTAATCCAATTTGGCTTCATGCGTGAAATCTAATTTCTTTTTAAATCAACCTTTAACCCTGAGAAACATTTTAACTCTGGTCTCTTTGGGGCAAGAATTTTCAAATGACTCATTTTTAACTTTCCATTAAATGAATTTGATTAAAAAGATCAAGTACCAAAGAAGTTGTATAATCTGTAATTTTAGGTAATCTTTTAATAATATAGTACTTTTTCTTATATAGTTTCATGATCAAACTTATGACTAATGAATAGCCTTAATTTCGAAATCAAGATCTTATGTGCCATTCACCACCAATTCAGAGCTCTTAACCGGTTTCTTGGCAAAGACAAATGATAGACTGGATCATGAACAGTCACACCGTTTTGAATTCTGGTCGTGAAACCTTGGGGCCCTTCCGCTATGGAGAGTCCTGGGAGATGGCGCCCCTGGACAGCAGCGCTGGGTGGGAGCTGGTCTCTCGAGGCTGGGCCTTCGGCTCTTGGCCCTGGCTGAGGAGCCTGTCAGTCAAAGCTTCCTTTTCTTCTGAATGCAACATTCTTTTTATGTTAGAAAGTGTCACCGATTTCAAGAGGCCAGATTAGCATCTGGTTATATCTTTTCCACTTTTCCTAGTGAAAATACAGCTCAAGGTGCAGACTCAATTCTTATATTGGACTTTGTGGAAAAAATGATGTTTCCATTTAGAAAACAACAGTAACAACCATGATCTGTGGGCTAGGTGGACTGTAAGGCTTTTGTTTGCATATGGAAGGTAACTACAAAAAACAGGTTATTTTTCAAATTTCATAGGAATAGACCAGTTTTCTTTTTCATTTTTTCATTTGGGATTCTCTATCCTCAGAAACGAGTTCCGATGCCAAAACCGCGTCTTGGTGTTGCCGGCGTGCCCTCGTGTGTTCCTCCTGCCCTCTCCTCCCACATGCAAGGTAGCCGCTCTCCTTTCCCAGCTGTTGCCCTGAGGGGCCCAGAGCCACAGGCAGGAGAGTTGGGACCAGAAAAGTGACCTCGGCTGCGCCTGTTATTTCTGAAAGCCACAGAAGTCTGTCCAGATGACATTTGGGCAAGCCACTGCTTTCCAGGGCCTTCGTTGACCTCCTCTGTAAGTTAGGGACGTGGGCTGAATTGCAAGCCCTTCCCGTGCTCAGGTTCACTGTGGACGGTGGTGACTCGCTCTCAGGTGAAGACCTGAAAGTTGAACGAGGACCTTCAACAAAGACCAGTGATTAAGCACTCAAGGTACCCACCCCCCTGGAGGTTTTCCTGAAACTTTCAGAGCTGAGCTTCACCTTGAGCTCGCTTGCGTGGAGAGGAACCCTGGCAGCCCTGCCCAGGCTACTGTTCCGTCTCTTAGCTGGTTTGAGCTGCAAACAGGATTCCCAGGCAAAGAAGCGTGGCCTCCACCACCCAAGTCCAGGTGGCAGGTATGAGGACTGCCCCAAAACCCAGCTGCAGAACCAGAGTGGGAGTCCAGGCTGGGCATGCAGCGTGAGGCTGGGCTCCTGGCCTCCACCGGGCACCTTGCAGGCAGCTCCTTGAGTTTGAGGAAGGCAGGCTCTCTGTATAGAGAGTGTGCTGGCACTCGCCCAACTGGCCGCCCAGGCCCTGGCTAGCTGAAGTTCCCCTGAGAGCGCAAGAGGCGAGCTCACCGTGGCGATGGCATCTTCCACTCCTGCTCCTGGAAGTTCAGAATTCCCACAGGGCGGTGCCCAAGGTCACCGCTGGAGCTCAAGGAGTGAGTGCCCACGGCAGCCAGGAGGCCCGTCCGCCTCCGCCTGAGCCCCGCGCTCAGGTTCCTCTCTCCTGCTGAGCCTGGGCCCTGGATGCTTCATCCGCAGTAGCTGAAGGTCACAGTACCTACACTCCAGGCTCAGAGGCGGAACTGAAAATGAGGTCTACTTCCCACAGCAGGACAGTACCCAGGGTTGCTGTGGGATTTCAGATGATGTCTTCCTTCCACTGGAATAACCAGCAGGTCAGAGGGCACGATGCCTGACATTTGGTAGTCTAAGATTTGAGATTTTGGAGGGTCAGTGGGGTGCACACATCTTTGCATCATCTCTCTCTCTCTCTCTCACACACACACACACACACACACACACACATACACCATTTGGGGAGTTGGTTTACCTACCATTTATCCATCTGTCTTTTGTGTGCCACTGAAAACCTTCTTCAACAGCCCCATAAAGGAAGTGGATGGACAACTGTCCTGGGCCGTGGGACCGAAACTCCCAAGAGGCAGAGAACCTCCAGGGGCTGAGGCCTCAGACCACTTCCACTTCCACACCTTTCAGCTGAGAATGTCCCTCACTCAGGTCTCAGTGTTTTCCCCGCCGGGAGACAGTTGTGAATAGGGCACTGCCCATCAGAAGGAGAGGAGGAGGAGGACCCAGGAACCACTGCAGTCCACAAACGGAGAAGCGGCCTCTTAAAAAAGGGTGGACTTACAGCTCCTTCCAAAGTCTCTTCAATTCCTTGATGTTAACGTCTCTTTGTTTTTATGTTTCTGAGCAGATTAGTCATGAAACTTCAGGGATTCCCCAAAGAAGTGGTTCTGTTAATGACCAACTATACTTAAAACTGGAACCACTAAAATTAATTCTGGACCTCTGAAGATATATTTCTAAGCAGATGGGAGAATATTCAGGCTATTAAATCTGAGCCATAAATCACCATCTAGGGTAATGAGACTTTAATGTTCCTTTCATTTTTCCACTAATTTAAGTGTCCAGGGCTTTCAGGAAGTTACTTGGTACAGTCACATGGAGCAATTATGACTCTGTGCCATGGCAAATTTATCCCTTATTCCCTTCTGTACTGAGACGTGTGATTCCTTCTCCACACTCCAGATGCCACAGTGAGTAAGTATTTCAATTTCATATTTATTATGATTGTTGATATATAAAAGTATGTTTTTGAGATTGTGGTAATAATAAAATGAAAAGAAATCAAAAAGTTTAGCTTTAAGATATCATGATATTGTAGCTACTACAAATCAGAGCCCATAATTAATTTCATAAACTGCCCCAAATATGATAATGGCCTATTTTATAAAACTTGATGGAGGAATCAAATGTGATCTTTAAAAATGTGGGTGTCAAGGATTCCAGAAGCTGTGTATCTTTGAATATTTAGTACCACAGGCTGCTCTAGGGAAATATGTTTAAGGAATTCTCATCACAGATTCAGCATGTGTATTATATATAAGTGCTGCAGTTTAAAAATCTACTTAAACAAGTTTAATAAAATGCTTTACTGACTGAACCTTGAGACAGTTATTTCCTATCGAAACTCTGGTCTACTTTGGAAGCTGTTTTACCAGGCTTGCTCTGGGAAACACCATCACATGTCAATCGTCAGGACATAACTTCCAGTCTACTTCTGGGCAGGTCTGCTAAGTCTCAGGGAGGCAAACCCATTGTCAGAGAGGAACAGGTGGAGTCACAGACGCTCAATGCAATCACACAGTATTACTGACTTCCAAAAACGAAGCCAGAAGAACATGACTTTCTGGAGGGTAATTTAGGTGGATCAGGCAACCTGAAGATCCTCCCAATAAAAGCACCTGATTTTTTAAAAAGGGAAATAAAGCAAGCATACTGTGAGATCCTGGCGGAAAGGGGAAGGGAGCAAACCTCAGGTGAATGGCGTGCGGCCGGGGAGCACCGGAGCAGGCTTTGTGGAGCCCTGGAAGAAGGGGCAGTGCATTTCAAAGCCACATGTCGCAGCCCTGCTGTGGTGGGAAACGGGGTCAAAGCGGGACACCTGCTTGGGATCTGGGAAGGCTGTGCTCAGTGCAAAGGTGCAGGGCAGTCCACTCTCCTGCACCCGGAGCTGGGCAGGGCTGGCTGGGGTGGGCAAGGGCTGTGTGTGCGTGGCAGTGACCTGTTACCAACGTGGGCTGGCCCTCACACAGGTCTGGGTGGACACCTGAAGCCAGGACGTCAACATGCAGAGTGGTCTGCGCTCAGGCCTCCTGTGCCGGCTGCAGCAGTGAAAGTAGAGCCCGGTGCTGGGGAGATGTGGGGCGGCCCTGGGGCACGGCCGCTGTGCGGCAGACAGAGCACAGCGGTGTCCACCGCAGCAGAGGATGGACGCAGCCCCCACGCAGCAGCAGGTGGACAGGCAAGGGAAACGCCCGGATGGCAGCAGGCCACGGCTGAACAGGAGTGCACGGGGATGTGGCACAAGGACAGCCCTGGAGACGCCACGTTAAGGGAAACAAGCTGTATGTTCTGCCTGCTGAGAAACCCAGAGCGGTCAGTTCTCAGCCGGCAGAGCCAAGCCAGCACAGCTCGGAAGGGATGGGAAATGTTTAGATGTTTGCTAACCTATGTTAAAAGACCAGTAAACCTACCATATATTAACACAAATGATCTTTTAAAAATGTCTGCACTTCCCACAACAAAACCCACCGAGGAGAGTGGACTGAGTGCGCCCCTCACAGCCCGCCCAGGGTCTGGCTCTGCACAGCGGCAGGGTGTGCGGCATCGCTCCTGCCCAGCTTCCTGTGGCACCGCACCTCGTCCAGCCCCCGAACACCCGTGCCTCAGGGATGGATGGGCGTCTCAGCATTCTGACGAGTCTTGGTCTCACCCCCCGAGGGCCTTGGAGTCCTCGAGGGCTCCAGACTGCAGCTGAAGGTCACACTTCAAGACTGAGACTGTGTGACCGACTTCTCTAATGCAACTGTGTCCTTTGGGAGGAAAATGCAAAGGCCTAGGGACAAGCCGACAGCATGCGCAGAGGGCAGGAGACCTGTGTGTGGGGATCAGTGTGCAGTGGCGGCTTCCTGGACTGCGTCCTCAGAGACCGTGTGTGACAGTGTCCTGCTTCTCCAGGACGCTGACCATCCTGTGTGCACACCACAGCCTCGCCAGCCACAGCTGGAGCCCGGGTGGGCTGTCGCCACGTGTCTCCAAGTGACCGCTAGCTCTCAGACAAGTGAGCAGTAGAAGAAGCACGCGCTCTCTTGGGCGGGGGTCAACGACACTCTTACCAACGCCAGACGTCCCATTAAGCGATGGATCTCACCTCCGTGAAGCCACAGGTGAGCCTGGGCTATCAGCCTAGTGCCCCCGCCACAACTTCCAGGTAAAGCCTGAACTCCTCTGGGGGCGTCACTTGGTACCCTAGGACTCAGCGGACTCTTCAGCCATCAGGACAGTTTATCGTACCTTGGCAGGAGCGCGTGGCTGACTCTGGAAAGATGCTATCCTTAACTGCACTGCGCACTTGCTCCTAAGGAGCAGCACAGAGCCTTCCTCTGCCTTAAGAGAGTGGAAACCAAGAAACCAGGCTGCCCTTCTGAGCCCGCTTACTAAATCAAGTCATGTGCTTCAGAGGACAGACATGCACCAGGTCACCTTGCATGTTCCCACGTCCCTCCATGTACCAGCAAATGCTGTAATTCCAGTCTTCTTCATGACTAAGTAGAACTCCACTATGTGTCTACACCACATTCTCTTAATCCGTTAGTCTGTTGATGGGCACCTGGTGCTTCCATTGTTTGGCTGTTGTGATTCATGCACCTGTGAACACCGAGGTGGCTGTATTGCTATCATGTGCTGACTTTAGTCCTTTTGGTTGACTTCCAAGGGAGGGGTCAGCTGGGTCACACAGTGGTTCACCCTAGCGTGTGAGGATGCTCCACACTGCTCTTCAGGGTGGTCGCACTAGCCAGCAGTCCCACCACCAATGTGTGAGTCTGCAATTCCCCACATCCTGGACAGAGTGTGTTATCATTTATATTCTTCATGTTTGCTGGTCTGACTGGAGTGAGATAAAACCTCAGTGTAGTGAATTTCATCTCCCTGGTTGCTAAGGATCTTGAGCATTTTTTCATATACCTGAGGGCCATTTGTGTTTCTTCTTTTGAGAAAAGTGTGCTTATAAGCCAGACACAGAAAGCTGAAGGTAAAAAGTTTTCTCTTACAGGCAGAAGCTGCAGTGACATGAAAATGAAGAGGGTCAGGGGAGCAGAGGAGGGAGGTGAGAAGAAAGGGGGGATGGGGAATGGGCGGGAACTGGGAAACTGACCAGGTGATGCTGTGGACACTCATGAAGAGACCACAGAGAGTTCCACCTTTGTGGATCTACAGAGCAAAATCTGGGAATAAAAAGAATATATAAACAGAAGGAAGACAAGTTGAATGAAGGAAGAGGGAGGGGTGAAGGCGGAGAGGAGCAAGTGCAAGGTACAGGGAGTGAAGTGGGACAGATGGTATGGATGACACGGAACAAATGGGCATGTAATTCACTGTGATGATAGAAGTGACTGCAGTGACACACGCCTGTAATGACAGGTGGTACCAGAGGTGATGGATGCAACAAAGATAGATCACGGCAATGATAGAGGTGACTCCAGGGATGGGAAACTGCAATGATGAACTCCAATGATAGATCACTGCAATGATAGAGGTGACTCCAGGGATGGGTAACAGCAAGGATGGAACTCTAATGATAGATCACTGCAATGGTAGAGGTGAATCTAGGGATGGGTAAATGTAAAGATGGACCTGTAATGATAGATCACTGCAATGATAGAGGTGACTCTAGGGATGGGTAACAGCAAGGATGGAACTCTAATGATAGATCACTGCAATGGTAGAGGTGACTCTAGGGATGGGTAAATGTAAAGATGGACCTGTAATGATAGATCACTGCAATGATAGAGGTGACTCTAGGGATGGGTAACAGCAAGGATGGAACTCTAATGATAGATCACTGCAATGGTAGAGGTGAATCTAGGGATGGGTAAATGTAAAGATGGACCTGTAAAGATAGATCACTGCAATGATAGAGGTGACTCTAGGGATGGGAAACTGTAATGATGAACTATAATGATAGATAACTGCAATGGTAGAGGTGACTCTAGGGATGGGTAAATGTAAAGATGGACCTGTAATGATAGATCACTGCAATGATAGAGGTGACTCTAGGGATGGGAAACTGTAATGATGAACTATAATGATAGATCACTGAAATGATAGATGTGACTCTAGGAATGGGTAACTGTAATGAAGAACTCTAATGATAGATCACTGCAATGACAGAGGTGACTCCAGTGATGGGTAACAGCAAGGATGGAACTCTAATGATACATCACTTCATGACAGAGGTGACAATAGTGATGGGGAACTGTAATGATGGAATTATAATGATAGTTCCCTGCAATGATATAGGTGACCCTAGGGATGGGTAACTTTAAAGATGAACGCTAATGATAGATCACTGCAATAACAGAGGTGACTCCAGGGATGGCTATCTGTAATGATGAACTCTAAGGATAGATCACTGCAATGATAGAGGTGACTCAAGGGATGGGTAACTGTAATGATGAACTCTAATGATAGATCACTGCAATGATAGAAATGACCCTAGGGATGGGTAACTGTAATGATGAACTCTAATGATAGATCACTGCAATGATAGAGGTGACTCCAGGGATGGGTAACTGTAATGATGAACTCTAATGATACATCACTACAATGATAGAGGTGACTTTAGGGATGGGTAACTGTAATGATGAATTCTAATGATAGATCACTGCAATGATAGAGGTGACTCTAGGGATGGGAAACTGTAATGATGAACTCTAATGATAGATCACTGCAATGGTAGAGGAGAATCCGGGGATGAGTAACTGTAATGATGAACTCTAATGATAGATCAGTGCAATGATAGAGGTGACTCTAGGGATGGGAAACTGTAATGATGAACTCTAATGATAAATCACTGCAATGGTAGAGGTGACTCCAGGGATGGGTAACTGTAATGATGGAACGGTAATGATAGATCACTGGAAAGATAGAGGTTCCTCTAGGGATGGGAAACTGTAATGATGAACTATAATGATATATCCCTGCAATGATAGAGGATAATCTAGGGATGGGTATCTATAATGATGAACGGTAATGATAGATCACTGGAATGATAAAGGTTCCTCTACGGATGGGTAACTGTAATGATGAACTCTAATGAAAGATCACTGCAATGATACAGGTGAATCTAGAAATGGGTAATTGTAATATGAACTGTAATGAGAGATCACTGGAATGATAGAGATATTCTAGGGATGTGTAACTGTAATTATGAACTCTAATGATAGATCACTGGAATGATAGAGATTCTTCTAGGGATGTGAAACTGTAATGATGAACTCTAATGATAGATCTATGCAATGATAGAGGTGACTCTAGGGATGGGAAACTCTAATAATGAACTCTAATATTAGATCACTGCAATGATAGAGGTGAATCTAGGGATGGGTAACTGTAATGATGCAACGGTAGTGATAGATCACGGCAATGATAGAGATGACTCTAGGGATGGGTAACAGTAATGATGAACTCTAATGATAGATCACTGCAATGATAGAGGTGACTCTAGGTATGGGAATCTGTAATGATGAACTCTAATGATAGATCTCTGCAATGGTAGAGGTGACTCTAGGGATGGGTAAATGTAATGAACTCTAATGATAGATCACTGCAAGGATACAGGTGACTCTAGGGATGGGAAACTGTACTGATGAACTCTAATGACAGATCACTGTAATGATAGAGGGGACTCTAGGGATGGGTAACTGTAATGATGGAACGGTAATGATAGATCACTGCAATGATAGAGGGGACTCCAGGGATGGGAAACTGTAATGATGAACTCTAATGAGAGATCACTGCAATTTTAGTGTGAGTCTAGAAATGGGTAATTGTAATAAGAACTGTAATGAGAGATCACTGGCATGATAGAGATATTCTTGGGATGGGTAACTGTAATTATGAACTCTAATGGTAGATCACTGGAATGATAGAGGTTCCTCTAGGGTTGGGAAACTGTAATGATGAACTCTAATGATAGATCACTAAAATTGTAGAGGTGACTCTAGGGATGGGAAACTGTAATAATGAACTCTAATGTTAGATCACTGCAATGGTAGAGGTGAATCTAGGGATGGGTAACTGTAATGATGGAACTGTAATGATAGATCACGGCAATGATAGAGATGATTCTAGGGATGGGTAACTGTAATGATGAACTCTAATGATAGATCACTGCAATGATAGAGGTGACTCTAGGGATCTGAATTTGTAATGATGAACTCTAATGATAGATCACGGCAATGGTAGAAGTGATTCTAGGGATGGGTAACTGTAATGAACTCTAATGATAGATCACTGCAGGGATACAGGTGACTCTAGGGATGGGAAACTGTACTGATGAACTCTAAAGACAGATCACTGTAATGATAGAGGTGACTCAAGGGATGGGTAAACTCTAATCATGGAACGGTAATGATAGATCACTGCAATGATAGAGGTGATTCTAGGGATGGGAAACTGTAATGATGAACTCTAATGATAGATCACTGCAATGATAGAGGGGACTCTAGGGATGGGAAACTGTAATGATGAACACTAATGTTAGATTACTGCAGAGATAGAGGTGACTCTGGGGATAGGTAAGTGTAATTATGGAACGGTAATGATAGATCACTGCAATGATAGAGGTTGCTCAAAGGATGGGTAACTGTAATGATGAACTCTAATGATAGATCACTGCAATGATAGAGGGGACTTTAGGGATGGTTAACTGTAATGATGAACTCGAATAATAGATCACTGCAATGATAGAGGTGACTCTAGGGATGGGAAACTGTAAAGATGAACTCTCATAACATATCACTGCAATGATAGAGGTGACTCAAGGGATGGGGAAGTGTAATGATGACCTCTAATAACAGATCACTGCAATGATAGAGGTCACTCTACGGATGGATAACTGTAATGATGGAAAGGTAATGATAGATCACTGCAAAGATAGAGGTTCCTGTAGGGATTGGAAACTGTAATGATGAACTCTAATGATAGATCACTGGAATGATCTTGGTTCCTCTAGGGATGGGTAACTGTAATTATGAACTCTAATGATAGATGACTGAAATTACAGAGGTTCTTGTAGGGATGGATAACTGTAATGATGGAACGGTAAAGATAGATCACTGCAATGATAGAGGTGAACCTAGGGATGGGTAAATTTAAAGATGGAATGGTAATGATAGATCACTGCAATTATAGGGATGACACTAGGGATGAGTAACTGTAATGATGAACTCTAATGATAGATCACTGCAAGGATAGTGGTGACTCCAGGGAGGGGTAACTGTAAAAATGAACTCTAATGACAGATCACTGCAATGTAGAGGTGAGTTTAGGGATGGGTAATTGTAATATGAACTGTAATGAGAGATCACTGGAATGATAGAGATATTCTAGGGATGGGTATCTGTAATGATGAACTCTAATGATAGATAACTGCAATGATAGAGGTGACTCTAGGGATGGGTAAATGTAATGATTGAACGGTAATGATACATCACTGCAATGATAGAGTTGACTCTAGGGATGGGTAACTGTACTGATGAACTCTAATGACAGATCACTGTAATGATAGAGGTGACTCAAGGGATGGGTAACTCTAATCATGGAACGGGAATGATAGATCACTGCAATGATAGAGGTGATTCTAGGGATGGGAAACTGTAATGATGAACTCTAATGATAGAGCACTGCAATGGTAGAGGTGACCCTAGGGATGGGAAACTGTAATGATGGAACGGTAATGATAGATCACGGCAATGATAGAGATGACTCTAGGGATGGGTAACTGTACTGATGAACTCTAATGACAGATCACTGTAATGATAGAGGTGACTCAAGGGATGGGTAACTCTAATCATGGAACGGGAATGATAGATCACTGCAATGATAGAGGTGATTCTAGGGATGGGAAACTGTAATGATGAACTCTAATGACAGATCACTGCAATGATAGAGGTGACTCTGGGGATGGGTAACTGTAATGATGGAACCGTATTGATAGATCACTGCAATGATAGAGGTTCCTCTAAGGGTGGGTAACTGTAATGATGAACTCTAATGAGAGATCACTGCAATAATAGAGGGGACTCTAGGGATGGTTATCTGTAATGATGAACTCGAATGATAGATCACTGCAATGATAGAGGTGACTCTAGGGATGGGAAAATGTAAAGATGAACTCTCATGACATATCACTGTAATGACAGAGGTGACTCTAGGGATGGGGAACTATAATGATGAACTCTAATAATAGATCACTGAAATGATAGAGGTGACTCTACGGATGGATAACTGTAATGATGGAATGGTAATGATAGATCACTGCAAAGATAGAGGTTCCTGTAGGGATTGGAAACATTAATAATGAACACTAATGTTAGATCATTGGAATGATAGTGGTTCCTCTAGGGATGGGTAATTGTAATAATGAACTCTAATGATAGATCACTGGAATGATAGAGGTTCCTCTAGGGATGGGTATCTGTAATGATGAACTCTAATAATAGGTCACTGCAATTATAGAGGTAACTCTACGGATGGGTGACTCTAATGATGGAACGGTAAAGATAGATCATTGCAATGATAGAGGTGAATATAGGGATGGGTAAATTTAAAGATGGAACGGTAATGATAGATCACTGCAATTGTAGGGATGACACTAGGGATGAGTAACTGTAATGATGAACACTACTGATAGATCACTGAAAGGATAGTGGTGACTCCAGGGATGGGTAACATTAAAGATGAAGTCTAATGATAGATCACTGCAATGATAGAGGTGAGTCTAGTGGTGGTAAACTTAATGATGAACTCTAATTATAGATCACTGCAATGATAGAGGTGAGTAGGGATGAGTAACTGTAATGATGAACTCTAATGATAGATCACTGCAATGGTAGAGGTGACTCCAGGGATGGGAATCAGTAATGATGAAATCTAATGTTATATCACTGCAATGGTAGAGGTGAACCTAGGGATGGGTAACTGTAATGATGGCACGGTAATGATAGATCACGGCAATGATAGAGGTGACTCTAGGGATGGGTAACTGTAATGATGAAGTCTAATGATAGATCACTGCAATGATAGAGATGACCCTAGGGATGGGTAACTGTAATGATGAACTCTAATGAGAGATCACTGGCATGATAGAGGTAATCTAGGGAAGGGTAACTGTAATGATGAACTCTAATGATAGATCATTGCAATGACAGAGGGGACTTTAGGGATGGGAAACTGTAATGATGAACTCTAATGATAGATCACTGCAATGATAGAGGGGACTCTAGGGATGGGTAACTGTATATATGAACTCTAATGATAGATCAGTGCAATGACAGAGGTGACTCTAGGGATGGGAAACTGTAATGATGACTCCAATGACAGATCACTGCAATGATAGAGGTGAATCTAGGGATGGGAATCTCTAATGATGAACTCTAATGATAGATCACTGCAATGGTAGAGGTGACTCTAGGGATGGGTAACTGTAATTATGAACTCTAATGATAGATCACTGCAAGGAGAGAGGTGACTCTAGGGATGGGAAACTGTAATGATGAACTCTAATGACAGATCACTGTAATGATAGAGGTGACTGTAGGGATGGGTAACTGCAATGATGGAATGGTAATGATAGATCACTGCATGATACAGGTGATTCTAGGGATGGGAAACTGTAATGATCAACTCTAATGATAGATCACTGCAAAGATAGAGGGGACTCTAGGGATGGGAAACTGTAATGATGAACTCTAATGACAGATCAATGCAATGATAGAAGTGACTCTGTGGATGGGTACCTATAATGATGGAACGGTAATGATAGATCACTGCAGTGATAGAGATGACTCTAGGTATGGGTAACTGTAATGATGAACTCTAATGATAGATAATTGCAATGATAGAGGTGACTCTAGGTATGGGAAAGTGTAATGATGAACTCTAATGATAGATCACTGGAATGATAGAGGTTCCTGTAAGAATGGGTAACTGTCATGATGAACTCTAATGATAGATTACTGCAATGATAGTGGTGACTCTAGGGATGGGTAAGTGTAATGATGAACTCTATTGATAGATCACGGCAATGATGGAGGTGAATCTAGGGATGGGTAACTATAATGAAGAACTCTAATGATAGATCACTGAAATGATACAGAGGACTCTAAGGATGGGTAACTGTAATGATGAGCTCTAATGATAGATCACTGCAAGGAGAGAGGTGACTCTAGGGATGGGAGACTGTAAAGATGAACTCTCACGACATATCACTGCAATGATAGAGGTGACTCTAGGAATGGGAGACTAAAGATGAACTCTTATGACATATCACTGCAATGATAGAGGTGACTCTAGGGATGGGTAACTGTAATGATAGACCGGTAATGATAGATAACTGCAAAGATAGAGGTTCCTCTAGGGATTGGAAACTGTAATGATGAACTCTAATGATAGATCCCTGGAATGATAAAGGTTCCTCTAGTGATGGGTAACTGTAATGATGAACTATTATTAGATCACTGCAATGATAGAAGTGACTGTACGGACAGGAAACTGTAATGATGGAATGGTAAAGATAGATCCCTGAAATGATAGAGGTGAATCTAGGGATGGGTAACTGTAATGATGTAACGGTAATGATAGGTCACTGCAATTATAGAGATGACACTGGAGATGGGTAAGTGTAATGATGAACTCTAATGATAGATCACTGCAAGGATAGTGGTGACTCCATGGATGGGTAACTGTAATGATGAACTCTAAAGATAGATCACTGCAATGATACAGGTGACTCTAGTGATGGGAAATTGTAATGATGAACTCTAATGTGAGATCACCGCAATGATAGAGGTGACTCTAGGGATGGATATCAGTAATGATGAACTCTAATGATAGATCACTGAAATGGTAGAGGTGACTCTAGGGATGGGAAACTGTAAAGATGAACTCAAATGATAGATCACTGCAATGGTAGAGGTGACTCTAGGGATGGGTAACTGTAATATCGATCTCTAATGTTAGATCACTGCAATGATTGAGATGACCATAGGGATGGGAGACTGCAATGACGAACTCTAATGATAGATCACTGCAATGGTAGAGGTGACTCTAGGGATGGGTAACTGTAATGATGGACCGGTAATGATACATCACTGCAAAGATAGAGGTTCCTCTAGGAATTGGAAACTGTAATGATGATCTCTAATGATAGATCCCTGGAATGATAAAGGTTCCTCTAGTGAAGGGTATCTGTAATGATGAACTCTAATAATAGATCACTACAATGATAGAAGGGACTCTACGGACGCGACTCTGTAATGATGGAACGGTAAAGATAGATCCCTGAAATGACAGAGGTGAATCTAGGGATGGGTAACTGTAATGATGAAACGGTAATGATAGATCACTGCAATTATAGAGATGACACTGGAGATCGGTAACTGTAATGAAGAACTCTACTGATAGATTATTGCAAGGATAGTGGTGACTCCATGGATGGGTAACTGTAATGATGAACTCTAATGTTAGATGACTGCAATGATAGAGGTGATTCTAGGGATGGGAAACTGTAATGATGAACTCTAATGATAGATCACTGCAATGATAGAGTTGACTCTAGGGATGGATATCAGTAATGATGAACTCTAATGATAGATCACTGAAATGGTAGAGGTGACTCTAGGGATGGGAAACTGTAAAGATGAACTCAAATGATAGATCACTGCAATGGTAGAGGTGACTCTAGGGATGGGTAACTGTAATGATGATCTCTAATGTTAGATCACTGCAATGATTGAGATGACCATAGGGATGGGAGACTGCAATGACGAACTCTAATGATAGATCACTGCAATGGTAGAGGTGACTCTAGGGATGGGTAACTGTAATGATGGACCGGTAATGATACATCACTGCAAAGATAGAGGTTCCTCTAGGAATTGGAAACTGTAATGATGATCTCTAATGATAGATCCCTGAAATGATAAAGGATCCTCTAGTGAAGGGTATCTGTAATGATGAACTCTAATAATAGATCACTACAATGATAGAAGGGACTCTACAGACGCGAAACTGTAATGATGGAACGGTAAAGATAGTTCACTGAAATGATAGAGGTGAATCCAGGGACGGGTAACTGTAATGATGGAATGGTAATGATACATCACTGCAATTATAGAGATGACACTGGAGATGGGTAACTGTAATGATGAACTCTAATGATAGATCACTGCAGTGATAGACATGACACTAGGGATGGGTATCTGTTATGATGAACTCTAATGATAGATCACTGCAATGGTAGAGGTGACTCTAGGGATGGGTAACTGTAATGATGAACTCTAATCTTAGATCACCGAAATGGTAGAGGTGATTCTAGGGATGGGTAACTGTAATGATGAAGTCTAATGATAGATCACTGCAATGATAGACATGACACTAGGGATGGGAAACTGTAATGATGAACTCTAATGATAGATCACTGGAATAATAGTGGTTCCTCTAGGGATGGGTAACTGTAATTAAGAACTCTAATTATAGATCACTGGAACGATAGAGGTCCTCAAGGGATGGGTATCTGTAATGATGAACTTTAATAATAGATCACTGCAATGATAGAGGTGCCGGTACGGATGGGTAACTGTAATGATGGAATGGTGAAAATAGATCACTGCAATGACAGAGGTGAATCTAGGGAAGGGTAACTGTAAAGGTGGAACAGTAAGGATAGATCACTGCCATTATAGAGATGACACTAGGGATGAGTAACTGTAACGATGAACTCTAATGAGAGATCACTGCAAGGATAGTGGTGACTCCAGGGATGGGTAACTGTAAATGAACTCTAATGATAGATCACTGCAATGATAGAGCTGAGTCTAGGGATGGATAATTGTAATATGAACTGTAATGAGAGGTCACTGGAATGATAGAGATATTCTAGGGCTGGGTAAATGTAATGAGTGAACGGTAATGATAGATCACTGAAAGGATAGAGGTGACTCTAAGGATGAGAAACTGTAATAATGAACTCTAATGATAGATCACTGCAACGGTAGAGGTGACTCTAGGGATGGGTTACAGTAATGATGAACTTTAATGATATATCACTGCAATGATAGAGGTGACTCTAGGGATGGGAAACTGTAAAGATGAACTCTCATGACATATCACTGCAATGATAGCGGTGACTCTAGGGATGGGTAACTGTAATGATGAACTCTAATGATAGATCACTGCAATGGTAGAGGTGACTCTAGGGATGGGAAACTGTAATGTTGAACTCTAATGACACATAACTGCAATGATAGAGGTGATTCTAACGATGGGAAACTGTAATGATGAACTCTAATGATAGATCACTGCAATGGTAGAGGTGACTCTAAGGATGGAAAACAGTAATGATGAACTCTAATGATAGCTCATTACAATGATAGAGGTGACTTTAGGGATGGTAAATTCTAATGATCAAATCAAATGATAGATCACTGCCATGGTAGAGGTCACTCTAGGGATGGGTAACTGTAATGATGAACTCTAATGTTAGATCAGTGCAAGGATAGTGGTGACTCCAGGGATGGGAAACTGTAATGATGAAATCTAATGAGAGATCACTACAATGATAAAGGTGACTCTAGGGATGTGTAATTGTAATGATGAACTCTAATGAGAGATCACTGGAATGATAGAGGTATTCTAGGGATGGGTAACTGTAATGATGAACTCTGATGATAGATCACTGCAATGGTAGAGCTGACTCTAGGGATGGGTAACTGTAATGATGGAACGGTAATGATAGATCATTGCAATGATAGTGGTGACTCTAGTGATGGGTAACTGTAATGATGAACTCTAATGATAGATCACTGCAATGATAGAGGTGACTCTAGGGATAGGTAACTGTAATGATGAATTCTAATGATAGATCACTGCAATGATAAAGGTGACTCTAAGGATGGTTAACTGTAAAGATGAATTCTAATGATAGATCACTGAAATGACAGAGGTGACTCTAGGTATGGGAAACTGTAATGATGAACTCTAATGATAGATCACTGCAATGATAGAGGTGACGCTAAGGATGGGAAACTGTAATGATGAACTGTAATGATAGATCACTGCAATGATAGAGGTGAATCTAGGGATTGGTAACTGTAATGATGATCTCTAATGATAGATCACTGCAATGATAGATGTGACTCCAGGCATGGGTAACTGTAATGATGAACTCCAATGACAGTTCACTGCAATGATACAGGGGTCCCTGGGATGGGTAACTGTAATGATGTACTCTAAAGATAGATCACTGCAATGATAGAGGTGAATCCACGGATGTGTAACTGTAATGATGAACTCTAATGATAGATCACTGCAAGGATAATGGTGACTCCAGGGATGGGTATCTGTAATGATGAACTCTAATGATAGATCACTGAAATGATAGAGGTGACTCTAAGAACGGGTAATTGTAATAATGAACACTAATGAGAGGTCACTGGAATGATAGAGGTACCCTAGTGATCGGTAACTCCCATTATGAACTGTAATGATAGATCATTGCAAGGATAATGGTGACTCCAGGGTTTTGGGGAACTGTAATGATGAACTCCAATGATAGATCACTGCAAGGATAATGGTGACTCCAGGGATGGGTAACTGTAATGATAAACTCTAATGATAGATCACTGCATTGATAGAGGTGACTCTAGGGAAGGGTCAGTGTAATGATGAACTCTAATAACAGATCACAGCAATGATAGAGGTGAATCTAGGGATGGGTAACTCTAATGATGAACTCTAAAGATAGATCACTGCAATGGTAGAGGTGACTCTAGGGGTGTGTAATTGTAATGACGAACTCTAAGGAGAGATCACTGGAATGATAGAGGTACTCTAGGGATGGGTAACGATAATGATGAACTCTAATGATAGATCACTGCAATCATAGAGGTGACTCTAAGAATGGGGACTGTAATGATGAACTCTAATCAGAGATCACTGCAATGACAGAAGTTCCTCTACGGAAGGGAAACTGTATTGATGTATTCTAATGATAGGTCACTGGAATGATTGAGGTTCCACTAGGGATGGGTAACTGTAATGATGAACTCTAATGATAGATCACTGCAATGATAGAGGTTTCCCTATGGATGGGAAAGTGTAATGATGAACTCTAATGACAGATTACTGCAATGATACAGAGGACTCTAGGGATGGGTTACTGTAAAGATGAACTCTAATGACAGATCACTGCAATGGTACAGGTGACTCTAGGGATGGGTAACTGCAATGATGAACTCTAATGAGAGATCACTGAAATGATAGAGGTGGCTCTAGGGTGGGTGACTGTAACGATGAACACTAATAATAGATCGCTGCAAAGATAGACTTGACCCTAGGGATGGGAAACTGTAATGATGAACTCTAATGACAGATCACTGCAATGATAGAGGTGACTATAGGGATGGGCAACTGTAATGATGGAACGGTAATGGTAGATCACTGCAATGATAAAGGTGAATCTAGGGATGGGAAATGGTAATCATGAACTCAAATGATAGATCACTGCAATGGTAGAGGTGACTCTCGGGATTGGAAACTCTAATGATGAACTCAAATGATAGATCACTTCAATGATAGAGGTGACTCTAGGGATTGGTAAATGTAATGATGGAACGGTAATGATAAATCACTGCAATGATAGTGGTGACTCCAGGGATGGGTAACTGTAATGATGAACTCAAATGATAGATCACAGCAATGATAGAGGTGACTCTAGGGATGGGAAACCGTAATGATGAACTCTAGTGATAGATCACTGCAATGATAGAGGTGACTCTATGGATGGGTAACTGTAATGATGACCTGTATTGATAGATCACTGAAATGATAGAGGTTACTCTAGGGATGGGTAACTGTAATCATGAACTCTAATGATAGATCACTGCAAGGATATTGGTGACTCTAGGGAAGTGTAACTGTAATGGTGAACTCTAATGATAGATCAAGGCAATGATAGAGGTGACTCAAGGAATGGGAAACCGTAATAATGAACTCTAATGATAGATCACTTCAATGATAGCGGTGATTCTAGGGATGGGTAACTGTAATGATAAACTCTAATGATAGTCACTGCAATGATTGAGGTTACTCTAGGGATGGGAAACTGTAATGATGAACTCTAATGACAGATCACTGCAATTATAGAGGTGAATCTAGGGATGGGTAAATGTAATGTTGGATCGGTAATGATAGATCAATGCAATGATAGAGGAGCCTCTAGGGATTGTAAACTGTAATGATGAACTCTAATGATAGATCACTGCAATGGTAGAGGTGAATCTAGGGAAGGGAAACTGTAATGATGAACTCTAATGACAGAACACTGCAATGACAGAGTTGACTCTAGGGATGGGTAACTGTAATGATGGAACGGTAATGATAATTCACTGCAATGATAGAGGTGACTCTAGGGATGGGAAATTGTAACGATGAACTCTAATGAGAGATCACTGGAATGATAGATGCAGTCTTGGGATGGGTAATTGTAATGATGAACTCTAATGATAGATCACTACAATGATAGAGGTGACTCTAGGGATGGGTATCTGTAATGATGAACTCTAATGATAGATCACTGCATTGATAGAGGTGACTCTAGGGATGGGAAACTGTTATGATGACCTCTAATCACAAACCACTGCAATGATAGAGGTGACTGTAGGGATGGTAATCTGTAATGATGAACTCTAATGATAGATCAGTGCAATAGTAGAGGTGACTCTAGGTATGGGTAACTGTAATGATGGTCTCTAATTATAGATCACTGCAATGATAGCAGTGTTTCCAGGGATAGTAAGGTGTAATGATGAACTGTAATGATAGATTTCTGCAATAGTAGAGATGAGTCTAGGAATGGGTAAGTGTAATGATGATCTCTAATGATAGATCACTGCAATGATAGAGATGACTCTAGGGATGGGAAACTGTAATGATGAACTCTAATGACAGATCACTGCAATGATAGAGGTGACTATAGGGATGGGTAACTGTAATGATGGAACGGTAATGACAGATCACTGCAACGATAGAGGTGAATCTAGGGATGGGAAACTGTAATGATGAACTCTAATGAGAGATCACTGGATGATAGATGTACTCTAGGGATGGGAAACTGTAATGATGAACTCTAATCACAGATCACTGCAATGATAGAGGTGACTATAGGGATGGGTAAGTGTAATGATGGAATGGTAATGATAGATCACTGCAACGATAGAGGTGAATCTAGGGATGGTAAACTGTAATGTTGAACTGTAACGATAGATCACTGCAATGGTAGAGGTGACTCTAGGGATGGGAACTGTAATGATGAACCCTAATGATAGATCACTGCAATGATAGAGGTGACTCTAGGGATGGGAAACTGTAATGATGAACTCTAATCACAGATCACTGCAATGGTAGAGGTGACTCTAGGGATGGGAACTGTAATGATGAACCCTAATGATAGATCACTGCAATGGTAGAGGTGACTCTAGTTATGGGTAACTGTAATGATGAACTCTAATGATAGATAACTGCAATGATAGATGTGACATTAGGAATGGGAAACTGTAATGATGAACTCTAATGACAGATCACTGAAATGATAGAGGTGACTATAGGAATGGGTAAGTGTAATCATGGAACGGTAATGATAGATCATGCAATGATAGAGGTGAATCTAGGGAGGAGAAACTGTAATGATGAACTCTAATGATAGATCAGTGCAATTGCAGAGGTGTCTCTAGGAATGGGAAACTCTAATGAAGAACTCTAATGACAGATCACTGCAATGATCGAGGTGACTCTAGGAATGGGTAACTGTAATGATGGAACGGTAATGATAGATCACTGCAAGGATATTGGTGATTCCAAGGATGTGTATCTGTAATGATGAACTCTAATGATAGATCACTGCAATGATAGAGGTGACTCTAGGGATGGGAAATTGTAATGATGAACTCTAAGGTGAGATCACTAGAATGATAGATGTACTATAGGGATGGGTAACTGTAATGATGAACTCTAATGATAGATGACTGCAATTGTACAGATGACTCTAGGGATGGGTAACTGTAAAGATGAACTCTAATGATAGATCACTGAAATGATAGAGGTGACACAATGACTGGGTAACTGTAATCATGAACTCTAATGATAGATCACTGCAAGGATAGTGGTGACTCTATGGATGGGTAACTGTAATGATGAACTCTAATGATACATCACTGCAATGATAGAGGTGACTCTAGGGATGGGAAACTGTATGATGAACTCTAATCACAGATCACTGCAATGATAGAGGTGACTCTAGGAATGGGTAACTGTAATGATGACCTGAAATGATAGATCACTGCAATGGTAGAGGTGACTCTAGGAATGGGGAACGGTGACGATGAACTCTAATGATAGATCACTTCAATGAGAGGTGACTCTAGGGATGGGTAATTGTAATGATGCAACGGTAATCATAGATCACTGCAATGATAGGGGTGACTCTAGGGGTGGGAAGTTGTAAGGATGAACTCTAATGATAGATCACTGCAAGGATTGTGGTGACTCCAAGGATGTGTAACTGTAATGATCAACTCTAATGATAGATCACTGCAATGATACAGGTGACTCTAGTGATGGGAAATTGTAATGATGAACTCTAATGTGAGATCACTGGAATGATAGATGTACTCTAGGGATGGGTAACTGTAATGATGAACTCTAATGATAGATGACTGCAATGATAGAGGTGACTCTAGGGATGGGTAACTGTAATGATGAACTCTAATGATAGATCACTGCAATGGTAGAGCTGACTCTAGGTATGGGTAACTATAATGATGAACTCTAATGATAGATCACTGCAATGATAGAGGTTCCTCTCGGGATGGGTAACTTTAATGATGAACTCTAATGATAGATCACTATAATGATACAGGTGCCTCTATGGATGGGTTCCTGTAAGGATGAACTCTAATGACAGATCACTGCAATGGTAGAGGTGATTGTAGGGATGGGTAAATGTAATGATGAACTCTAATGAGAGATCACCGGAATGATAGATGTGACTCTAGCGAGGGGTAAGTGTAATGATGAACTCTAATGAGAGATCATTGGAATGATAGAGGTACTCTAGGGATGGGTAACTGTAATGATGAACTCTAATGATAGATCACCGCAATGGTAGAGGCATCTCTAGGGTTGGGAAACTGTAATGAGGAACTCTAATGACAGATCACTGCAATGATAGAAGTGACTTTAGGGATTGGTAACTGTAATAATGGAACGCCAATGATAAATCACTGCAATGATAGACGTGACTCTAGGGATGGGAAGCTGTACTAATGAACTCTAATGATAGATCACTGCAATGGTAGAGGTGACTCTAGGGTTGAAAATGTAATGATGAACTCTAATGACAGATCACTGCAATGATAGAGGTGAATCAAGAAATTGGTAAATGTAATGATGGAACGGTAATGATAAATCACTGCAATGATAGAGGTGACTCTAAAGATGACGTCTAATGAGAGATCCCTGGAATGATAGAGGTACTCTAGGGATGGGAAACTGTAATGATGAACTCCAATGATAGATCATTGCAAGTTTAGTGGTGGCTCCAGTGATGGGTAACTGTAATGATGAACTCAAATGATAGTTCACTGCAAGGATAGTGGTGACTCTAGGGATGGGTAACTGTAATCATGAACTCTAATGATAGATCACTGAAATGATAGAGGTTACTCTAGGGATGGGTAACTGTAATCATGAACTCTAATGATAGATCACTGCAAGGATATTGGTGACTCTAGGGATGGGTAACTGTAATGGTGAACTCTAATGATAGATCACTGCAATGATAGAGGTGACTCTAGGGATGGGAAACTGTAATGATGAATTCTAATGACAGATCACAGCAATGATAGAGGTGAATCTAGGAATGGGAAACTGTAATGTTTTAACGGTAATGATAAATAAATGCAATGATAGAGGAGACACTAGGGATGGTAAACTGTAATGATGAACTCTAATGATAGATCATGGGAATGGTAGAGGTGACTGTAGGGATGGGAAACTGTAATGAAGAACTCTAATGATAGATCACTGCAATGATAGAGGTGACTCTAGGCATGGGTAACTGTAATGATGGAACGGTAATGATAGACCACTGCAATGATAGAGGTGACTCTAGGGATGGGAAGTTGTAAGAATGAACTCTAATGATAGATCACTGCAATGATAGAGGTGACTCTAGGGATGGGTAACTGTAATGATGGAACGGTAATGATAGACCACTGCAATGATAGAGGTGACTCTAGGGATGGGAAGTTGTAAGGATGAACTCTAATGATAGATCACTGCAAGGATTGTGGTGACTCCAAGGATGTGTAACTGTAATGATCAACTCTAATGATAGATCACTGCAATGATAGAGGTGACTCTAGTGATGGGAAATTGTAAAGATGAACTCTAATGAGACATCACTGGAATGATAGATGTACTCTAGGGATGGGTAACTGTAATGATGAACCCTTGATAGATGACTACAATGATAGAGGTGACTCTAGGGATGGGCAACTGTAATGATGAACTCTAATGATAGATCACTGCAATGATAGAGGTTTCTCTAGGGATGGGTAACTTTAATGATGAACTCTAATGATAGATCACTACAATGATACAGGTGCCTCTATGGATGGGTTCCTGTAAGGATGAACTCTAATGACAGATCACTTCAATGATAGTGGTGATTGTAGGGATGGGTAAATGTAATGATGAACTCTAATGAGAGATCACTGGAATGATAGAGGTACTCTAGGGATGGGTAACTGTAATGATCGACTCTAATGATAGATCACTGCAATGGTAGAGGCGTCTCTAGGGTTGGGAAACTGTAATGATGAACTCTAATGACAGATCACTGCAATGATAGAGGTGAATCTAGGGATTGGTACTGTAATAATGGAATGGCAATGATAAATCACTGCAATGATAGAGGTGACTCTAGGGATGGGAAGCTGTACTAATGAACTCTAATGATAGATCACTGCAATGGTAGAGGTGACTCTAGGGTTGAAAAATGTAATGATGAACTCTAATGACAGATCACTGCAATGATAGAGGTGAATCTAGGGATTGGTAAATGTAATGATGGAACGGTAATGATAAATCACTGCAATGATAGAGGTGACTCTAGGGACGGGTAACTCTAAAGAAGAACTCTAATGAGAGATCCCTGGAATGATAGAGTTACTCTAGGGATGGGAAACTGTAATGATGAACTCCAATGATAGATCATTGCAAGTTTATTGGTGACTCCAGTGATGGGTATCTGTAATGATGAACTCAAATGATAGTTCACTGCAAGGATAGTGGTGACTCTAGGGTTGGGTAACTGTAATGATGAACTCTAATGATAGATCACTGCAATGATAGAGGTGACTCTAGGGCTGGGAAACCGTAATGATGAATTCTAGTGATAGATCACTGCAATGATAGAGGTGACTCTAGGGATGGGTAACTGTAATGATGAACTCTAATGATAGATCACTGAAATGATAGAGGTTACTCTACGGATGGGTAACTGTAATCATGAACTCTAATGATAGATCACTGCAAGGATATTGGTGACTCTAGGGATGGGTAACTGTAATGGTGAACTCTAATGATAGATCACTGAAATCATAGAGGTGACTCAAGGAATGGAAATCCGTAGTAATGACCTCTAATGATAGATCACTTCAATGATAGCGGTGATTCTAGGGATTGGTAACTGTAATGATGAACTGTAATGATAGATCATGGGAATGGTAGAGGTGACTCTAGGGATGGGAAACTGTAATGATGAACTCTAATGATAGATCACTGCAATGATAGAGGTGACTCTAGGGATGGGTAACTGTAATGATGGAACGGTAGTGATAGACCACTGCAATGATAGAGGTGACTCTAGGGATGGGAAGTTGTAAGCATGAACTCTAATGATAGATCACTGCAAGGATAGTGGTGACTCCAAGGATGTGTAACTGTAATGATCAACACTAATGATAGATCACTGCAATGATAGAGGTGACTCATGCGATGGGAAATTGTAATGGTGAACTCTAATGAGAGATCACTGGAATGATAGATGTACTCTAGGGATGGGTAACTGTAATGATGAACTCTAATGATAGATCACTGCAATGATAGAGGTGACTCTAGGGATGGGTAACTGTAATGAGGAACTCTAATGATAGATGACTGCAATGATAGAGGTGACTCTAGGGATGGGAAAATGTAATCATGACCTCTAATCACAAATCACTGCAATGATAGAGGTGACTGTAGGGATGGTAATCTGTAATGATGAACTCTAATGATAGATCACTGCAATGGTAGAGTCGTCTCTAGGGTTGGGAAACTGTAATGATGAACTCTAATGACAGATCACTGCAATGATAGAGGTGAATCTAGGGATTGGTAACTGTAATAATGGAATGGCAATGATAAATCACTGCAATGATAGAGGTGACTCTAGGGATGGGAAGCTGTACTAATGAACTCTAATGATAGATCACTGCAATGGTAGAGGTGACTCTAGGGTTGAAAAATGTAATGATGAACTCTAATGACAGATCACTGCAATGATAGAGGTGAATCTAGGGATTGGTAAATGTAATGATGGAACGGTAATGATAAATCACTGCAATGATAGAGGTGACTCTAGGGACGGGTAACTCTAAAGAAGAACTCTAATGAGAGATCCCTGGAATGATAGAGTTACTCTAGGGATGGGAAACTGTAATGATGAACTCCAATGATAGATCATTGCAAGTTTATTGGTGACTCCAGTGATGGGTATCTGTAATGATGAACTCAAATGATAGTTCACTGCAAGGATAGTGGTGACTCTAGGGTTGGGTAACTGTAATGATGAACTCTAATGATAGATCACTGCAATGATAGAGGTGACTCTAGGGCTGGGAAACCGTAATGATGAATTCTAGTGATAGATCACTGCAATGATAGAGGTGACTCTAGGGATGGGTAACTGTAATGATGAACTCTAATGATAGATCACTGAAATGATAGAGGTTACTCTACGGATGGGTAACTGTAATCATGAACTCTAATGATAGATCACTGCAAGGATATTGGTGACTCTAGGGATGGGTAACTGTAATGGTGAACTCTAATGGTAGATCACTGAAATCATAGAGGTGACTCAAGGAATGGAAATCCGTAGTAATGACCTCTAATGATAGATCACTTCAATGATAGCGGTGATTCTAGGGATTGGTAACTGTAATGATGAACTGTAATGATAGATCATGGGAATGGTAGAGGTGACTCTAGGGATGGGAAACTGTAATGATGAACTCTAATGATAGATCACTGCAATGATAGAGGTGACTCTAGGGATGGGTAACTGTAATGATGGAACGGTAGTGATAGACCACTGCAATGATAGAGGTGACTCTAGGGATGGGAAGTTGTAAGCATGAACTCTAATGATAGATCACTGCAAGGATAGTGGTGACTCCAAGGATGTGTAACTGTAATGATCAACACTAATGATAGATCACTGCAATGATAGAGGTGACTCATGCGATGGGAAATTGTAATGGTGAACTCTAATGAGAGATCACTGGAATGATAGATGTACTCTAGGGATGGGTAACTGTAATGATGAACTCTAATGATAGATCACTGCAATGATAGAGGTTCCTCTCGGGATGGGTAACTTTAATGATGAACTCTAATGATAGATCACTATAATGATACAGGTGCCTCTATGGATGGGTTCCTGTAAGGATGAACTCTAATGACAGATCACTGCAATGGTAGAGGTGATTGTAGGGATGGGTAAATGTAATGATGAACTCTAATGAGAGATCACCGGAATGATAGATGTGACTCTAGCGAGGGGTAAGTGTAATGATGAACTCTAATGAGAGATCATTGGAATGATAGAGGTACTCTAGGGATGGGTAACTGTAATGATGAACTCTAATGATAGATCACCGCAATGGTAGAGGCATCTCTAGGGTTGGGAAACTGTAATGAGGAACTCTAATGACAGATCACTGCAATGATAGAAGTGACTTTAGGGATTGGTAACTGTAATAATGGAACGCCAATGATAAATCACTGCAATGATAGACGTGACTCTAGGGATGGGAAGCTGTACTAATGAACTCTAATGATAGATCACTGCAATGGTAGAGGTGACTCTAGGGTTGAAAATGTAATGATGAACTCTAATGACAGATCACTGCAATGATAGAGGTGAATCAAGAAATTGGTAAATGTAATGATGGAACGGTAATGATAAATCACTGCAATGATAGAGGTGACTCTAAAGATGACGTCTAATGAGAGATCCCTGGAATGATAGAGGTACTCTAGGGATGGGAAACTGTAATGATGAACTCCAATGATAGATCATTGCAAGTTTAGTGGTGGCTCCAGTGATGGGTAACTGTAATGATGAACTCAAATGATAGTTCACTGCAAGGATAGTGGTGACTCTAGGGATGGGTAACTGTAATCATGAACTCTAATGATAGATCACTGAAATGATAGAGGTTACTCTAGGGATGGGTAACTGTAATCATGAACTCTAATGATAGATCACTGCAAGGATATTGGTGACTCTAGGGATGGGTAACTGTAATGGTGAACTCTAATGATAGATCACTGCAATGATAGAGGTGACTCTAGGGATGGGAAACTGTAATGATGAATTCTAATGACAGATCACAGCAATGATAGAGGTGAATCTAGGAATGGGAAACTGTAATGTTTTAACGGTAATGATAAATAAATGCAATGATAGAGGAGACACTAGGGATGGTAAACTGTAATGATGAACTCTAATGATAGATCATGGGAATGGTAGAGGTGACTGTAGGGATGGGAAACTGTAATGAAGAACTCTAATGATAGATCACTGCAATGATAGAGGTGACTCTAGGCATGGGTAACTGTAATGATGGAACGGTAATGATAGACCACTGCAATGATAGAGGTGACTCTAGGGATGGGAAGTTGTAAGAATGAACTCTAATGATAGATCACTGCAATGATAGAGGTGACTCTAGGGATGGGTAACTGTAATGATGGAACGGTAATGATAGACCACTGCAATGATAGAGGTGACTCTAGGGATGGGAAGTTGTAAGGATGAACTCTAATGATAGATCACTGCAAGGATTGTGGTGACTCCAAGGATGTGTAACTGTAATGATCAACTCTAATGATAGATCACTGCAATGATAGAGGTGACTCTAGTGATGGGAAATTGTAAAGATGAACTCTAATGAGACATCACTGGAATGATAGATGTACTCTAGGGATGGGTAACTGTAATGATGAACCCTTGATAGATGACTACAATGATAGAGGTGACTCTAGGGATGGGCAACTGTAATGATGAACTCTAATGATAGATCACTGCAATGATAGAGGTTTCTCTAGGGATGGGTAACTTTAATGATGAACTCTAATGATAGATCACTACAATGATACAGGTGCCTCTATGGATGGGTTCCTGTAAGGATGAACTCTAATGACAGATCACTTCAATGATAGTGGTGATTGTAGGGATGGGTAAATGTAATGATGAACTCTAATGAGAGATCACTGGAATGATAGAGGTACTCTAGGGATGGGTAACTGTAATGATCGACTCTAATGATAGATCACTGCAATGGTAGAGGCGTCTCTAGGGTTGGGAAACTGTAATGATGAACTCTAATGACAGATCACTGCAATGATAGAGGTGAATCTAGGGATTGGTACTGTAATAATGGAATGGCAATGATAAATCACTGCAATGATAGAGGTGACTCTAGGGATGGGAAGCTGTACTAATGAACTCTAATGATAGATCACTGCAATGGTAGAGGTGACTCTAGGGTTGAAAAATGTAATGATGAACTCTAATGACAGATCACTGCAATGATAGAGGTGAATCTAGGGATTGGTAAATGTAATGATGGAACGGTAATGATAAATCACTGCAATGATAGAGGTGACTCTAGGGACGGGTAACTCTAAAGAAGAACTCTAATGAGAGATCCCTGGAATGATAGAGTTACTCTAGGGATGGGAAACTGTAATGATGAACTCCAATGATAGATCATTGCAAGTTTATTGGTGACTCCAGTGATGGGTATCTGTAATGATGAACTCAAATGATAGTTCACTGCAAGGATAGTGGTGACTCTAGGGTTGGGTAACTGTAATGATGAACTCTAATGATAGATCACTGCAATGATAGAGGTGACTCTAGGGCTGGGAAACCGTAATGATGAATTCTAGTGATAGATCACTGCAATGATAGAGGTGACTCTAGGGATGGGTAACTGTAATGATGAACTCTAATGATAGATCACTGAAATGATAGAGGTTACTCTACGGATGGGTAACTGTAATCATGAACTCTAATGATAGATCACTGCAAGGATATTGGTGACTCTAGGGATGGGTAACTGTAATGGTGAACTCTAATGATAGATCACTGAAATCATAGAGGTGACTCAAGGAATGGAAATCCGTAGTAATGACCTCTAATGATAGATCACTTCAATGATAGCGGTGATTCTAGGGATTGGTAACTGTAATGATGAACTGTAATGATAGATCATGGGAATGGTAGAGGTGACTCTAGGGATGGGAAACTGTAATGATGAACTCTAATGATAGATCACTGCAATGATAGAGGTGACTCTAGGGATGGGTAACTGTAATGATGGAACGGTAGTGATAGACCACTGCAATGATAGAGGTGACTCTAGGGATGGGAAGTTGTAAGCATGAACTCTAATGATAGATCACTGCAAGGATAGTGGTGACTCCAAGGATGTGTAACTGTAATGATCAACACTAATGATAGATCACTGCAATGATAGAGGTGACTCATGCGATGGGAAATTGTAATGGTGAACTCTAATGAGAGATCACTGGAATGATAGATGTACTCTAGGGATGGGTAACTGTAATGATGAACTCTAATGATAGATCACTGCAATGATAGAGGTGACTCTAGGGATGGGTAACTGTAATGAGGAACTCTAATGATAGATGACTGCAATGATAGAGGTGACTCTAGGGATGGGAAAATGTAATCATGACCTCTAATCACAAATCACTGCAATGATAGAGGTGACTGTAGGGATGGTAATCTGTAATGATGAACTCTAATGATAGATCACTGCAATGGTAGAGTCGTCTCTAGGGTTGGGAAACTGTAATGATGAACTCTAATGACAGATCACTGCAATGATAGAGGTGAATCTAGGGATTGGTAACTGTAATAATGGAATGGCAATGATAAATCACTGCAATGATAGAGGTGACTCTAGGGATGGGAAGCTGTACTAATGAACTCTAATGATAGATCACTGCAATGGTAGAGGTGACTCTAGGGTTGAAAAATGTAATGATGAACTCTAATGACAGATCACTGCAATGATAGAGGTGAATCTAGGGATTGGTAAATGTAATGATGGAACGGTAATGATAAATCACTGCAATGATAGAGGTGACTCTAGGGACGGGTAACTCTAAAGAAGAACTCTAATGAGAGATCCCTGGAATGATAGAGTTACTCTAGGGATGGGAAACTGTAATGATGAACTCCAATGATAGATCATTGCAAGTTTATTGGTGACTCCAGTGATGGGTATCTGTAATGATGAACTCAAATGATAGTTCACTGCAAGGATAGTGGTGACTCTAGGGTTGGGTAACTGTAATGATGAACTCTAATGATAGATCACTGCAATGATAGAGGTGACTCTAGGGCTGGGAAACCGTAATGATGAATTCTAGTGATAGATCACTGCAATGATAGAGGTGACTCTAGGGATGGGTAACTGTAATGATGAACTCTAATGATAGATCACTGAAATGATAGAGGTTACTCTACGGATGGGTAACTGTAATCATGAACTCTAATGATAGATCACTGCAAGGATATTGGTGACTCTAGGGATGGGTAACTGTAATGGTGAACTCTAATGGTAGATCACTGAAATCATAGAGGTGACTCAAGGAATGGAAATCCGTAGTAATGACCTCTAATGATAGATCACTTCAATGATAGCGGTGATTCTAGGGATTGGTAACTGTAATGATGAACTGTAATGATAGATCATGGGAATGGTAGAGGTGACTCTAGGGATGGGAAACTGTAATGATGAACTCTAATGATAGATCACTGCAATGATAGAGGTGACTCTAGGGATGGGTAACTGTAATGATGGAACGGTAGTGATAGACCACTGCAATGATAGAGGTGACTCTAGGGATGGGAAGTTGTAAGCATGAACTCTAATGATAGATCACTGCAAGGATAGTGGTGACTCCAAGGATGTGTAACTGTAATGATCAACACTAATGATAGATCACTGCAATGATAGAGGTGACTCATGCGATGGGAAATTGTAATGGTGAACTCTAATGAGAGATCACTGGAATGATAGATGTACTCTAGGGATGGGTAACTGTAATGATGAACTCTAATGATAGATCACTGCAATGATAGAGGTGACTCTAGGGATGGGTATCTGTAATGAGGAACTCTAATGATAGATGACTGCAATGATAGAGGTGACTCTAGGGATGGGAAAATGTAATCATGACCTCTAATCACAAATCACTGCAATGATAGAGGTGACTGTAGGGATGGTAATCTGTAATGATGAACTCTAATGATAGATCACTGCAATGGTAGAGGCGTCTCTAGGGTTGGGTAACTGTAATGATGAACTCTAATGATAGATCACTGCAAGGATAGTGGTGATTCCAAGGATGTGTAACTGTAATGATGAACTCTAATGATAGATCAGTGCAATGATAGAGGTGACTCTAGGTATGGGAAATTGTAATGATGAACTCTAAAGAGAGATCACTAGAATGATAGATGTACTCTAGGGATGGCTAACTGTAATGATGAACTCTAATGATAGATCACTGCAATGGTAGAGGTGACTCTAGGTATGGGTAAGTGTAATGATGAACTCTAATGATAGATCACTACAATGATACAGGTGTCTCTATGGATGGGTTCCTGTAAAGATGAACTCTAATGACAGATACTGCAATGATAGAGGTGATTCTGGGAATGGGTAACTGTAATGATGGAACGGTAATGATAGATCACTGCCATGATAGAGGTGACTCTAGGGATGGGAAAATGTAATGATGAACTCTAATGATAGATCACTGTAATGATACAGGGGACTCTAGAGATGGGTAACTGTAATGATGACCTATAATGATAGATCACTGCAATGGTAGAGGTGACTCTACGGATGGGTAACTGTAATGATGAACTCTAATGGTAGATCACTGATGATAGAGGTGACTCTAGGAATGGGTAACTGTAATGATGAACTCTAATTATAGATCACTGCAAGGATAGTGGTGACTCCAGGGATGGGTAACTGTAATGATGAACACTAATGATAGATCTCTGCAATGATAGAGGTGACTCTAGTGATGGGATAATGTAATGATGTACTCTAAAGATAGATCACTGCAATGATAGAGGTGACTCCAGTGATGGGTAACTGGTTTTTTTTTTGCATTTTAATAGTATTTATTCCAGCAACCACAACATTGCTATAAAAACATAATTTTAATCAGATCTGCTGAATGTTTTAATTAGCAACTCTAACATATATAGATTAGGTAGTTTTGGCGTTCAAGGAGCCTAAAGAAGTAAGAATCATCATTAGAGAAATGGAGTTAACTTGAAGCTTGGAAGAGATCACATAAAAATGATCTGACTACTGCCTGGATCTTCCTAAGTTAACCATAAATAAGCCATCTTCAATAGCAGCCCCTAAGACAAATGACAACAAGACAATCACACATGTTGAATGGTTTCCAGAGGAGTTGTTCTCTAAGAGAGACAGTAAATGGATGGCAGCTCGTTCTTTGAGAAAGCAGTTTCTGGATACTTAGTAGTAATCCTATTAGCCAAAATAATTATTTCTTGCATCACATCTCTGTATCTTCAGAATTGGAAGAAGAATGTGAGACTGTACTGTTGGCTCGTTCTTTGGCTACGTGTGAGTCATGCTCTGACTCTGCTAGTGTTTCTTTGGAATCAAGGCAGGCAGCCAGTGGATCAGCCATCGAGGAAACAATAGAAATTTTCTTTGCTTGGAAGTAATCATAGGCCTTCTTTCCACAGACCAAGAGTATGACATCCTTCCCACTGCTCTGGATTCTATCTACAACCTTCTCATAGGGTTCATCCAACACGTTCACCCCATTCACTTCAATAATGATGTCCTCGTCCTCCAGCCCCGCCACATCAGCAGGGCCGCCCTTCTGTACCTCTTTGATGAATGAGCCTGGCAGACCCCGAATTGCATTTAAGTGAAAACCATAGCCATTTTCATCTTTAATCAACCTACAGAGTTTAGGCCTATGATCTGCTACTTCCTCTGTAGTATCCGGGCTTGAGACCTCCAGAGGAGCGGGAATAGAAGCTGGAACCTCTTTGACAGAACCATTAGGCATTTCTTGACCTTGATAGTAGAAAAAAGGAGAAAAATGAGCCAGTCTATACATGTTATCTGTCTCTTTGTCCACCACCAACAGTGAAGTTTGATCTCCACCCTTTTTAATCATTTCCACCACACTGTCATGATCAAGGGTTTCCACAGACTCGCCATTGACAGCAACTACCAGGTCATTGTTCTTCAAGCCAGCTGCCTCTGTTGGACTTCCAGAATCTATGTCCTTGATGATCTGACCTTTCTGTTCTGGGCCTGCCTTCAGATAGGATCCATAGCCATTGCTTCCCTTCTTCATCTCCACAACTCGGGGCCGATGAGGCAGGAGTTTCAAACTGGTTGATTCCCTCTTGAATTGTATCTTCTGTTCATTATGACGCTTGTCAGTTTCTTTGTCCACAAGCAGGAACATGACACGGCTTCCTGACTTCTTCACCTTTTCCACCACTTCCTCATGGCTGGCGTTCTCCGATTCTCTCCATTTACTTCAATCAGGTGATCCTCAGCCAGGACACCAGCTTTCATAGCCACACCCTGAGGTGTGATATCAGTCATGTACACTCCCATTTTACCTTGGACAGTTTTCAGAGAGAAGCCATAGCTGTTCCCCTCCTTCACCAGGTAGCAGAGGCGTGGATGAGTCCAAGTCTCCACTGCTCCATTCATCACAGGGGCCAGTTTCTTAGCATTTGAACCCAGCTCCTTCTGGCTTTGACCCAACTCTTTCAAGTCTACCCGTTTTTTTATGGCTTTCTCATAGGAATCTCCATCCAGAACTAGTAAAGTCACTGAATTCCCACTCTTCCTGACCAGATCCACCACCTGTATATGCTCTTCCTTGTCAACAAAGATACCATTGATCCTCAGAACTCTGTCTCCATCCAGAAGACCAGCCTTCTCTGCTGGGCTACCCTTCTCAACTACCCGGACCAGGTGACCATCAGTATCCTTCTCAATTCACAGGAAGAAGCCATAGCTTTGCCTTTCTTGTTTGGACAGGTGACATTCCCGGGGGCTGAAGGTAGAAGCCATTTCTGTACTCGGAAGGAAGAGGAACTGCTCTGTCCCTCAGGAATTCTCTCTGCTGTGAGCACTAGTCTTGGAACCCACTGGACTTTGAACAAAGATCAATTTAAAAGCTGATGTATTTAACAGGACGTGTGATCTGAGTTCAAGTGACCTCTGTACTCCTTCAGCCAACTGGCTAGGCCCTGAACTGAAAAACCTGAGAAATCCTCAGTAAACCCAACGCTCTGGCCCACCTGCCTGGAGGTGCAGGGAAGGGCTTCTTATCTTCCTCCAGACAATGAGGAGGGGAAAGAAGAGGAGCAGGGAGAACAATCAGGAAGTAGGTACCTCCGCATTCCTTCTTCTCTTCCTTGGGCAGATGCCTCGGATGCCCAAACAACCCCCAATTCTCTTAGAAGTTTCTACTGTCCCCCATCCCAGGGTTAGGTCCAGGGATTATTACCAGAACACCCTCCCATTGTACGGCCATCCTGGGGAGTAGTAACCTGTACAACCCCACCTAGGAGAAGGCAGGGTGTGCCAATAAATCCCAGTAAGTGAGGCAAATCCCTTCAGTTTACATCCTTCCACTGCCCTAGAAGTTCTTGCCTGCACAATCCCCAGGAGCTGAGTAGCAAAGCCGGGTAACTGTAATGATGAACTTTAATGATAAATCACTGAAAGGACAGTGTTGACTGCAGGGATGGGTAATTCTAATGATGAACTCTAATGATAGATCACTGCAATGATAGAGGTGACTCTTGGGATGGGAAACTGTAATGATGAGCTCTAATCACAGATCACTGCAATCAGAGAGGTGACTCTAGGGATGGTAAACTATAATGATGAACGCTAATGATAGATCACTGCAATGGTAGAGGTGACTCTAGGTATGGGTACCTGTAATGATGAACTCTAATGACAGATCACTGCAATGATAGAGGTGACTCTAGGGATGGGAATGTGTAATGACGGAATGGTAATGATAGATCAATGCAATGATAGAGGAGACTCTAGGGATGGTAAACTGTAATGATGAACTCTAAAGATAGTTCATGGCAAACGTAGAGGTGACTCTAGGGATGGGAAACTGTAATGATGAACTCTAATGATAGATCCCTGCAATGATAGAGGTGATCTAGTGATAGAGGTGACTGTAATGATGTTCTCTAATGACAGATCACTGCAATGATAGAGGTAACTCTAGGAATGGGTAACTGTAATGATGAACTCTAATGATAGATCACTGCAAGGATAGTGGTGACTCCAGGGATGGGTAACTGTAATGATGAACTCTAATGATAGATCACTGCAATGATAGAGGTACTCTAGGAATGGGTAACTGTAATGATGAACTCTAATGATAGATCACTGCAATGAAAGAGGTGACTCTAGGGATGGGTAACTGTAATGATGAACTGTAATGATAGATCACTGCAATGATAGAGGTGACTCTAGGGATGGATAATTGTAATGATGAACTCTAATGAGAGATCACTTTAATGATAGAGGTATTCTAGGGATAGGTAACTGTAATGATGAACTCTAATGATAGATCACTGCAAGGATAGTGGTGACTCCAGGGATGGGTAACTGTAATGATGTACTCTAATGATAGATCTCTGCAATGATAGAGGTGATTGTAGAGATGGGAAAATGTAATGATGTACTCTAACGATAGATCACTGCAATGGTAGAGGTGACTCCAGGGATGGGTAACTGCAATGAGCAACTCTAATGATAGATCACTGCAAGGATAGTGTTGACTGCAGGAATTGGTAACTGTAATGATGAACTCTAATGACAGATCACTTCAATGAGAGAGGTGAATCTAGGGATGGGTAATTGTAATGATGCAATGGTAATCATAGATCACTGCAATGATAGAGGTGACTCTAGGGATGGGAAACTGTAATGATGATCTAATGATAGATCACTGCAATGGTAGATGTGATTCTAGGGATTGGTAACTGTAATATGAACTCTAATGATAGATCACTGCAATGGTACAGGTGACTCTAGGAATGGGAAACGGTAATGATGAACTCTAGTGACAGATCACTGCAATGATAGAGGTGATTCTGGGTATGGGTAACTGTAATGACGGAACGGTAATGATAGATCACTGCCATGAAAGAGGTGACTATAGGGATGGGAAAATGTAATCATGAACTCTAATGACAGATCACTGTAATGATACAGGGGACTCTAGGGAAGGGTAACTGTAATGATGACCTATAATGATAGATCACTGCAATGGTAGAGGTGACTCTACGGATGGGTAACTGTAATGATGAACTCTAATGGTAGATCACTGATGATAGAGGTGACTCGAAGGATGGGTAACTGTAATGATGAAATCTAATGATAGATCACTGCAAGGATAGTGGTGACTGCAGGGATGGGTAACTGTAATGATGACCTCTAATGATAGATCACTGCAAGGATAGTGGTGATGCCAGGGATGGGTAACTGTAATGATGAACACTAATGATACATCTCTGCAATGACAGAGGTGACACTAGTGATGGGATAATGTAATGATGTACTCTAAAGATAGATCACTGCAATGATAGAGGAGACTCCAGGGATGGGTAACTATAATGATGAACTCTAATGACAGATCACTGCAATGATAGAGGTGACTCTAGGGATGGGAAACTGTAATGATGAACTCTAATGAAAGATCACTGCAATGGCAAAGGTGATTCTAGGGATGGGTATGATTAATGATGAACTCTAATGACAGATCACTGCAAAGATAGAGGTGACTATAGGGATGGGACAGTGTAATGATGAACTCTAATGATAGATCACTGCAATGGCACAGGTGATTCTAGGGATGGGTAACTGTAATGGTGAAATCTATTGATAGATCACTGCAATGACACAAGTGACTCTAGGGATGGGAAACTGTAATGGTGAACTCTAATGACAGATTACTGCAATTATAGAGGTGAATCTAGGGATGGGTAACTGTAATGATGGAACGGTAATGATAGATCAATGCAATGATAGAGGAGACTCTAGGGATGGTAAACTGTAATGATGATGAACTCTAATGATAGATCATGGCAATGGTAGAGGTGACCCTAGGGATGGGAAACTGTAATGATGAACGGTAATGATAGACCACTGCAATGATAGTGGTGACTCAAGGGATGGGAAGTTGTAAGGATGAACTCTAATGATAGAACACTGCAAGGATTGTGGTGACTCCAAGGATGTGTAACTGTAATGATCAACTCTAATGATAGATCACTGAAATGATAGAGGTGACTCTAGGGGTGGGAAATTGTAAAGATGAACTCTAATGAGAGATCACTGGAATGATAGATGAACTCTAGGGATGGGTAACTGTAATGATGAACTCTAATGATAGATCACTGCAATGGTAGAGGTGACTCTAGGTATGGGTAACTGTAATGATGAACTGTAATGATAGATCACTGCAATGATAGAGGTTCCTAAAGGGATCAGTAACTTTAATGATGAACTCTAATGATAGATCACTACAATGATACAGGTGTCTCTGTGGATGTGTTCCTGTAAAGATGAACTCTAATGACAGATCACTGCAATGGTAGAGGTGACTGTAGGGATGGGTAAATGTAATGATGAACTCTAATGAGAGATCACCGGAATGACAGATGTGACTCTAGGGATGAGTAAGTGTAATGATGAACTCTACTGAGAGATCATTGGAATGATAGAGGTCCTCTAGGGATGGGTAACTGTAATGATGAACTCTAATGATAGATCACTGCAATGGTAGAGGCGACTCTAGGTTTGGGAAACTGTAATGATGAACTCCAATGACAGATCACTGCAATGATAGAGGTGACTCTAGGGATTGGTAACTGTAATAATGGAATGGTAATGATAAATCACTGCAATGATAGAGGTGACTCTAGGTATGGGAAACTGTACTAATGAACTCTAATGATAGATCACTGCCATGGTAGAGGTGACTCTAGTGTTGGAAAATGTAATGATGAACTCTAATGACAGATCACTGCAATGATAGAGGTGAATCTAGGGATTGATAAATGTAATGATGGAACGCTAATGATAAATCACTGCAATGATAGAGGTGACTCTAGGGATGGGTAACTCTACAGATGAACTCTAATGAGAGATCCCTGGAATGACAGAGGTACTCTAGGGATGGGAAACTGTAATGATGAACTCCAATGATTGATCATTGCAAGTTTAGTGGTGACTCCAGGGATGGGTAACTGTAATGATGAACTCAAATGATAGTTCACTGCAAGGATAGTGGTGATTCTAGGGATGGGTAACTGTAATGATGAACTCTAATGATAGATCACTGCAATGATAGAGGTGATGCTAGGGATGGGAAACCGTAATGATGAACTCTAGTGATAGATCACTGCAATGATAGAGGTGACTCTAGGGATGGGTAACTGTAATGGTGAACTCTAATGATAGATCACTGCAAGGATATTGGTGACTCTAGGGATGGTTAACTGTAATGGTGAAATCTAATGATAGATCACGGAAATGATAGAGGTGACTCAAGGAATGGAAATCCGTACGAATGAACTATAATGATAGATCACTTCAATGATAGCGGTGACTCTAGGGATGGGTAACTGTAATGATGAACTCTAATGATAGATCACTGCAATGATAGAGATGACTCTAGGGATGGGAAACTGTAATGATGAATTCTAATGACAGATCACTGCAATGATAGAGGTGACTATAGGGATGGGAATGTGCAATGACGGAACGGTAATGATAGATCAATGCAATGATAGAGGAGACTCTACGGATGGTAAACTGTAATGATGAACTCTAATTATAGTTCATGGCAAACGTAGAGGTGACTCTAGGGATGGGAAACTGTAATGATGAACTCTAATGATAGATCACTGCCATGGTAGAGGTGACTCTAGTGTTGGAAAATGTAATGATGAACTCTAATGACAGATCACTGCAATGATAGAGGTGAATCTAGGGATTGATAAATGTAATGATGGAACGCTAATGATAAATCACTGCAATGATAGAGGTGACTCTAGGGATGGGTAACTCTACAGATGAACTCTAATGAGAGATCCCTGGAATGATAGAGGTACTCTAGGGATGGGAAACTGTAATGATGAACTCCAATGATTGATCATTGCAAGTTTAGTGGTGACTCCAGGGATGGGTAACTGCAATGATGAATTCTAATGACAGGTCACTGCAATGATAGAGGTGACTCTAGGGATGGGAAACTGTAATGATGGAACGATAATGACAGATCAATGGAATGATAGAAGAGACTCTAGGAATGGTAAACTGTAATGATGAACTCTAATGATAGATCATGGCAATGGTAGAGGTGACTCTAGGAATGGGTAACGGTAATGATGAACTCTAGTGACAGATCACTGCAATGATAGGGGTGATTCTGGGTATGGGTAACTGTAATGATGGAACGGTAATGATAGATCACTGCCATGAAAGAGGTGACTCTAGGGATGGGAAAATGTAATGATGAACTCTAATGACAGATCACTGGAATGATACAGGGGACTTTAGGGATGGGAACTGTAATGATGAACTGTAATGATAGATCACTGCAATGGTAGAGGTGACTCTAGGAATGGGGAACTGTAATGATTGACATCTAATGACAGATCACTTCAATGAGAGAGGTGAATCTAGGGATGGGTAATTGTAATGATGCAACGGTAATGATAGATCACTGCAATGATAGAGGTGACTCTAGGGATGGGAAACTGTAATGATGATCTAATGATAGATCACTGCAATGGTGGAGGTGATTCTAGTTATTGGTAACTGTAATGATGAACTTTAAAGATAGATCACTGCAATGCTAGAGGTGACTCTAGAAATGGGAAACTGTAATGATGAACTCTAATGACAGTTCACTGCAATGATAGAGGTGATTCTGGGAATGGGTAACTGTAATGATGGAACGGTAATGATAGATCACTGTCATGATAGAGGTGACTCCAGGCATGGGAAAATGTAATGATGAACTCTAATGATAGATCACTGTAATGATACAGGGGACTCTAGGGATGGGTAACTGTAATGATGACCTATAATGATAGATCACTGCAATGGTAGAGGTGACTCTACGGATGGGTAACTGCAATGATGAACTCTAATGGTAGATCACTGATGATAGAGGTGACACGAGGGATGGGTAACTGTAATGATGAACTCTAATGATAGATCACTGCAATGAAAGAGGTGACTCTAGGGATGGGTAACTGTAATGATGAACTGTAATGATAGATCACTGCAATGATATAGGAGACTCTAGGGATGGGAAACTGTAATGATGAACTCTAATGATAGATCACTGCAAGGGTGCAAGGGTAGAGGTGACTCTAGAGTTGGGAAACTGTAATGATGAACTCTAATGATAGATCACTGCAATGATAGAGGTGAATCTGGGGATTGGTAAATGTAATGATGGAACGGTAATGATAAATCACTGCAATGATAGAGGTGACTCTAGAAATGGGTAACTGTAATGATGAACTCTAATGAGATCACTGGAATGACAGAGGTACTCTAGGGATGGGAAACTGTAATGATGAACTCCAATGATAAATCATTGCAATTTTAGTGGTGACTCCAGGGATGGGTAACTGTAAGGATGAACTCTAATGATAGATCACTGCAATGATAGAGGTGACTCTAGGGATGGGAAACCGGAATGATGAACTCTAGAGATAGATCACTGCAATGATAGAGGTGACTCTAAGGATGGGTAATTGTAATGATGAACTCTAATGATAGATCACTGAAATGATAGAGGTTACTCTAGGGATGGGTAACTGTAATCATGAACTCTAATGATAGATCACTGCAAGAATATTGGTGACTCTAGGAATGGGTAACTGTAATGGTGAACTCTAATGATAGATCACTGCCATGATAGAGATGACTCAAGGAATGGGAATCCATAATAATGAACTCTAATGATAGATCACTTCAATGATAGCGGTGACTCTAGGGATGGGTAACTGTAATCATGAACTCTAATGATAGATCACTGCAAGGATATTGGTGACTCTAGGGCTGTGTAACTGTAATGGTGAACTCTATTGATAGATCACTGCAGTGATAGAGGTGACTCAAGGAATGGGAATCCGTAATAATGAACTCTAATGATAGATCACTTCAATGATAGCGGTGACTCTATGGATGGGAAACTGTAATGATGAACTCTAATGACAGATCACTGCAATGATAGAGGTGACTCTAGGGATGGGAAACTGTAATGGTGAACTCTAATGACATATCACTGCAATTATAGAGGTGAATCTAGGGATGGGTTACTGTAATGATGGAACGGTAATGATAGATCAATGCAATGATAGAGGAGACTCTAGGGATGGGAAACTGTAATGACGAACTCTAATGATAGACCACTGCAAGGATTGTGGTGACTCCAAGGATGTGTAACTGTAATGATCAACTCTAATGATAGATCACTGCAATGATAGAGGTGAATCTAGGGATGGGAAATTGTAATGAAGAACTCTAATGAGAGATCACTGGAATGATAGATGTACTCTAGGGATGGGTAACTGTAATGATGAACTCTAATGATAGATCACTGCAATGGTAGAGGTGACTCTAGGTATGGGTAACTGTAATGATGAACTGTAATGATAGATCACTGCAATGATAGAGGTTCCTAAAGGGATCAGTAACTTTAATGATGAACTCTAATGATAGATCACTACAATGATACAGGTGTCTCTGTGGATGTGTTCCTGTAAAGATGAACTCTAATGACAGATCACTGCAATGGTAGAGGTGACTGTAGGGATGGGTAAATGTAATGATGAACTCTAATGAGAGATCACCGGAATGACAGATGTGACTCTAGGGATGAGTAAGTGTAATGATGAACTCTACTGAGAGATCATTGGAATGATAGAGGTCCTCTAGGGATGGGTAACTGTAATGATGAACTCTAATGATAGATCACTGCAATGGTAGAGGCGACTCTAGGTTTGGGAAACTGTAATGATGAACTCCAATGACAGATCACTGCAATGATAGAGGTGACTCTAGGGATTGGTAACTGTAATAATGGAATGGTAATGATAAATCACTGCAATGATAGAGGTGACTCTAGGTATGGGAAACTGTACTAATGAACTCTAATGATAGATCACTGCCATGGTAGAGGTGACTCTAGTGTTGGAAAATGTAATGATGAACTCTAATGACAGATCACTGCAATGATAGAGGTGAATCTAGGGATTGATAAATGTAATGATGGAACGCTAATGATAAATCACTGCAATGATAGAGGTGACTCTAGGGATGGGTAACTCTACAGATGAACTCTAATGAGAGATCCCTGGAATGACAGAGGTACTCTAGGGATGGGAAACTGTAATGATGAACTCCAATGATTGATCATTGCAAGTTTAGTGGTGACTCCAGGGATGGGTAACTGTAATGATGAACTCAAATGATAGTTCACTGCAAGGATAGTGGTGATTCTAGGGATGGGTAACTGTAATGATGAACTCTAATGATAGATCACTGCAATGATAGAGGTGATGCTAGGGATGGGAAACCGTAATGATGAACTCTAGTGATAGATCACTGCAATGATAGAGGTGACTCTAGGGATGGGTAACTGTAATGGTGAACTCTAATGATAGATCACTGCAAGGATATTGGTGACTCTAGGGATGGTTAACTGTAATGGTGAAATCTAATGATAGATCACGGAAATGATAGAGGTGACTCAAGGAATGGAAATCCGTACTGAATGAACTATAATGATAGATCACTTCAATGATAGCGGTGACTCTAGGGATGGGTAACTGTAATGATGAACTCTAATGATAGATCACTGCAATGATAGAGATGACTCTAGGGATGGGAAACTGTAATGATGAATTCTAATGACAGATCACTGCAATGATAGAGGTGACTATAGGGATGGGAATGTGCAATGACGGAACGGTAATGATAGATCAATGCAATGATAGAGGAGACTCTACGGATGGTAAACTGTAATGATGAACTCTAATTATAGTTCATGGCAAACGTAGAGGTGACTCTAGGGATGGGAAACTGTAATGATGAACTCTAATGATAGATAACTGCCATGGTAGAGGTGACTCTAGTGTTGGAAAATGTAATGATGAACTCTAATGACAGATCACTGCAATGATAGAGGTGAATCTAGGGATTGATAAATGTAATGATGGAACGCTAATGATAAATCACTGCAATGATAGAGGTGACTCTAGGGATGGGTAACTCTACAGATGAACTCTAATGAGAGATCCCTGGAATGATAGAGGTACTCTAGGGATGGGAAACTGTAATGATGAACTCCAATGATTGATCATTGCAAGTTTAGTGGTGACTCCAGGGATGGGTAACTGTAATGATGAATTCTAATGACAGGTCACTGCAATGATAGAGGTGACTCTAGGGATGGGAAACTGTAATGATGGAACGATAATGACAGATCAATGGAATGATAGAAGAGACTCTAGGAATGGTAAACTGTAATGATGAACTCTAATGATAGATCATGGCAATGGTAGAGGTGACTCTAGGAATGGGTAACGGTAATGATGAACTCTAGTGACAGATCACTGCAATGATAGGGGTGATTCTGGGTATGGGTAACTGTAATGATGGAACGGTAATGATAGATCACTGCCATGAAAGAGGTGACTCTAGGGATGGGAAAATGTAATGATGAACTCTAATGACAGATCACTGGAATGATACAGGGGACTTTAGGGATGGGAACTGTAATGATGAACTGTAATGATAGATCACTGCAATGGTAGAGGTGACTCTAGGAATGGGGAACTGTAATGATTGACATCTAATGACAGATCACTTCAATGAGAGAGGTGAATCTAGGGATGGGTAATTGTAATGATGCAACGGTAATGATAGATCACTGCAATGATAGAGGTGACTCTAGGGATGGGAAACTGTAATGATGATCTAATGATAGATCACTGCAATGGTGGAGGTGATTCTAGTTATTGGTAACTGTAATGATGAACTTTAAAGATAGATCACTGCAATGCTAGAGGTGACTCTAGAAATGGGAAACTGTAATGATGAACTCTAATGACAGTTCACTGCAATGATAGAGGTGATTCTGGGAATGGGTAACTGTAATGATGGAACGGTAATGATAGATCACTGTCATGATAGAGGTGACTCCAGGCATGGGAAAATGTAATGATGAACTCTAATGATAGATCACTGTAATGATACAGGGGACTCTAGGGATGGGTAACTGTAATGATGACCTATAATGATAGATCACTGCAATGGTAGAGGTGACTCTACGGATGGGTAACTGCAATGATGAACTCTAATGGTAGATCACTGATGATAGAGGTGACACGAGGGATGGGTAACTGTAATGATGAACTCTAATGATAGATCACTGCAATGAAAGAGGTGACTCTAGGGATGGGTAACTGTAATGATGAACTGTAATGATAGATCACTGCAATGATATAGGAGACTCTAGGGATGGGAAACTGTAATGATGAACTCTAATGATAGATCACTGCAAGGGTGCAAGGGTAGAGGTGACTCTAGAGTTGGGAAACTGTAATGATGAACTCTAATGATAGATCACTGCAATGATAGAGGTGAATCTGGGGATTGGTAAATGTAATGATGGAACGGTAATGATAAATCACTGCAATGATAGAGGTGACTCTAGAAATGGGTAACTGTAATGATGAACTCTAATGAGATCACTGGAATGACAGAGGTACTCTAGGGATGGGAAACTGTAATGATGAACTCCAATGATAAATCATTGCAATTTTAGTGGTGACTCCAGGGATGGGTAACTGTAAGGATGAACTCTAATGATAGATCACTGCAATGATAGAGGTGACTCTAGGGATGGGAAACCGGAATGATGAACTCTAGAGATAGATCACTGCAATGATAGAGGTGACTCTAAGGATGGGTAATTGTAATGATGAACTCTAATGATAGATCACTGAAATGATAGAGGTTACTCTAGGGATGGGTAACTGTAATCATGAACTCTAATGATAGATCACTGCAAGAATATTGGTGACTCTAGGAATGGGTAACTGTAATGGTGAACTCTAATGATAGATCACTGCCATGATAGAGATGACTCAAGGAATGGGAATCCATAATAATGAACTCTAATGATAGATCACTTCAATGATAGCGGTGACTCTAGGGATGGGTAACTGTAATCATGAACTCTAATGATAGATCACTGCAAGGATATTGGTGACTCTAGGGCTGTGTAACTGTAATGGTGAACTCTATTGATAGATCACTGCAGTGATAGAGGTGACTCAAGGAATGGGAATCCGTAATAATGAACTCTAATGATAGATCACTTCAATGATAGCGGTGACTCTATGGATGGGAAACTGTAATGATGAACTCTAATGACAGATCACTGCAATGATAGAGGTGACTCTAGGGATGGGAAACTGTAATGGTGAACTCTAATGACATATCACTGCAATTATAGAGGTGAATCTAGGGATGGGTTACTGTAATGATGGAACGGTAATGATAGATCAATGCAATGATAGAGGAGACTCTAGGGATGGGAAACTGTAATGACGAACTCTAATGATAGACCACTGCAAGGATTGTGGTGACTCCAAGGATGTGTAACTGTAATGATCAACTCTAATGATAGATCACTGCAATGATAGAGGTGAATCTAGGGATGGGAAATTGTAATGAAGAACTCTAATGAGAGATCACTGGAATGATAGATGTACTCTAGGGATGGGTAACTGTAATGATGAACTCTAATGATAGATCACTGCAATGGTAGAGGCGACTCTAGGGTTGGGAAACTGCAATGATGAATTCTAATGACAGATCACTGCAATGATAGAGGTGATTCTAGGGATTGGTAAATGTAATGATGGAACGGTAATGATAAATCACTGGAATGACAGAGGTACTCTAGGGATGGGAAACTGTAATGATGAACTCCAATGATAGATCATTGCAAGTTTAGTGGTGACTCCAGGGATGGGTAAATGTAAGGAAGAACTCTAATGATAGATCACTGCAATGATAGAGGTGATTCTAGGGATGGGTAATTGTAATGGTGAACTCTAATGATAGATCACTGCAATGATAGAAGTGACTCAAGGAATGGTAATCCATAATAATGAACTCTAATTATAGATCACTTCAATGATCGCGGTGACTCTAGGGATGGGAAACTGTAATGACGAACTCTAATGACAGATGACTGCAATGATAGAGGTGACTCTAGTGATTCGTAAATGTAATGATGGAACGTTAATGATAAATCACTGCAATGATAGAGGTGACTCTAGGGATGGGTAACTGTAATGATGAACTCTAATGAGAGATAACTGGAATGACAAGGGTACTCTAGGGATGGGAAAGTGTAATGATGAACTCCAATGATAGATCATTGCAAGTTTAGTGGTGACACCAGGGATGGGTAACTGTAAGGTTGAACTCTAATGACAGATCAGTGCAATGATAGAGGTGACTCTAGGGATGGGAAACCGCAATGATGAACTCTAGTGATAGATCACTGCAATGATAGAGGTGACTCAAGGAATGGGAATCCGTAATAATGAACTTTAATGATAGATCACTTCAATGATAGCGGTGACTCAAGGGATGGGAAACCGCAATGATGAACTCTAATGAAAGATCACTGCAATGATAGAGGTGACTCTAGGGATGGGAAACTGTAATGGTGAACTCTAATGACAGATCACTGCAATTATAGAGGTGAATCTAGGGATGGGTAACTGTAATGATGGAACGGTAATGATCGATCAATGCAATGATAGAGGAGACTCTAGGGATGGAAAACTGCAATGATGATGAACTCTAATGAGAGATCATGGCAATGGTAGAGGTGACTCTAGGGATGGGAAACTATAAAGATGAACTCTAATGATAGATCACTTCAATGATAGAGGTGACTTTAGGGATGGGTAACTGTAATGATGGAACGGTAATGATAGACCACTGCAATGATAGAGGTGACTCTAGGGATGGGAAGATGTAAGGATGAACTCTAATGATAGATCACTGCAAGGATTGTTGTGACTGCAAGGATGTGTAACTGTAATGATCAACTCTAATGATAGATCAATGCAATGATAGAGGTGACTCTAGGGATGGGAATCTGTAATGATGGAACGGTAATGATAGATCAATGCAATGATAGAGGAGAATCTAGGGATGGTAAACTGTAATGATGAAATCTAATGATAGATCATGGCAATGGTAGAGGTGACTCTAGGGATGGGAAACTGTAATGATGGAACGGTAATGATAGACCACTGTAATGATAGAGGTGACTCTAGGGATGGGAAGTTGTAAGGATGAACTCTAATGATAGATCACTGCAAGGATAGTGGTGATGCCAAGGATGTGTATCTGTAATGATCAACTCTAATGATAGATCACTGCAATGATAGAGGTGACCCTTGGGATGGGAAATTGTAATGATGAACTCTAATGAGAGATCACTGGAATGATAGATGTACTCTAGTGATGGGTAACTGTAATGATGAACTCTAATGATAGATCACTGCAATGATAGAGGTGACTCTAGGGATGGGTATCTGTAATGACAAACTCTAGTGATAGATGACTGCAATGATAGAGGTGACTCTAGGGATAGGAAACTGTAATCATGACCTCTAATCCCAAATCACTGCAATGATAGAGGTGAATCTAGGGATGGGTATCTGTAATGATGAACTCTAATGATAGATCACTGCAATGGTAGAGGTGACTCTAGGTATGGGTAACTGTAATGATGAACTCTAATGATAGATCACTGCAAGGATAGTGGTGATTCCAAGGATGTGTAACTGTAATGATGAACTCTAATGATAGATCACTGCAATGATAGAGGTGACTCTAGGGATGGGAAATTGTAATGATGGAACGGTAATGATAGATCAGTGCCATGATAGAGGTGACTCTAGGGATGGGAAAATGTAATGATGAACTCTAATGATAGATCACTGTAATGATCCAGGGGACTCTAGGGATGTGTAACTGTAATGATGACGTATAATGATAGATCACTGCAATGGTAGAGGTGACTCTACGGATGGGTAACTGTAATGATGAACTCTAATGGTAGATCACTGATGATAGAGGTGACTCTAGGGATGGGTAACTGTAATGATGAACTCTAATGATAGATCACTGCAAGGATAGTGTTGACTGCAGGGATGGGTAACTGTAACGATGGAACGGTAATGATAGATCACTGCAATGATAGAGGTGACTCTAATGATGGGAAACTGTAATGATGAGCTCTAATCACAGATCACTGTAATCAGAGAGGTGACTCTAGGGATGGTGAAGTGTAATGATGAACGCTAATGATAGATCACTGCAATGGTAGAGGTGACTCTAGGTATGGGTAACTGTAATGATGAACTCTAATGACAGATCACTGCAATGATAGAGGTGACTCTAGGGATGGGAAACTGTAATGATGAACTCTAATGATAGACCACTGCAATGGCAAAGGTGATTCTAGGGATGGGTAAGTGTAATGATGAACTCTAATGACAGATCACTGCAATGATACGAGGTGACTCTCGGGATGGGACACTGTAATGATGAACTCTAATGATAGATCACTGCAATGGCAGAGGTGATTCTAGGGATGGGTAACTGTAATGATGAACTCTAATGATAGATCACTGCAAGGATAGTGGTGACTCCAGGGATGGGAAAATGTAATGATGTACTCTAAAGATAGATCAGTGCAATGATAGAGGTGACTCCAGGGATGGGTAACTGTAGTGATGAACTCTAATGATAGATCTCTGCAATGATAGAGGTGACTACAGGGATGGGTAAATGTAATGATGAACTGTAATAATAGATCACTGCAATGATAGAGGTGACTCTAGGGATGGGAAGTTGTAAGAATGAACTCTAATGATAGATCACTGCACGGATAGTGGTGACTCCAAGCATGTGTATCTGTAATGATGAACTCTCATGATAGATCACTGCAATGATAGAGGTGACCCTTGGGATGGGAAATTGTAATGATGAACTCTAATGAGAGATCACTGGAATGACAGATGTACTCTAGGGATGGGTAACTGTAATGATGAACTGTAATGATAGATCACTGCAATGATAGAGGTGACTCTAGGGATGGGTATCTGTAATGACGAACTCTAGTGATAGATGACTGCAATGATAGAGGTGACTCTAGGGATAGGAAACTGTAATCATGACCTCTAATCCCAAATCACTGCAATGATAGAGGTGAATCTAGGGATGGAAATCTGTAATGATGAACTCTAATGATAGATCACTGCAATGGTAGAGGTGACTCTAGGTATGGGTAACTGTAATGATGAACTCTAATGATAGATCACTGCAAGGATAGTGGTGATTCCAAGGATGTGTAACTGTAATGATGAACTCTAATGATAGATCACTGCAATGATAGAGGTGACTCTAGGGATGGGAAATTGTAATGATGGAATGGTAATGATAGATCACTGCCATGATACAGGTGACTCTAGGGATGGGAAAATGTAATGATGAACTCTAATGATAGATCACTGTAATGATCCAGGGGACTCTAGGGATGTGTAACTGTAATGATGACCTATAATGATAGATCACTGCAATGGTAGAGGTGACTCTACGGATGGGTAACTGTAATGATGAACTCTAATGGTAGATCACTGATGATAGAGGTGACTCTAGGGATGGGTAACTGTAATGATGAACTCTAATGATAGATCACTGCAAGGATAGTGGTGATTCCAAGGATGTGTAACTGTAATGATGAACTCTAATGATAGATCACTGCAATGATAGAGGTTACTCTAGGGATGGGAAATTGTAATGATGGAACGGTAATGATAGATCACTGCCATGATAGAGGTGACTCTAGGGATGGGAAAATGTAATGATGTACTCTAAAGATAGATTACTGCAATGATAGAGGTGACTCCAGGGATGGGTAACTGTAGTGATGAACTCTAATGATAGATCACTTTAATGATAGAGGTACTCTAGGGATGGGTAACTGTAATGATGTTCTCTAATGACAGATCACTGCAATGATAGAGGTGACTCTAGGAATGGGTAACTGTAATGATGAACTCTAATGATAGATCTCTGCAATGATAGAGGTGACTGCAGGGATGGGTAAATGTAATGATGAACTGTAATAATAGATCACTGCAATGATAGAGGTGACTCTAGGGATGGGTCACTGTAATGGTGAACTGTAATGATAGATCACTGCAATGGTAGATGTGACTGTAGGGATGGGTATCTCTAATGATGAACTCTAATGATAGATCACTGCAATGACAGAGGTTCCTCTAGGGATGGGTAACTGTAATGATGAACTCTAATGATAGATCTCTGCAATGATAGAGGTGACTCCAGGGATGTGTAAGTATAATGATGAACTCTAATGATAGATCACTGCAATGGTAGATGTGACTCTAGGGATAGGTAACTGTAATGATGGAACTCTAATGATAAATCAGTGCAATAATAGAGGTGACCCTAGGGATGGGTAACTGTAATGATGAACTCTAATGATAGATCACTGCAATGATAGAGGTGACTCTAGGGATGGGTCACAGAAATGATGAACTCTAATGATAGATCTCTGCAATGATAGAGGTGACTACAGGGATGGGTAAATGTAATGATGAACTGTAATAATAGATCACTGCAATGATAGAGGTGACTCTAGGGATGGGTCACTGTAATGGTGAACTGTAATGATAGATCACTGCAATGGTAGATGTGACTGTAGGGATGGGTATCTCTAATGATGAACTCTAATGATAGATCACTGCAATGACAGAGGTTCCTCTAGGGATGGGTAACTGTAATGATGAACTCTAATGATAGATCTCTGCAATGATAGAGGTGACTCCAGGGATGTGTAAGTATAATGATGAACTCTAATGATAGATCACTGCAATGGTAGATGTGACTCTAGGGATAGGTAACTGTAATGATGGAACTCTAATGCTAGATCAGTGCAATAATAGAGGTGACTCTAGGGATGGGTAACTGTAATGATGAACTCTAATGATAGATCACTGCAATGATAGAGGTGACTCTAGGGATGGGTCACAGAAATGATGAACTGTAATGATAGATCAGTGCAATGATAGAGGTGACTCTATGGATGGGTAACTGTAATGATGAACTCCAATGATAGATCACTGCAATGACAGATGTAACTGTGATGGTAGAGGTAACTGTTATGATAGAGAACTCTAATGGTAATCTAAGTATAATGATAGATTATTGTAATGATAGTGGTGATTTAATCATCGGTGTGGCTGTGATACTGTATAACTGTAATGATAGATGACTAATGACAGAGTTTTATCTAATGATGATCTAAGTGTAATGAGATATAACTGTAATGATGTATTAACTGGGATGATAGAGGTAACTGTAATGAGAGATGAAACTACAATGATAGATGACTGTAATGATTGATAACTTTTATGATAGAGGTAACTGATGATAGTCTAAGTGTAATGATAGATAACTGTAATGATAGAGGTAACTGTGATGATGTAGAGGACTGTAATGATAGGTACCTGTAAGATAGATGTGCCTACAGTGATAGATGACTGCAATGGTCATCGATGGAAGTAGAATGATAGATTAATGATAGATATGAGTATAATGAGATATGACTACAATGATAGGTGTAATTGTAATGCTGTAAGGCAGATGTAACTGTAATCATAACTATAGTAGACATACCTATAATGATATATATAACTATAATGATCAATACATAATAACTACAGTGCACTAAAAAAAATTTCAAGAGAGGTGACTTTTAAAGAATCAGATAATTATCCACTGAGCATTTTCAACGTTTTATACATGTATTCCTCAGTTCAAGGCTCAACCACAATCTAATTGAAAGTTTTAGTACAACAAATAAAAAAATGTGGAAAGGGGGTTAGTGGTCCTTTAGGAAAGGTGAGTCAGAGGTAAATTCCCAGGTGCCCCTGCGTTTGGCCAGCTCTCGTGGTCACCTGACCCCTCCCTACTTTTGGTGGCCTGGTGTTCACTACAGTGACCAAGAGGAAGCAGTTAGCTCCCTCATTTCCTTTCCTTGCTAGCTCAACTGCAGTTCTGTGGGTAAGGAGGGAAATCTACCACCTTGATGTTAGGGGTTCTGTTCCCCTAAAAACCATGCTGTTCCATTGCTCTTTGTAGAGCAGCACTCTGCATCCTAAAAGCACATCTGCATCTACTTCTGTGTGCCATGATCACCTACCCAGCCCTGACTCCCCTGCTGCTGGGGACCAGGGTCTCACACCTGGAAGGAGCTGAGGGACACAGGTTCCTACATCTGGCCCTGGGGCTGCCCATGTCTTCCACACCTCTGGCCTTGCCAGGGTGTGTGATGTTCCCATGTAGCACAATGACCCTGTGCAGGGCTGTTGGATCATCCTGTTGGAAGTCCCTGGATGGAATCATTCTGCACCCTTTTCTTCACTTTTCACAGATTTGTTGACAGTTGCACTGGGTCCCGCAAACATGGGCATGCCTTATTTATTTTAAAAATAAATAAGTGTTCCCAGACCTTCCAACAGCCATTCGGGAGAAGCATTAACGGGGTTCAACAGCACATGGCAGAAAGCTCTCAGGAGCCTTTGATCTGGCAGGAAAAGCCAGTTCCTAGATGGGACGGAAGTGGCTGCCTGCCGGGACGCCTGGTGGCGTCTTCCCCTGGGCACCTGCCTGGAGCCCTGGGCCTCCCACTGTGTAGCCACGGGCTGAAGTGGGCTGAAGCGATCTGCTGGCCTCCGCACCCTGGGCTTGTCCTGTGCTGCTCTGGGTCTCCAGCCCTGCCTCCGCTAAGCTCTGCCTCTGCTCAGCTCTGCCTCCTGGCATCTTTGAACATGGTGCCCTCAGCCTGAGGCCTGCTCCCTCCACCTTCCTCTCCTCCCTCCTTTGCGCTTCCCTCCTCTTGATTTCAGCCCCAAGCCCATCAATCAGCAGCTAGGTGGAGGAACCGGCCTGCTGGGTGGAGCAGCTCCTGTGCCCCTGGGTGGCCTCCTCTAGGTCTTCGTGGCACTGTGTGCAGTGCTAAATGCGTTCACTGTGTGAGTACCTGGCTGATCTGAGCTCACATACTCCCAGCCGTGAAGTCCAGGAGGGCTAGGGCCTTGCCTGCCCTTTCCTGTTTCTGTAGCAACCAGTAGATACTTAACACTTTGCAAGAACCACCGGCCACCTGACCGTAGGATCAACATCTGTAGAGCGAACGAGAAGGTTGGAGAGAGAAGCTGTTCCAGACCCACAGCAGGGAACTGGGAGAAGCCACCAGCTGGAGCAGCAGGAGAGGCTCTGCAATGGCCTGGATGGGGGTGACCTTAGGAGGGGTCCAGGCCCATGATCCCTGACCAGATCCCAGCAGACCAGATCCCAACCTTATCTTCACCAAACAGAAGCAGCGTGACACAGTGTAACAACCCAGGGAAAGGGTCTTATTTCCACGCTGCTCCTGATTGCACCAGACTGTCCTGGGGCACAGCCACGCTAATCCAAGAACTCAGTGCAAATGACAGAGCGCCTGGTGTGAACACACAGTCACATTAATGTTTTTAATTGGGTTTTACAGCAAATCACAAACAGATACACGCCTCTCTTTGAAAGTTTTTACAGATGTAAGTTTTGTGTGTGGTGAAAGCAGATCCCGTGTGTAGTTTGAAGAGCTTTGACAAATTCACATGACGTCAGTTGCGCCCTTTTCCTGACACTGGGCTTTTGCTTGGGACCAGAAGCTCCTGCTTAACCTGCCCAGTCTACCACCTTCGCACAGGAAGCTGCTGTTCCGAACCCTGCCACAGCCTCCGAGTGCGCAGCAAGCATTGCGGCACCCGGCTCCTCTTGGGCACGCGAGGTGGTCTTCCTCCACGCTGCTGGACGTCTCCCATGGCCTGAGCACCAGGCTCTGTTCTCTCATCCCACTTCTGACCCATGATGGCACTGTTTCCTTGTGGGTTTACTGAAATAAATCAGGTGGCTCTTAAGTTCCACAGCCTGCGTCTGCAGTGGCTGTGGAACGTGTACACGCCTTGGCCGACACCTTTATCTCAGACTCGATGGACACCTAGGAATCCATGGGCATGGGCAGTGTTGTTCTAACAGCATGGAGTTCTGCACAGCTGATTGCCAAGGCTGCAGCCCAGGAGCCTCCTACACCAGGTGTGAGCGCGGGAGCTCTGCCTTCTCCCAGCCCTTGGCAAGTGCTCGCCAGCTTCAGCGGCCCAGCAGGTGTGGGTGGTGCACTCTGTTTTCACTGCCGTCTCCCCGGTGATCAATGACACCAAGCACTTTTTGCATCACCTTGGCCCTCTATACATTTTCCTTTGTAAAATATCTATTCAATCACTTGCCCGTTTTTAAAATTTGGTCATCTCGTTATGGACCTTCCACACATTCTGGACATGGGGCGTGGCCTCATGACACTCTCCAGGTCTGTGGCTCGGTGCTACACAGCACTTTCTCACCAGAGCGCTTGGGAACGGCGTGGTCCAAGCGGGTGCAGCTCACTGTTCTTCATGAGCACTGTTTTCTGGGCTCCAAGAATTGTTTCCTACAAGGTGCGTTGGCGCACACCTGTAATCCCTGCAACTCAGGAGGTTGAGGCATGAAGACTGTGAGTTCAAAGCCAGCCTCAGTAACTTAGCAAGGCACTTAGCAACTCAGCGAGACCCTGTCTCTAAATAAAATATAAAAAAGGGCTGGGAACGTGGCTCAGAGGTTAAGTGCCAGTGGGTTCAATCCCTGGTATGAAAACAAAGCAACAAAAAAAGGTGACATAAGCTGACTGATTCTCCTTTCTTTCCCCAGATGTACTGACATTGTATCTTTCTCTTCTGTTTGTGATGTTAATTAACTTTTAAAAATTACTTTTCCCATTTTTTTATCAGTGCATTGTACATAATGGGGGGGTTGTTACTACATATTCCTACATGTACAAGATATAGCAATATAGTTTGGCCAAAATTACTCCCCAGCGCTTTCCCCCTCCCTCCCTGCTTCCACCCCATCCCTCTCCTTTGATTTGTTCATCAACTTTCGGGTAATGGTTCATTTTTAGTTTTTCAAGTAGACACCTGGTTTCCCATCACCGCTTACTGAGAAGACACTCCTTCCCTTTCTGAGCAGTTCCAGCACCGTGTCTACAGCCGCTGACTAAGCTGTGGGCCTGCTTGGAGTCTCCTGGCCTCCTCTGACAGGTCCACGCTGCAGGGGGCTGGCTGGCCTCCACGGCAGGCCTGGAGTTAACAGTGAAAGTCTCCAGTCCCACTCTCCCTTTTCAAGCTTGGTTTCCTTAGATATTTGCCTTTTCCATATACGACTGGAATAACGCTGCTCCGAAGCCTGCTGGAGCGGCATTGGGCCCCGTGGACTCTGCAGATCCGCTGGGGAAGGTAACGGGTGACAACACTGGCTCTGTGGCCCACGCTACTGTGTCGCTCTTGTCAGCTCAGGGTTCTGTGACTCTTTCAGAAATTTGAAGTTGTTGACAAGGAGTCTTATCCCAAGAATGCTGTTGTCCTGGTTTTGATGTTCTCAGCTGTGGGGTTTCAGCTTCTATCTTCTGGCTGCATTGCTGAGAGCGGGACAGCGGCTGGGCTTTGCACTCTGCATTGCCTCCTGAAGCTTTGCCAGGTCCACTAGGAATCCTGAGCCTCGTGGGCTCCTCACGATCGACAGAAACAGCTGTGCTGTGTGCATTATGGCTCCCATGTGGTGTCCTCCAGAACCTCAGTGGAGGCAGTGCAAGGCTGGAGGTGAAATGACTGGGTTATGGCAGCCTCGACTAGCCGGTGTGCCCATGCCCTGGTGGGCTTTAACTGGGGGTAACTGCAGGCAGGGCTTGGCTGGAGGAGGTGCCTTTGGGAGTCACGCTTTGTCCTTGTTGAGCAGAACTCTCTCTCTGTGTTTCCCGGTTCCATGTCCTGAGCTGCTTCCCTCTGCCTCACCCTTCCACCTCCATGTCCTGCCGGACCTCACGCACCTAGGCATGGAGCTGGTGGTCCGGACTGAGACCTCTGACGCCCAGAAGAAACTCCTCCTCCTCTAAGGGCTCTTGCCAGGTGGCTGGGTCACGCAGGGAAAAGCTGGGCGAAGCAGTGTGTGCGCGGAGCTTCCGTTTTCCTTTCTAGTTTCATGGTCTGGGTCTCCCCCTCGCCCCTGGGCCAGACCCCAGGAAGGTGCTGGTGCTGCCACAGGAGAGGTGCTCTGCCTTCCCTCCGCACCCTTGGGCTGCGCAGTGTGGCTGCGAATGCTGTCGGAAAGCCCTGAGTTGGGCTCTTTGGTCGGGAGTGGCTGCTGGATGTTTCTCAGCTGCCTTTCCTGCTGTGCTGGCCAGTTTCCCGCCGCTTCTGAGCTTACGCATCTCGCAGGATTTCTTGCTTTCCTGCAGAACCGCAAGGCCCGTGGCGTGCTCTCTTCACACGCTGGGCTGAAGAAGGAGTGTGTCTGTGCATGCCGAGGCATGAAACCTGGGGCTCGTGCTGCGTGTCTGCTTTCCACACGAAGGCTCTCCTGGTCTCCTTCTCCCTCCCCTGCACTCTATGGAAAAGCAGGAAGGAGAAGGAAGAAAGAAAGAAAAGGCGAGTGTAGAACTAGTTTTATTTCTTTCTTAAGGGCTCCTGGAATTCACCAGAGACTCCAGAGTGGCCTGGAATTTTCCTGGAAAGATTTTAACTATAAATTCAGATATTGGACCACTTAGATTCTCCAAATTCTTGTACCTGTTTTGGAAACTTGTCTTTCCTCGAAGGGAGTTTTGTTTCATTTGAGAGCTGCCGTGTGCTGGCATGGAGGTTAAGACATCCCCGCTGGCAAATGTAACGTTTGCTTCCCACAGTGGTGACACCCCAACACCATCACGCGCCAGGGTTTTCTCTCTTTTATTCCTGATCAGCCTAGTTACACGTGCTTCACCTTTGTTGATGTTCCCAGAGACTCTGCATTGGTTTGGCTAATCACGGCGAGGTCTTCGGGCACCTCACTGACCTCTGCTTTGGTGCTGGGTGTTCTGCCGTTTCACTCTCTCGATCCTACGTCAGCGCTCCATCACCACTGGGCTGCCAATGGGCACCCGGCAATTTCCCACTATGGAGGCTGGAACCCCGGTTCTTCCCAGCACCATGTCTCCAGGTCCGTTCTCCTCGGTGTTCTGCCCCAACCTGGGGACATCTAGCCCAAAGATGGTAGGAAAGAGCATGTGGCCAAACCCAGGAGGACTCTACGAAGATTCCTGGTGCTCCTTCTTGGAACACCTTCTTCCCCTCAGTGCCTCCCCGGAGAACTCCAGCTACTCCAGCCGTTCCAGGCATTATGCACAGACTACTCACATCCGTGTGTAATGAACATTCACATAGACTCCTACAGACCTGCATGCACAACTGTGGATGGCACTTCAGGCACGCCAGCCTCTTCCCACCTGCTCTGTCGTAGCTTTAACTTGTCAATCGTCCACCTCTCCGCTACTTCCACAGGGCTTGTTTCATTCACCCTGTCCTTGTCGCTCAGGGATCATCCTCCTGTGATTGGTGCCACTGGAAATCTTCGCTACTCTGGAAATAGTCAAACTCGCGTGCTAATATTCCTGGTCTAAATAATTCCTAAAACTCCCACAAACAACAGAGTTGTGGACTTTTCTGTTCCCTTCCTCTTTTGTCTTCTTCTTCTTCTTTATTTTGTCCTATGAAATCCCTCCCCTGAGCAGGCTGCTGCTCCCAGCTGCTCCCACACTGACTGACGCTACATTCATACAGATTGACACCTTTAATTTCACTTAAAATAATGCACACATAAAACATGTCACTTTTGTCTACAGATGTTCTAATAGACGTCAGAGAGACCACAGGTGGAAATTAGCGTCAAGAGACCTGGAACGCGGGCAGTGTTGAGAGGAGGCAATGCATCCCGAGGGCGACCCTAGGTTTTCCTCCAAAGCTCGCCAAGTCCCTTACTTCAGAAACCCCAGTTTCCGAGGCCCCTCAGCCTCTTACCTCTCAGGAACAAACCACCTCTCTAGGGCTTCCTTGGTGCTCTTGACCTCTGCATCGACACCTAGCCGGGTCCTGCACTGTGTCCAGCACTGGATGGGGCATCGTGACTTACACGACTGGCCAGTCCCAGTAGACTGCAGGAGGCCATGTCCCCAAGTGCCCACTGGTGTTGTAGGTGGCTGGCAGGAGCCTGAGGGAGCAGAAGGCACCAAGGCACCTCTCTGGCAGCCTTGCTGAAGCAGGGAGCAGGCCCACACCCTCCCGTCTCTGCTGGAGACGGGACCCCAGCGCACTCTTCGGACCTCACCGGCTCTCTGCAGCAGGTGGTGTGACCACTGTGTCCAAAGCAAGCGTCATATGGAAGCTGAAACCTCTTCCCCAGCACCTGGAGTGTCAGGTTGAGGTATACACTGCCCGGGTCACTCTGAGAACACCTGGTCATTTGAGCCATACCCCAACATCAGTTTTCACAAAGGCCCGGTCTCAGAAAAATGACCCAGTTTTATAAAAGTGTGCCTTAGAGTTGGTGCTGAGCGTTCAGCAGTGTCGTGACAGATTCACCCTGGATAAATGTGCAGCTCCAGGCGTATGGCAGGATTCACCCTCAGTATTAACCAAAAATATCAATGCAGATTGAAGCTGACATCAAAGTCACACACAACAAAACACAGAACTTGAGTGGGGACAGCAGAGTGGGAAGATTTGTGACTGCAAGAGAACACTCAAAGGTAAAGCTGCAGACTGTAAGTGACACGAAGAACAAGCTGGCGAGTAAAAGAAAACCGCCGAGTAAAACAGTCACAGAATTCAAGTGACAGATGAATGACTATTTTCAAATCAAGTTCCAAGGCAGAAACAGTTCCTGTTTAAATGCATTTACAGACCAGATGCCAAACGCCCTCAGGATTTAAACAGGAGGATACAAACGAGGCAGACCAAGACGCATGCCTGCGCCAAATAACCCTGAAACGAGTTCCACCATCCACAGGGCGAGGGCACGTGGACTGCCATCTTCCCAGCCTCTCGGTGGCAGTCAAAGCCATGCCCGCTGTCACGGAAAGCACCGCAGCCCACTGAGCAGTCCTGAGGTTAGAAAGGGGCTTGGAGATGCCGTGGCTTCCCATCTGGCATAAAGCACACTTTATGGACCCATCTGCATTTGCAGACGTTCACTTGGGATGTCTGTGAGCTCGTCGTCTCGCTGGTCAGTCCTCAGGAGGAAGAGCTAGGCCTGGTCAGTTCCAAGATGATTCCCGCCTCCCCCTCCCCCTCGACTCTACTGGAGAGAAGACGGAGTCAAAGTCATGCAGCTATAAACACAGTGCCCTCCAGGTGGGAGCAGAGGTCAGCCCTTGCGGGCTGCGCAGCGGGAATGAGGCTGGGTGGGCAGGGACGGCAGAGGTGCAAAGCATGTGCCCAGATCTGTGCTCGTGCGGACCTGAGGCCGGGTCTGCATGCCGAAGTCCAGGCCAAAAAGCTGCAAATGCCAGGGCAGTAGTGCCCACCGTTGCCTAGTGCACCAGCTGAAGGGGAGCCAGCCTCTGCGTGGCCCCAGAGAGTCACCCTTCAGTGTCCCCGTGACTCCCCAGAGTCCCTGAGAGAAATCTAACCAGCCAGTGCGTCCACGAAGAAAGCTTGATCCTTATGAATCCTGTACCGCACTCCTCATAAGCCATACAAAACCCCTCATTTCTGTACCGCACTCCTCATAAGCCATAGGAAAACCCCTCAAAAGTTCTTGTGAACGTAGCACACACCTTCAAAAGAGGAAATCATTCTGCCGTTACGCTGACTTACACGAGCAAAGACGGAAAAACAGCAAATGTATGTAAGAAGCTGCCTGCCTATCAAAGGGAAGAGGAAGGGCAGGCAGAACCGGCCGTCTTGGGAGAGCCCTGCAGAGCAGCAGCAGCAGGGACCAGAGCACACCAGTGACCAGGGACATGTTCTGCTCCGTCCACTGATAGCTCAGTGTGACCAGTGACCTCATTTGTATGCGCTATTATTTCAAATTTCTGTGCTTATTTTTGTACTTTTCCTGTGTTTGTTTCTCCTATTCTTTGTAAGTAAGTGTCCAAGTTTCATGTCTGATTTTTTCATGACTGATTTTGATCACAGGAGGGAAACCACATGGGCGTGGAGGAGCCTCCAGCAGCCCTGGAGGAGCGGCATGAAGACCCTGCTGGACCTCTCTGCATGAAGCTGAACACCTGTGGGTCGCTAGGCCGTGGCACCTGTCCCTGGCCCAGTCCTTTCTGGGTGGTGGGCTTGCCACAGAATGCTCTTGATTCCATGGGGCGTGCCGCTGGCGTTTCTGCAGCCAGAACTCACAGGCTTGGGACTGTAATGAGGCAAATGGTCACCTGATGGACCCCTGGGCTCCTCAGCTTGTGCTCAGGGAGGACACACTAACTCGGAACGCTGTCCATAGCAATGGATTTGGTTCCTTGTAGAGGCTGAATACCTTTAAATGTCCCATCAGTACAGACTGGAAGTGGGGACAGTTCCTTTTTTTCAATTTCTTTGTTTTATGTGTTCTAATTAGTTGTGCATAACAGTAGAGTACATTTATGCATTTTGATAGATCATACATAAATGGAGTGTAATCTCATTTTTCTGATTGTATATGTTGCAGGATCACATCGGTCATGCAGTCACACATGTACCTGAGGTAATATCTGTTTCACTCTGCTATCCTTCCTTCCCTACACCCCGTCCCCTCCCTTCACTTCCCTCTACCTAATATAAAGTAACTCTATTCTTCCCTAGCACCACCCCCTTATTGTGAATTAGCATCCACATATCAGAGAAAACATCCATTTTTTGGTTTTTTGGGTTTGGCTTATTTCACTTAGCATGATAATCTCTAACTCTATCCATTTAAGCAAGTGCCAGAATTTCGTTTTTCTTTAAAGCTGAGTAATATTCCACCGTGTGTGTGTGTGTGTGTGTGTGTGTGTGTGTGTGTATGTATGTTTGTGTGAGTATGTATGTGTGTGTATGTATGTGTACACATTTCCTTTATTCATTCATCTGTAGAAGGGCATCTAGGTTGGTTCCATAGCTTAGCTATTGTGAATTGAGCTGCTATAAACATTGATGTGGCTGTGTCCCTGCAGTATGTTGATTTCAAGGGTATAAACTAGGAGTGAGATAACTGGGTTAAAAGGTGGTTCCATTCCAAGTTTTCTGAGGAGTCTCCATACTGCTTTCCCACCAGCAATGTATGAGTGTACCTTTTTCCCCACATCCTTGCCAAAATTTATTGTTGCTTGTATTCTTAAAGCATGGTCTTACACAAAGTCCTAAAGACCTGTCCCAAAAGTGAATGTGCATTTGGAGCTATACTCAGCCCATGTCCCAGTCTCTGGAGAAGAGTCCAGCCCTTCTGGTCTAAATACTCATCTGACCCTACAGAAGTGGAGCCAGGAGCAGGTATCCTACTGTGAAAGGCCATGGAAGGACCACTCCAGCAAGGCCTTTCAGATCTGTTTAGGTGGGAACTGAAGCCTTCTGCACCCAAGTCATGGTAAGGTGACCCAGACCTGGGGAGCAAAGGCTGGGTAAGTCACCGTGTCCCCATCCCTGTGAACATGCAGGCATCACTGCTCAGTCCCTTCCCAGGTCTTCACGTGGCCAGCTCCAGCAAGCCAGGCAAATACAATCTACTAGCCATCTTTGGTGGAGCCCAGTGAGTGCAATATTGAAATTAGATGGCCATCCCCAGGACAGACTTCAGGAAAATGTACTGAGTTTATTATGGGTTACATGGGCTCTCAATGAGGCACAGATGACAGTGTGCACCTGGAGGCACTCTGAGTCTAGAAGGAGGACAAGATGCATACTGTCATTCCTAGTCATTAAGGGACAAGCAGGCAGAAAGGGATTCTGGAAGACAGGAGAAGCCTAGAAGATGTGAAGGTTAAAAAGAGAGAGCGGCAAAGAGCTTGACTAAGGCAGGGGAGCAGCAAGACTCACGCTGGAAGAGGCAGGAGAGTGGCTGGGAAGGGCTCCAGCGGTGGTCCCCCCACCCACCTGCGCCCCTGCTAGGCATGACGGCTCAGACCACAGTTGCTGCCCCAGTCAGAGTGGGTTCTGGTGCTGGAGCCCCAGATGCCCGGATGATTCTCCCAGGGCTGAGCATCCGGGCTGGCCTGCCGGTGTGGCGCATCTGTGCTGTTCATGAGCACAAGCAGGGAAGCCAACCCACACTCCTGCATGAGGGTTGTGTGGTTGGGGCACGTCTGCCATCTTTATGACACCAGTTCACACACAAACACCAGTGGGTCCTCTGTGAGCTCAGAGGAACGAGCTCTCATAGGCCTGCCCTTCGTGCGAGTGTGTCCTGAGTCTCGTGAGCGATTCACTTCTGTGTATCGAGGGGACATTGGTGTGTGGTGCACCTGGGCCACAGGGCTTGCGGAAGTCGTCTTCTGTCACTGGACCGCAGCACGTTCTGCTTAGGCTGCGGGTACCAGCACTCGCCCAGGAGCGTGGCCCCACGGGCTTATCTCAGTCTGGGATGAAACTCCGTTTCTGTTTCAGAATCAGTTTCTGTGTGTCGAGTGTGACTTTTCACAATCTGCTCACTGGTCGATAGCTCCAATTATCAGCATCTTTTCTCTGAAGTGCACACTACCCCACTCTATGCAATCGGGCATAACCTTCCAAAGCGTCCACCTGGACCCTTCTCTGCTTAACAGGGAATTTCTCCCAATAGAACCTTTCCCTGTTGACAGCCTAGAGCACTGGGTGATCTGAGAAAGCGTCTGAAGAGATTTCCTACTGGGAAGTCAGAGCTCAAATAGGGAAGCAGGACTGCAGATGGCCAACCTGTGACAGCGCTTATCAAGTTACCCGCCTCCTCCTGGACAGATGGCAGGGCTTGCAGAATCTCAGCCTTCAGGCTCGTGTGCAAAGCGCAGAACTGTGAGGAGCAGGGTGCGTGCCTCTGCTGAAGTCAGTCTTTCTCTCTACCAGGCAATCATCCTGGCTGAGTTTCAGGGACCTGGAGACTAACCCCGAGTGGGGCTTGGAAAGACCCCACCCCAAACATTAAGAAGCCCTTGTTTTACCTAAACCAAGGCAGAAATTTCCCTATTAGAAAGCACGATAAAACTGTGGGAAACACCAGAAATAGCTAGAGGTCAATTTGATTAGAAAGAATTTTTTAAATTTTAATATTAGCTCCTTGCAAACTGGAAAACTATATTCTTTATTTGTGAATTTAAGAAACAAAATTTACTCACACCCTTCTATTGATAAGAATTTTTTTTTTTTTTTTTTTTTTTTTTTTTGTGGTGCCAGGGATTTGAACCCAGGGCCTTGTGCTTGAGAGGCAAGCACTGTACCAACTGAGCTATATCCCCAGCCCTATTGATAAGACTTTAAAAGATTCCTTTTTATAACATTCTTCTTGTTCTCTGTCTTTTTAAAAAATATGAATCTCTACTTAACCAGGGTTCATCTCAAGAGAAATAAGCAAGAGATTTTCCAGGGGTTGCTGGTTGCACTAGAATTAGCATAGCTGCTCCATGTCAAAACTACTGGTTCCCTTTTAAAAACCATCTTCAGTCACTTCTCCTGAGGACACTCAGGGATGGCGTTTTCTCCTGTTCTTATGATACACGATACAGTGAGCAAGTAGGTGGATCTGCAGTCTAATTTCTGGGGGAAGCTGCCACAGAATGTTCTAAGAAATGGGTCGCGCTCAGCAGCCAAGGTGGGACCATCCATCTTCTTTAGAGTAGGGACAGCCACGCTTTTGCCAGGACACTGAGTCAGCAGATGGCAACAGAGCGAGCAGCGGGCACCTGCATCTGGTGTCTGATCAAGTACCCAGTGGCGAGCGGAGGTCACGACTGAGCTTGTTCTCAACTCCACTGTCTCCAGTAATGACCACTGTGACTCTCTGAAACCAGCCTCCTTTCTTGTCTCTAGTCATCCTCACAGAGAAATGTCACGATGTCAAAGTCATCATTACCAGGAAAATTTATCAGCCCCTGCCTTAATTAAAGCCTTTCCTCTTGTCTTCATATTAAAATTTTTATGTTTACCAATTTTAAACATGACTTCAATTGCTCTCTGGAGAACAATCACTCTAAATCTCTAAGAACAAACACATCAAACCAATTATATGCTATAAGGCAATTGCTTAATTTATCCATGTCTATTCAAAATTTAAAAAGCCAAAATAAAGCTCCCAATTCTGTCTCCTCTGCACAAAATCTTATACATCAAGCCTTGCAGACTCAGAAAAACATCACCTTCCCCTGCATGTGACACGCCTGGGGTGACCAGGCCTCTGCTTGGGCGCACCCGACGGTGATGTGAAGGAGTACTGCCACCACCTGCTCCAGGGCTGGCCTCTGGTCTCCTGGCCCTGCCCTGCGTGTCTGCGGTGCTCCACAGAGTAGCAGAGCGATGCTGCCAAGGAGTGAGCTGCACCAGGTCTGCCCTGTTCCTTTCTAACCTCCTGCATTGGAGGAGGCCCTCTGTGGCCCGCGCTCCCCCGCTGCTGTGGACTCACGCGCTGCCTCAGCCACGCCAAGCTTCCGCCTTTTCTCCTGATGTAACGCACTGCAGAGTGACCTTATGACTCTTCAGTACGCCTCTAAGTGTGAAAGCAGCATTACCAATTACTTCTCAGTGGCTGGGACAGTGACATGTATGTCACCAGGGCACAGCGCAAGGACCAGATCTGGAAAGTGACCCACACATTGTCTAGAAAATGTGTGAGCCAGATTAACAGTGATGCACAACAGCCACTGACAGTCAGGGTGACAAAGATTTGTCAGATTCTTAATGGAACTTTACTCTCTTCACACTGGAAGGATGACCATGATTACTAATATAAAAATTTCTAAAGATCATTGCCAATGTGCAAATTCAGACCCCCAGTGACATCATTGTAACCTCGGGCAACTTTTACCATGAAGACCTTCACACACAAACTGCTTCATCTCAAGCCTAGGAACCCAAAGGGCACGCTAGCATCCCATGGCTTCCAAGACGGTCATTTGGTCATGCAAGAAGTATTTGTGGAGCATATTCAAAAGGCCAAACGCTCTCCCGGGAACTCAGGACACAGTGAAAACGTGGACACTAAGCGTCCTCTTGGAGTCCTGCCTTCCATGGAGAGAGTGCACAGAAGCAACGAGGGTGCTCAGGGAATGCCCAGGAGAGGCCAGCGGGGCGGCACGGTGGATGGATGAGGGTCTGGGTCTGGGTTCTACTCCTCACAGGCAGACCTCACTGGGAAGAGGCCCACTGAGCAAGAGTGGAGGAAGCTAGCCACACCGGCTTGGGAGTCTTCCAGCAGGTGCCCAGCCCAAGAGGAGAGAGGGCCCCGCCCTGTCAGGAGGGCCAGAGACGGCGGCACAGGAATGGAGAGGTGCGTGACAAAGGGCTCTGGTTCCACCCACCGGGTCTCTCAGGCTCCTCCTCTGACTTAGACAAGCTCCTGGAAGGTCCTGAGAAAGCACTGCTTGCCCTCCAAGGCCGACTCTGGAGAAGAGGAGCACCGGGCGGAGGCAGGGGGAGGGGCGCGCACGTGTAGGGAGGGGAAAGCAAGAGGAAGGTGGGAACCAACAAGAGCTGAGGTCTGGGCGCAGACAGGGGGTTCAGGGGCGACGGAAGGAAAGGTGCAGGAGGAGACCTGACCTCGGGTGTGCCTGGGAAGGCGGAGAGGAAGAGCAGTTCTAAAAGAAACAAAACAACAACAAAGAACCACACCAATGCTGCTGTTCGCGAAAGTTTTTACAAGCAAGTAAATTAAGGCCTTTGATTTGCATATTAAAGTCTAGCTATGTGAATTAATCAAGGCAATTTTTCTTTGATATACCTGCTCACCCAGCACCAGGAAGGCAGCGAGGCTGAACCATCAGGAAAGATGCACCAGGGCAAGGAGGAATCTTGGGAAGAGGCCTCTTCCATCCACCACCCTTAAACCAGGTGTGCATGTCAAGCAACCATGCTAGACCCTGCTCGGCCACCATGCTGGTGACAGGTGCTGAATTTCACGCTGTCAAGACCGTTAGGGAGTTAGAAGTTTGGAGATACAATTGTGAAACACATTTTATTAGAAACTTTGCTCCACATTTTGATGGACATCCAAATTCATGTTTTGGATTTGTGACAGTTTCTGGAAAAAAAAAATATGGGAACCACTGTTGCAACTGAGTTTGTTTACCACACATGATTCCGTACACTAGGCTGTATATAGCTAGCAAGAAAGTCCGCGTTAGAGCCAGGAACAAAACACCCCCTATAGTTATATCTCTTCCATTCAGAAACACCCTCTCAGAAATAAGAGCCTTCTTACCCACCTGCAAACGCATCCAAGGCTTCCAAAGTGAAGCTCTGGACCTAAAAGCTAAGGGAGGACAGACTGGGGAAAGTCAGGGGTTTATGGAAAAGAGAAAAAGGAGAATTATGGATCTAGTTTTGCTTTCACAATTACTGAAAAATATGATTTTCTAAAAAGTAAGTTTCTTCAACCAGAACAATTCTGTGCCAAGTCACCTACAATAAACCAGGTAAAGGAAGCCTGATGGGCCCTAAGTTAAGGAGAAAATGTACGTAAGAATCTTCTGCAGCAGCGTGTGAAGTCACAGCCACAGCCTGCCCTCTGCTCCTGAGCTCTGGGACCGTCTTTATCGCACTCATGCTGCTCTGGCAGGTCCTGACCACTGCTGCAGAGGACACCTGCCCTCACCCACTGCAGCCACCAGCCCCGGGTGAAGGGCCCAACCCAGGCCTGTGCCAGTCAGGCACCACACTTTGGCAGGTCCAGAGACCACCTGTGCCTTGGTCAGGGCCACAAGGGCAATAGCATTCCGGTGTCTAGGAGAAAGCCTGACACTCTCCTTCAATACAGTATGTGACTTGAAGCAGCTTGAGCTATCGGGCCAGAACAGGGAGAAAAAGACCCACACAGACATGGGGAGGACCACTGTCCACCTGTCCATCCATCATCCCTTCATCCATGCATTCAACCATTCATCTATCCATCCATCCACCTGTCCACCCTCAGTCCCTCCATTCATATACCCTCCAGTCACCTCTTTCCCTCCACTCATCCACCCTCCATTTGTCCACCTGTCCATATGACCATCCATCCATCCACCCATTTGACAAATGTTCATCCAGTGCCTGTTTGAGAATTAGGTGTGAGCTGGCCCTCTCAGTGTGGGAGGGGAAATCAGCTGGAGAATGTGTTCAGTGGTGTATTCTCCCCGGCTAAATCCAGCTGCTCCGATTCAGGCAGGGCTGAGCACATGGCTTTGGAAGAGCTGGGGCTTTGTGAGACCAGTACGTGAGCAGAGAAGGGAGAAGTCAACGCGGGAAGAGGAGGAAGAACATGGGGAAGCAGACTGCAAGGAGGTGACTGACATTGTTTTGGGGAACACAGAGAGGAGCAGGGTTGGGGGGGAACGTCATGAGACAACACTGCAGTGTACAGAACTGTTCAACCAGGTCCAACTGTGCCAGAACTTAATGCTGGGAGCTTCTGTGGCAATGAGGGTGCTGGCCATCAGGGCCAGTGTGTGCCCCTCAAGAGTGGAGCTGTGGGACACAATGGCAAGATGCCATCAGCACCACCCATATGGTGTTGAGTTCATGAATGTGACGATAATGGCAAAGATGAAGACAGTGGACAAGAAGCTGAAGCTCAGGAGACCAGAAGTGAGCGGGTTTTGGTAAATGAGCTGGAGAAAATGTTCTTGTGCTGCAAAGGAGTGGCCTCTTGAGGGAGTGGAGAGAAGCATGCAGGGCTGCAGAGTGGTGCTGGGCCATTCTGAGACCCACAGTCGTGAATCTGCCCAGGCGCCTGGTGACCTTCTCCACCTGCCCCTGCAGGAGAGAACTGGTGGGAGCCTCAGGAGTCACCCCCAGACTCCCCAGCCGTTACGCCACCTGCAGTTCGCCTCAGTGCTGGACAAGGATTCCGCTGAGTAATAAAGGCGTTCGCAAAGTCTCATCGTATTGCGAATTCGGTTGCGGACTTTCCTTCCTTGCTTGCTTAATATGTGTAGGTTTACTATTAATATTTTATGTGTTTTCCCTGAAAACAGGGGTCTTAACAGAACCAGGGTTAAAACATAAAAAACAGAGTTCTAATGGAACAGTGATTTCAGATTTAGTCATTCGTAATGAAACTTTGAGTAACCAAGAATGTCATGAGAAAATACAAAAACAGATTCTAGTTGTCGATCCCCTGTTGACTACTCTCAGATGACCTGAAGTATGTAGGCGAATAACTTCAACCCCATCAGGAATGGTTAACAGGAACAGAAGAAATACAGAAAATAGAGTTCCTACAGTTAAAATGCCTTAAGACAATGCTTATTTAATTAATGGAAAGCCATGACATCCTTACAGAGGGATGCCTCTTAAGCACCTGGATTTAGACCCTCCTTTATCTTCCATGGGATATTTAGATGTAAAATCAGGACATGTTATAATCTGGTTCGAAAGTATACATACAAGAGTGTGAGATAGTCCATTTCTTAAAGATTAGGATTTACTAAATGCTGTAAATATTACCACCTATCCCCCGGAGCAAAAGTTCCTCAATGTTAAGTTCACACAGTAGAAGATGATGTCATATTACTGTTAGCTTAAACTGTCTAGCACTTATTAACTACAGCAGTAGCCACACAACTGACATTTACTCAATCCTGCTGCACTTGCTTTAACCTTTATGGTTAGTTAAGCAATATTAATATGTCTTATTGTTTAGTGATAGGTTATCACGAGTAAGCAATTACTAAAAATAATTAGAATACTTCATTGCCTGGTCTAGTAATGGTTATACAAGATATTTTTGCTATTTTTCCTTGTGATCTTTTCCTGTTCTGGAAAAACATGTGTAACTGTCAACCTTTTAATGTATAAAAAGCTGGCTGGGAAAAATAAAATTTAGAACTTGGCATGCATTCCTTGAGTGTGTGTTGCTTTGTTCTCCACCTTGCCGACACCTCCTCCATCACCTGTGACCACTAGGACCCCTGCTAGGGCTGGACCCCGGCACCCAGCCCCACGAGAGCTCGCTCTAGGCTAGCCACAGCCAGGAGTCCCGAGAACTCTTCCTTATACTTAAGCCAGCTTATATCTGGCTTATTCTCAGTTAAAAGTCAAGCAATTCTAATGCTAAGAAGCGAAACTCCCTCCTGCTAAGTTGGGGAGAGAATGTGCAGGAGAACCAGCAGCCACTGAGCCTCAGCAAACGGGCGGCCTTGCCTGGATCACGGGTCCTCTCAAGCTTGGGCAGCTGTGCAGCTGGCATCACAAAGCCAGCGGAGTGGCCGACTGGCCCAGTCCGGGACGCAGGCTTCTTCCCCATGCACGTCCACCACAGGCTGACGTCATCTGCACTTTGGTTTTGTCTCTTCCAGTGGATCTAGTGAGAGAACTATGATCTGTCCTTCCCCTAACAGTTCAACTTCCCTGGAACAAGCACGTGACTCCAACTGGTTTAAGTTGGTGGCATGATCTAGTGCTGTGGCTCTGAGCAACTGAGAAAGGTCTGGAGTCCATCTGGTGGCAGAGTAGACCAGGTGTAGCCACTGGTCTCAGCCAATGCTGATCCTGAACAACTCCAGCATTGGTGAACGTCATACATCCTGGTGGTAGTTCACCATATTTGGAAACTAAGATAATGTATGTCCTACAAAAGAGTGAGAGCTGCAGCCTTTCGCCATGCTTCGAAAGAGAAAGCTTCACCTCAACACACCTGCTCCTTGGAAGTTTGAGAAGCCACACCCGCCTTCATCGTGTCCTGAATTACTCTCTCACGGACAGCATTCTGTCATTTCTCAATTATGGCTCTCAGCTCTATTTTTAAAAATTCTTTCAAATTAAATTTGGTTTCTCTTAATTAAAAATGTACTTTTCAGGCCTAAAAACTGCTGCAAAACTGTAGAAGAAACCCCATGTACCTTCCACCTAGATTTACAAACACTAACATCTTGACTGTGGCACAATAATCAATGTGGGGAAATCTACCATTAACGGATGGTATCAAACAACCTACAGATGTGACTCACGTGTTGACAGTTGTCCCCTAAAGTCATGCTGGATTCCAGTCAGGATCACACCGCACTAGTCATGTCTCTGTGTCCTCCAATCTGGGACAGCCCCTGCTCTCTGTCTTTCAGAACCTGGCACTTGAAGACCAGACACTCGGTGCTATTTCGCTTGCCAGGGCTCTGCTTGTGCTCCCTCAGGACTGAATTCCTGTGTGCACCCTGGCAGAAATGTCACAGAAATGAAGTTGGCCTCGATCAGAGCTTAGCCCCAGGGACACCAGCCACGGGGTCTTGTCACGAGTGACATTTGGTGAAGGTGGTCTCTACCAGGGGTCCCCCACTGCTTAGTTCCTACATTTTCCCTTGAAACAAATTTGCTTTTTGTGTGAGCAAAACATGTCCATGCACTTCTTGTGAGAGTAGGTGTCCATGCAGTTTCTCACACTTCCAGCTGCTCATTTTCAAATGTACTATGATTTTCACTGGAAACCATGGTGGTGGCCTTTGCCAAAAAGTGGCCTGCTAGTCTTCGTTGTGCACTTACCAGCTGACTCTCACTACAGGGAAAGAGTTCAGCCTCCCTGTCAGTGTGGACTCGTGGAGATCCGTTCTGTGGCACAACCCAACATTGTTCTGTTCTGTGCCCCAGATCTGGCCATCAGCTGCCCTTCTGGTGGGCCTGTGTGCCTCGGTGCATCTTTGTCCTTCCCTGTTGCCAGCACCACAGACCACTCCAGGTCTGTTTTTCCTTGCCTTGCTCCAGCTGTGGAATCTGTTGCTTCTCATGGACACCCTGCTCCCTGTCTGGGAGGATGGCATTTGGAAACCAGGATCCCGGTGAAGGACAGATGTTCCATAACTGAGGCATGATTGCTTCCAGCTCTTTAATGGACCATCCAAGGAAACATGTATGCATGGAAACATGTATGTGCACCTCCATGTCTTTTTCTGTGCCTGTCATGCACACGTACACCTCCACACATCTGTGTACATGTCTACACACACGTACCTGCAGAGACGTGTCGAAACCCCTTAAGCACCAGGGCTCACACTCCAGTTGCTATCATCACAAAGACTTTCTCCTGGCCCACCCCTTTAGTTCCTCTCTGAGACTGAGACCTGGCCAGCATTAGCCATGATATTTTGCTTAATCCTACAAAACACATTACGTAGCTCCAGAATTCCTGAACTCTAACCCTATGAAAACAGATTTACTAACTGTGGAACAATATATAGAGATGGGTTTTTGTCTCTAGCTTTAGGATACATAGAAAAAAATACTCTTTTCCAAAGTCTCTTAGGTAAGATCTTGCTTCCTCGCCTCCTTCAGTATGGTTATCTACTCCATGTTTAATAAGCTGGGGGTGATTGGTAGCTATTTGTGCTCTATTTTGAATTTCTCTTTATCCTGGTTGATTTTAATTAATGAGTTCCTTCTTCAAGTGTGCTGGCCGTCCACGTGGTTCTCAAAGCCAGAATTGCCCCAAACGCTGCAGGCAACATGGACTGCTGGGAAGAGCTCCTCTCTGCACCTTCTGCACCACCCCGGTCCGTCACTGCACTCTTCGCATCCTTGCCTCCTGAGACAAAGGCAGCCTTGAAAGAGTCAGTAAGGAGCCTGGGATTAGGCAAGAAGAAAGCTTGGGGGCTGTGCTGTCTGGCACAGGACGACAGAAGCAAGGTGTTCTGCACTGGGAAGCTGCCGAGAGCGGAGATGTAAGCTCCTGTTACAAGAAAATGGCAAGTATGTGAAGCAATGGACACACTAGTTAATTTTAAGTAGCTGTTCACAATGTACACATATAATCGAAACATCATGCACATTAAGTCTACATGATTTTACTTGTCAATTAAAAAATAAGAACAAAGTCTAATATCTAATGATCATACAACAGTAAATCTATATGAACCAAAACATAGCTGTGAGGCTCACAGAGAAAATTGGTAGAAAAAAGAAATAAAGGATAAATTCGTGATCATACGTTGGAGCTTACTAAGGCATTTTTGGGTATTACAGGCTAAAACAGATAAAGCAATTGGCAGTTAGACTGAGTAGTCAGGAGCTAGCAAGTCTGCGCTGATGGTTTGAACAGAGCCTGGCAGACACACCTTCCCATCCTTGAAGCTGTCTCGAAAAACACTCTCTGGCAAGATGTGATAAAATCATCTCAATAAAGCATTTATATGTGGAAAACTTGAAAAGCCACATTTGTAAACTTTTGTCAAGCCTCAGAACACTAGTAAAACTCAGAATGCATACAGAATTGGCCATAATGGAAATTCCCCTCCTCAACACTGGAGCTGCCGAAGCAGTAGGAGAGGAGTGTTTGAATGCACCTTTCCAAACAGCCTGCACATACTAGAAATGAAGACGCAAAGGGCATCGGTCAGGCAGGCATCCCATGTAAGAAGACAGAAGAGAGCAACACAGTCACACAAATGGGCAGAGGAAGAAAAGGGAAGAATCAAGGACAAAAGAGCATAGACCAAGTTTATTTACAAACATCATAAACAAAAATGCTGAAGTAAATGTTCAACTAAACGAACACTACATACATTTTAAACTGAGATTGAAACCAACCAAAATTAGTGGGAATGTGAAGCACTGGAGAGTCTTGTTCTGCTGTTGGAGGAGAGATTGCAAAGGTCACTGGAAACTCCTAGTAAATGCTAATACATTCAAAAATTGAAAAAAAAAAAAAAAATATCCAAACCATGAACGCCCAGACATTACCTTAGGAAAGTCGTTATGTTCTCAAAATCGGTCCTCTAGGAAATCTCAAATCCTCTTGCATCCTATGAAACATAGTCAAGTACCAAGGAGGAGAACTAGGTTCTGGTCAAAGGCATGAATGGGCATGGTGTCCAGAGCTCTCCAGACTATCCAGAAATGTGGGTCTGCAGCAAACCCAGGTCCATGAAATAAAAGCCCAGACCAGTGCTGGGTCTATTTGGTGGAGCCAGCTGAGCAAGCAGAGCTGCCTGCAGAAGTGATGTCAGAAAGAGGCCCAGCTGGAATGAGACCCTGTGATGGCCAGTTGTACCTGCCAGCCTGGCTGGGGCAGGAGCCCAGTTGTCCGGACAGACACAGGTCTAGATGCTTCTGTGAAGGTTGCTTCCAGATGACTTTGAGCAAAGCAGAATACCTTCAATCAGGGGTGTGCCCCAATCTGATCAGTAGTTAAGTCTGAAGAGCAAAGATAGGGTCTTCAAAAGAGGAATTTGGTCTCAAGTGCAACAAAGAAACATGGCTGAGTTTCTCCCTTGCCTGGCCAGCCTGGGAATTCTACCTGGAATTTCTAGCCCGCTGAGCTTGTCCCATAGAGGACTCACCAGCAGCACCCTGTGGGCTCCCCACCTCCCTATGTGTGTGGCCATAAGCCTGGCATCATGTGCACACCCACAGCTCCACCACTGCCTTGAAGGTCCCGGCTCATCAGAGGACAGTCACACATCCAAGCATCTCCAAACGCCTCCCAAACTCCACCGAGCGCATGTCCTCCAGCTCCAGCTCACTGCGCCTGGCAGGGCTCCTCCCTTCCTGGCTGCATGACACCCACGACTTGCTGATGAGCCCCGGGTGACCCCACACCTCGGCTGCTGGGCGGTGCTGCAAGAAACGGGCACGCAGGTGTCCTGTGGCTGCTGACCTCCTCTGTACGTGCTCTGACACAAGTCAGCGGGACCCCACAGCAGGGCCACCTCCTGATTTTGAGGAGCTGCATTCTGCTCTCCGGGACGGCTGTGCTGGCCATATCCCCAGGGGTGCAGCGAGCCCTGCTCTGCCACCCTCTCCAGCACCGGCGGTTGCTTTTGATAACACTGATCTATGGGGGTGACCGGAATCTCATCCCAGTTTTCCTGGGCATTTCCCTGATGGCTAATGATACGGAACAATTTTGCATGTATTTGTTGGGCACTGGTATTTCTTCTTATGAGAAGCATCTGTTCACATCAGTTGCCCATTTTGTAAATGGATTACTGAAAAAAAAATTTGTTACTGCAGGTTAACCATTCCAGATTGGGCCTCTTTCTATACAGGTAACAACCAGTAGTATGCTAGAAGGATTTCAGAAAAATCAAGTCATTCTATTTTTAAAAGACTTTTTAATTGAACGAGTAAATAAGTGGTTTTTTAAAAGACATTCATATTATATAGAACATGTTTGTGTGAACTACTTAAAAATATTCACATTGCACAGCTGAAAAATTGGGAAACAGATCTTTCTAATCTATTTATAGTTTTTCTAAGTTATAGGTTAGTTACAAAAATAATGAAAAGGTAGACATCATTACTTTGATTGGCTCGTATATTAGTAGAAAGGTACTGTTGGGTATTTTTAACGAAAAGTGGAAAAAAAAAAAACAGCTTACTTCTTTGTTTTGGGACTTTAACTTTCTAAATATGCATTAGCTTTTCATTGATTCATAAGAACACATAACTGCTCCAGAAAAAAACGGAAATTTAATAAGCCCTTTTCGATAAAAACTTCATATATGCTAACACAGGTAAATGGAAATAAAGCAATCAACAAGGTATTTTTTGGTTCAGATTTTCAATTTATAACAAACCTTCAGTTTGATGACAAAAAAAAAAAAAAAAAAATTCCCCCAAACAAAACACCTGACATTATAACAAGCTAACGTGTCAGACTTGCAAATCACTCCTTCAAAGATACCAAACCAAGATTCAAAAAGAGGCACATTTGCCTTTTAAGTCATGATTCAGCTCCTAATATGATGAGTGGGGTGAAATTTACTTTCTAATGATGTGGTAGGAAGTATTTTTCAAACAGGTCTTATCTCATGCATCATAATTTTTAATTGTATGTTCATTTTTACCATATTTTTTATTGGTGTATCACAGTTATACATAACGTGGGGTTTGGTATTACATATTTGCACAAGCACATGAAATAATATGACATGGGGTCAGAAGGAAATATGGGGGAAAATGGTGATTTAGGAGATTTATATTTGATGATTTCATTATAAAGCAACAGAAAACATACACACATATGCACATGTGCACACACGTAAGCACACACACACATTCATAGAGCTACAAATGAACCCTAGGTAATCAGTACACAAAATTATAGACGCAATCATTGTCCTTCACTTAAATGAAAAGAAGCAGAATAAGCCGAAATTTATATGACAAAATATTTTTATTTTTTACAAACAAATTCCCCAACTAACATCATTAAATTTCTTTCTTGCAAAAAGACATTTTCTCAAAACCTGGGAGATCAAAGTCCTATTAAATTATCATGAAGACCAACATCCCCATGTTTCATGAGCTTTAGAATAAATTGCTTTGTTTCAAAGGTTGGCTTCAAAAATAAAACAACCCCCACTATTTAATGGGAATGCACCCGAGCCCATGACAAGAATGACCTGATCACCTAAAACGTTTTCTTTCTCCATGAGAACAATTAACACACAAATTCAACATCACTGAGAACACACGGCCCGTTTCTGCAGCTTTTGGCTGCCTGTGCGCACGCGTGTGAAGGACACCAGTCCTGCAGTGCATGAAGACTCGCCTCCATCCTCACCTGCCAGGCACCAGGAGCCCCTTGGAGACAGGAACCTTCCCAGGGTAAGCTGCCTGGAGCAGGGGCCCAGTTCTGAAGGCCGAGGCAGGACTGCTGTGTGCACACTGCCCCCTCCTGGCCGCTGCAGGGACTTGTGCGCCTGCACAACTGTTGGTCTGTCAATGTCCTCTTCTCCACACCATGTGCAGAGGGTACTGAGGGTAAAATCCTTAGGCTTAAATCAGTTCTTTTGTCTCCATAAAAAACCTTACAGAAGAAAAAGCATGTCTCGCTATGTTTTCAAATAGACACAATTTGATAGGAGACTAGGTCAAGGAGTCTAGATGCTCAACTAAATCTTCAATCTTAGACTGACTACAACCGCTTGGGAACTCAGTTTCCTCATCAATACGACTATTTAACTAGGTCATTAATGAAGTTCTTTCCGTATAAAATCCCACGTTTCTAGCTTTCAAATATATTTGAGTAAAATATTTTGAAAATGTTTCAACCCCTAATGAGCAATACAGGTCTGTCTCTATTTTTCCAGTTATCTCTTATGAGTGAGTGTTTAGCTACCAGCTCTGCTTTTCTTCAGAAAGGAAGCCTGCAACCACATTCTCCCTTCCCAAAACACCTCAAGGAGGCTGCATCGCATGGAGAAGAAAGTAAACTCACAGAACCCAAAAGAAGCCTCTGAAACACTCTGAAAAGTGTGCACCCTTTGGAGAGGAAGGGATCAAGTCCAAACCCAGCGTCCTCAAAGCTTCTGCACCTCATGTGGCCACGGGGAAGCGCAAGAACAGACGAGTTTGGGCAGCTTCTCTACCACAGCGTGGACGGCACCACCCTGGCCCAAGACCCCTCACTCTTCCTCCACCTCCCCTGCCCTCAGCTCGGCTTCCCTCTCAAGATGTCCTGTTCTGATGAATCCCTTCTTACAACCTCTCTGGCACCATTCAGTCCTGGCTCTCAGCTTCCTACCCTGAGTACTGAGGTCTCTCTCACAGGTACTCCCTCAAAGAGTGGCCTAAGTACCTGCATCAGAATCCCTTGGGGACTGGTTAAACATCACTCTTGGCCCATACTGCATCCAGCACTGTCCAGCAGAAGCAGAATACGAGTTCTGTGTGCCATTTTAAATATCCTGCTAGACACTTAAAAGAATGGAAAAGAAGTGAAATTTTTTTTAATCCAATACATGTACATATATTTTGATTTGTGATCAAGTAGGATACATACTGTGAAATTTTACATTTTTGCCCTTAGTCTTTGAAATCTGGTACTTTGCACCTGCAGTTTATTTCAAGTACTTAAGAGCTGCCTGTCACTAGTGACTTATCAAATTGGACTGGACTAGCCTTGGGGAAAGAGGATTAGGAGCCAGGAATTTGCAAATACCCAGGAAATTCCACACACTCAATTCTGAGGACCAACACTCTAGACTTCCCTATACACAATCCATCCTTCAACCACCGCTGACTAACATTCAAACCGAACATTCCTTCAGCATGTCAATCCTAAGAAATCCCTGGGACCCACAGTTCAGTCAACTCAGATGGATATTCAAACTTCCCAAAAGTGGCCTCGCTCCTCCATCCTGCCTACTCTCCAATTAGAAAATATCTTGGGCTCTTCCATGAAGTTTTCCTAGATGAACATTCAAATGCTCAATCTTTCAACACTTTTAAACATTTACAGAGGAATGCCATCATTACGGGAGTAAGAGAAAAACAAAGTGGAGGTCACAGTTTAGACACACCCCAAGGCCAGGTGCTCACAGCCAAACTCACATCATCCAGATCTCCCCAAAATGCTCTCTAATCACAAAGACTCAAGCTTCATAGCCACGCGCTTGGCAGTAGGAGTCAGTGAAATAAGCTAATGAACTACAGACAAGCCAGTTTAAAAGCTGTTGGCCCTAACAATCAGTGTGCAAAAGACAACCACAAAAAAGGTCACAGCACTTCCTCCTGCCTGTGCAAACTGCGCTTCCAGCCTCTGGACACACTTCCACTTGGCTAAGTCTCCTGGATACAGCTTTCAGATTCACCCCTACCTGGTGTGACTTTTGACATACAGAGAAAACACAAGTGACCCTTTATTCGATTGTTAACAATGAAGGAAATTCTCTGAAGCAGCCTCACAAGGTGCCAAACTTCAGGTCAGGTCCTACACAGTGTGAGGGTACAAAGAAAATCTCTAACGTTTAAGGTAACATCTCAAAATAGACAGGAAAGCAGGCCACATTCAATAAATATCCAGGCCAAACTTTAGCAGAGCTATGCTTGAGAAAACCTATACCAGGGAATGAGCCCCTCCTGCACAAGTATAGGAGAGTCCACTCCTGCAGATGTGTTGGAAGGATTGACAGCTGACCTGGACATAATGCAGCTTGAAAGAGACACACCAATCGTTTGGTGGACATTCACTGAAGACCAGCTTAAAACTGAAATTAGTACAGAACTATAGTATAAAGAACGAAGCTACGTTGAAACAAAGACAACCTGAATACAATAATCAATGAATTTAAAATTTCAAATGAAAAAAGGGAGTCACTAAGTACTTTTTGGAACCAATATTTTGGAAAAGTAAATGGGGAGAAACACCCTACAACACACAAAAAAAGTACTCAGAATCCCAGGTGGAGAGAAAGATGGATGAAAAACTAGTAAGGACTCTAGATGGAAAAGAGATGGAGAATGAGCACCGACTCACAAGAGAATGCTCACAAGAGAATGCGGAGAGATAAAAGGCTTACTGGATCACAGGCACAGTTTTTAAAAAGCCAAATGGAAACAGTTTACAAGTGAGAAGAGCGTACTGGGTTTGCAACAGAAGTACTTATTCAGTATTTTTGGGGAGGGGCACTTTAGTTCCTGGTGGGACACCACTTTATTCTCCTCCGTGGCAATCCACGGGTGCATACTCCAGCTGCAGGACACGACCCCGCACGTCACCGACACGGCCAGCAGCTGCAGGACACGGCCCCGCACGCCACCGACACGGTCAGCAGCTGCAGGACACGGCCCCGCACGCCACCTACACTGCCGGCAGCTGCAGGACACGGCCCCGCGCGCCACCTACACTGCCGGCAGCTGCAGGACACGGCCCCGCGCGCCACCGACACGTCAGCAGCGATCCGCACCTTTGAGCTGCTCCACCACACTGCTGAGGTACTTGATGAGCTCCGGGTCCGTGGTCACCAGCAGGGTGAGCCCGTACTTCTGCACTCGAGTGAAGGTTTCCGAGGGGTAGATGCCACGCTGGTAGAGAATGCTGTTGATGCCAAACGCTGGAAAGAGGGACGCCAGGTGAGCCCGGCGCTCCGCACGCGCTGCGGAGGCGGGGCAGGCGCAACGCGCGGCCTGCGGCCTGGGCACCCGCTCCCAGCACGGGTTCTGCGAGCCGCTGCGGCAGAAGCGCCCGCCCTGCGCGGCCCGCAGGCTCCCCCGGCCAGCCCACCTGCGGCGCGGAGCGAGCGGGCGACGCCAGCGGCCCTTCCGCCCGGAAACGCCCCGCCGCGCCCGGGCCGCGCTCGGCCCGCGGGGCCGCTGGAGCACCCGGCCCGCCACACACGCCGTCGCCCGCCCGCGACTCACAGAAGAACTCGGCCACGATCTCCGCGCTCCCGCGCAGGGTGATGCCCTGTTCCCGGGACAGCTGCCGCGCCATGGCGAGTGCGCGACCAGGGCCAGCACTAACCCGCGGCTCCCGCCACCCGATTCGAAAGTAAGGGCGCTCAGAGCGCGCACGCGCGAACGCACAGGCCCCGCCCACAACGTTAGTCATGCGCACGCGCGAACTTCCAGGCCGCGCCCACGCCACCGACTGTGCTCAGACACTAGCGTTCAGGCCACGCCCACGCCACCTGAGCTGCGCACGCGCGTACGCCGGAGCTCGGCCAATGTCGCCCTCCCTCAGCAGGCGCGAACTCTAGGTCCCTCCCACGCAGCCGGGCCTGCGCTCTGCCCCAGCTCTGCCTGGACTTGTGAGGCCGTTTGCGCAGGCGCGTGGGCTGCGAATGCCTCTGCTGGCTTTGGGGTGGGCACGGGGGGTGCTTCCCTTTGCTCAACATGGCAGGACCAGGTTGGGTTTCAGGCCGCTGCTTGGAGCTGGCTGCGCTCCAGAGTTGCCGAGTGTCCCCGCGCTGGGGACGAAGGGCGACGGGGGAGTTGAGCAGGAGCAGCGTCCGGCCCGTGGAGACTGCTCCTAGCAGCCGGGGCAGGTGTCTGCACCGGGCGAGTGCGGTGCAGCGTCCAGGGCAGCTGCTGAAGAACCTCGTTCGTACAGCGGTCGGGACACTGATGCCCACGCTCTCCTGCCACCTCCCCGCCTTCCTCTCTGGGGTTTAGTCCAGATGGCGTTCCGTCTTGAGTGGGAGAGAAGTGACTTCCCACAACAGTCCACCTTCCGCGCCCCACCAGGCCAGGACAAGTGGCTCTGCCACCTCCAGGGACGGAACTCGGGTGTGCGCTGAGAACAGCGGGTCTGGGAGTTGTCCTGGGCTTCAGGTCGCAAAGCGCGGCCTGCTGCACTCTGCCTCTTGGTGTCTGGGCCTCCGACAGGCACAGCGGGCTGGGCCACGCACCACGGGTGGGGCTGCCACGCGGCTGGGCGGCCCGCAGCTGGACTGTGAGGCACGCCCGGGGGCCCCCGAGGGCCCGCGGGCTCAGGCAGCTGCTCTGGCAGACCCACGGAGAGGACACCTTGCAGGGCCAGTGGTTTCACTCGGGAAGCTGGGGACAGAGAGGAAGGCAGCAGTGTGTTTCTGGTTTGTTTTGTTTTGTTTTTGTATATCACTTAATCCGATGAAAATACAACAGAAAGAACGCCTTAAAAATGTATCACCTAAAAATATTTCTCTGAAATCACTACAGTGTGCTTTAACTTGGGCAAAATTTATTAATATCTAATGTAAATAAATCTGACTCCTGAGATATTCCAGAATGTACCAGCTGAAGCTTGCCAATAAAATTATCTTTACGGAGTCATTCTGGAGTGATGTCCAGCAGTGAAAGCCCTGTATGTGAGCAACTCATTCCAGGCGGGAATGCACAAGGTGTTCACTGATCAATTCCTGCCAGACTGGACTTCTCTGGCCAGTGACTGTTGGACACTGAGGTCGTCTGAAGCCTCTCCTGGGCCACCGGTTTGCCTGCCCTTGTCCTACACACAAGATATGCTTGCAGGTCAGATTCCCTTTTGGTACTCAGGAGCAGGGTACACCTCTCCCTCAGCATTGACTCTGTGCATGTGGCCTGACCAGACCCTTCAGGCCTGGTAGCTATTTTAGTGGATAAAACTGTGAACTACAAGCTGACATTTTTTTTCTTCCCTATAGCTTTATTGAGGTAAAACTGAAGTACAATATAATGCACATATTTGGAGTATGCAATTTGATCAGTTTTGACATGTATGTAACCAATACAATCAATATAAAAAAGATTTCCTGTACTTTTTAAAATTTGAAATCATGCAGCATGTTTCCTGCATGATTTATTACATCAGAAATCAATCACCTTAAGAAATATAGAACCCCACTCCCACATGTCAACTACTTCAAAATTAAAGGGCGTACTTATAAATATCTCACAGGTCATGGAAGAAAGCACCAGGAAAGTAAATAAAAAGTGCTTTGAACTAAGTGATAGTAAAAGCTTAAAATACAAGAATCACTTGTTCACTGGGATGAACAGTACTCAGATGAACATTATAACATCAGAAAGAAGCTCAATTAACATTTTCAAATTAGGTAGTAGGAAGGAAAATATGTGTAGGTGCAGAAATATATGAAATAGAAAAGAATACAGCTAAAGTTGATAGAAATCAAGTCTAATCAAGAAAAAAATAAAAACAAAAATATCAATGGAAAGGGACCTATGAAAATACTCCTACAGATGCCAAAAGTATAGGAAGGTAATTATGATTGCATGCGAACACATGTGATAGGTTACATGGCATGGTCTGTATTAGAGAAGGATCGTGTGCTGTTGAGAAAAAGTGTATTCACTCATTGATGGGCGAAATAGTCTATATATGTCTGTAAAGACTAAGTTATCAATTCTGTTTTTTAGTTCTATAGTTTCTTTATTTAGCTTTTGGTTAGAGGATCTATCCAGGGTGACAGAAGCAAGTTAAAGTTACCCAGTATTATTGTGTTGCGGTCTATTTGGTTCTTGAAGCTGAGAAGGATTGGTTTGATGTATAGATGCACCATTGTTTGGGGCATAAATAGTTACGATTGTTATGTCTTGTTGATGTGTTGCTCCCTTAAGTAGTATGTAATGTCCTTGTCTCCTTTCTGATTAACTTTGGCTTGAAGTCCATTCTCTCTGATATGAGGATAGAAACTCCTGCTTGTTTACACAGTCCATGTGAGTGATATGCTTTTTCCCAACCTTTTACCTTCAGTGTGTGGATGGATGGCTTTTCCTACGAGATGAGTCTCTTGAAGACAGCATATTGTTGACTCTTGTTTTTTAATCCAATCTGCCAGTCTGGCTTTTTTGTTGTTGTTGTTGTTGTTATTGTTTTGGTACTGGGGATTGAGTCCAGAGGTATTCAACCACTAAGCCACATCCCCAGCCCATTTTTCTGTTTTATTTAGAGACAGGGTCTCACTGATTTGCTTAGGGCCTCATTAAGTAGCTGAGGCTGGTTTTGAACTCATGGTCCTCCTGCCTCCATCTCTTGAGCCAATGGGATTACAGGTGTGCACCACTATGCCTGGCTGAGTCTATGTTTTTTAATTGATGGGTTTAGGCCACTTACATTCAGTGTTATTATTGAGAAAGGATTTTTACTCCCTTCCATTTTGATTTATTTCTGGTTTTTAATTTTAATTAGTTGCTCCTTTTATTGACTATTCTTCTAATGTAGTTATTCCCTTTGCTGGTTTTCAATTTTATTTCTCATTTCTTCTTCATGAAATATTTTATTGAGAATGTTTTGTAATGCAGGCTTTCTAGCTGTGACTTCTTTTAATTTTTGTTTATCATGGAGGGTTTTTATTTCATCATCAATTATGCCGCTTAGGGAGATCCAAGATGGTGGACTAGAGGGAGGCTGCATTCCTTATCGCTCCGTAACTTGGGTTTCAAGCAGAGGATATCTGTTTCTCTGTGAGGCAGTCTTTGCTGCTTATTGATCCCCTGCTGTTTAATCCATTTGTCCACTCTGATCACCTGTAGTCTGCCAGCATAGCAACTACTTTTTGAGTGCAGATTGCTCACTGACTGGTACCTATTATCCGCCATTTGCTTGCCTCTTGCCTGCCCATTGCTTACCATCACCCACCACCCAAGGTCCACCTGCTGATCATCCACTGGTAACCAGCAGACTGACCACAGACCCCTAGTGGATTGCCAGCTGCCTACTGTTGCCTGGAAGTCCACTGTCACAGAACCTGCAGGTTTGGTTACACATGGCTGCAGCCATTTTGAGACAACCACCAGGACCTGTAGGACCCCCGGCCAGACTGACCGAGCCCCATCTCCAGGACCCCTCAGCCCAACCAACCATACCCTACCTACCGGAACCCAGGCCAACCACACCCACACCCCAAGCTGCAGCACCCCATTTGCCAACACATTTGGAAGCCAGAGTGGCCATCTTGGGTCACCCTGGAAGCAGTAGCTCCCATGCTTAGGTGGGGCAAATCCCATCCTGAGACCCCTGCTGGAGACTTGAAGCTCACTCTCAGGCACTTTCATACATCAGTCTACTGAACACTGGGAGGTTTGAATACTCTATGACTGTTACAGTGTAGATTTTCTTTTCTTTTTTCTTTTTTTCTCCTTTTAGAAAATTTTAAAGTTTTTATTTCTTTACTTCTATTGCTCTATTTTCCTTTTGTTTACCTGTTTCCTCAGTCTCTTTCCCCCTTTTCTCATGCTAACAACCAACTTCTTTTGATTACACTCTCACACTTTCTATGATTTAGAACTTCTATATACTCTTTTCTTATCCCATTAACAGTTACATCCTATACCCCTCCCCATACTCTTTGTCCTCCATTAGAAACTGCAGACCTTATTGCAGAGCTGTTTGTTATACTGTAAGGTAATAATTGAACTCATTCTGTTTATTATGACAATATTGATAATGTCTTCATAGGGGCTATTTGGTTTAGGGCTGTGTACTGTCTGTACTGGGTACTACTAATATTGATCACCCCCTTAAAGAAGAGGTTTTGGAAACCCATAGGGCCACTATAAGCCTATTGGGGGGGAAACTGTAATACCCCAGATCTTCACTGCTAGAGGGGAAGATACATGAACAACATGAAAAAACAAGGGAAGAAAATGATCCAAACAAACTTAAATTCTATATTAATAGAATGCAGTGACAGCATGGTAGAAGAAATGTCAGAAAAGGACTTCAGATTATACATGATTAAGATGATTCGTGAAGCAAAGGATGAGATAAGAGAGCAAATGCCGGCAATGAATGATAATACCAATAAGCAGTTGAAAAAGCAACTGCAGGAAGCAAAAGATCATTTCAGCAAAGAGAGATTCTCAAAACAACAACAAAAACAAATCCTTGAAATGAAGGAAACAATAAATCGAATAAAAAACTCAATGGAAAGCATCACCAACACACTAGATCACTTGGAAGACAGAACCTCAGACAATGAAGAAAAATATTTATTCTCGAAAATAAAGTTGAACAAATGAAGGAGATGATAAGAAATCATGAACAGAAACTCCAAGATCTATGGGACATCATGAAAAGACCAAATTTAAGTATTATTGGGATTGAGGAGGGCAAAGAAATATAAACCAAAGGAATGAACAACCTAGTCAATGAAATAATATCATAAAATTTCCCAAACATGAAGAATGAAATGGAAAATCAAATACAAGAGGCTTACAGAATACCACACGCACAAAATCACAACAGATTCACACCAAGGCACATTATAATGAAAATGCCTAACATACAAAATAAAGATAGGATTTTGAAGACTGTGAGAGAAAAGCACCAGATTACATATAGGGGGAAATCAATACAGATATCAGCAGTTTTCTCAGCCTGGAACAACATATTTCAAGCTCTGAAAGAACATGGTTGCCAACCAAGAATCCTATACCCAGCAACACTAACCTTCAGATTTGAAGATGAAATAAAATCCTTCCATGATAAACAAAAGTTAAAAGAATTTACAAATAGCTTGCACTACAGAATATTCTCAGCAAAATATTTCATGAGGAGGAAATGAAAAACAACAATGGAGGTCAGCAAAGGGAGGAACTACCTTAGAGAAAAACCACTCAAAAGAGAAACCAAGTCAAGTTAAGAACCAGAAATAAGCCCAAGTGACTGGGAATACAAATCACATCTCAATAATAACCCTGAACATTAATGTACTAAACTCATCAACCAAAAGACGTAGACTGACAGAATGGATTAAAAAGAAAGACCCAACAATATGCTGCCTGCAAGAGACTCATCTCATAGAAAAATTACATCCACAGACTAAAGGTGAAAGGATGGGAAGAAACATACCACGCACACGGACTCAGTTAAAAAAGGGGGGGTTCCATCCTTATATCAGATAAAGTGGACTTCAAGCCAAAGTTAGTCAGAAGGGATAAAGAAGGACATTTCATACTGCTTAAGGGAACCATAAGTCAGGAAGACATAACGATGGTAAATATTTATGCCCCCAAAAATGGTGCATCCATATACATCAAAAAAATCTGTCACAATTCCAGGGATCAAATAGACCACAACACAATAATTCTGGGTGACTTAACACACCTATGTCACTACTGGATAGATCTTCCAAACAAAGCCTAAACAAAGAAACCATAGAATTCAATAACACAATCAATAACTTAGACTTAACAGACATATATGGAATATTCCATCCATCAATGAGTGAATACACTTGCTTCTCAGCAGCACATGGAACCTTCTCTAAAATAGACCATATGTTATGTCACAAAGCAGTCCTTAGTAAATGCAAAAAAAAAAAAAAAATAGAGATACTACCTTGAGTTCTATCAGATCATAATCAGATCATAATGGAATGAAATTAGAAATCAATGACAAATAAAAAGCTGAAATTACTCTAACACCTGAAGACTAAATAATATGCTATTGAATGAAGCATGGATAACAGAAAATGTCAGGGAGGAGAAAAAAAATTCTTAGAGGTAAATGAGAATAATGATACAATATATCAAAATCTCTAGAACACTATGAAAGCAGTAATAAGAGGAAAATTCATTGGAGCACATTCAAGAAAAGAATAAAAGATCAACAACTAAATGACCTAACATTACATCTTAAAGCCCTAGAAAAAGAAGAACAGAACAACATCAAAAGAACAACATCATAAGACAGGAAATAATTAAAATCAGAGCTGAAATCAGTGAAATTGAAACAAAGGAAGCAATTCCAAAAATTGACAAAACAAAAAGTTGGTTCTTTGAAAAAGTAAACAAAACAAACCCTTAGCCACACTAACAAAGAGAAGGAGACAGAAAACTCAAATTACTAAAATTCGTGATGAAAAAGGAAATAGCACGACAGACACCACTGAAATACATAACATAATGAGAAGCTACTTTGAAAATCTGTATTCCAACAAAGTAGAAAATTTAGAAGACATCAACAAATTTCTACGGACATATGATTCTCCCAAACTGAACCAGGAGGACATACACAATTTAAACAGATCAAAATCAAGCAATGAAATAGAAGAAGCCATTAAAAACCTACCATCCAAGAAAAGTCCAGGACCAGATGGATTCTCAGCTGAGATCTACAAGACCTTCAAAGAAGAACTAATATCAATACTCCTCAAAGTATTCCAGGAAATAGAAAAGGAGGGATCCCTTCCAAACTCATTCTATGAAGCTAGTATCACCCTCATTCCCAAACCAGACAAAGATACATCAAGGAAAGAAAATTTTAGACCAATATCTCTGATGAATATAGACATAAAAATCCTTAACAAAACTCTGGCAAATTGCACACAAAAATATATTAAGAAGATAGTGCACCATGATCAAGTAGGGTTCATCCCAGTGATGCAAGGTTGGCTCAACATCTGTAAATCAATAAACGTAATCCATCATGTCAATAGACTTAAGGTTAAGAATCATATGATTATTTCAATTGATGCAGAGAAAGCATTTGACAAAATACAGCACCCCTTCATGCTCAAAACACTAGAAAAATTAGGTATAGTAGGAACATACCTGAACATTGTAAAGGCTATTTATGCTAAGCTCATGGCCAACATCATTCTTAATGGAGAAAAACTGAAAGCATTTCCTTTAAAACTGGGAACAAGACAGGAATGCCCTCTTTCACCACTTCTATTCAACATCATCTTTGAAATACTAGCCAGAGCAATTAGACAGACCAAAGAAATTAAAGGGATACAAATACAAAAAGAAGAAGTCAAACTGTCACTATTTGCTGATGACATGATTCTATATTTAGAGGATAAAAAAAAACTCCGCCAGAAAACTTCTAGACCTCATAAATGAATTCAGAAAAATAACAGGATGTAACATCAACATTCATAAATCTAAAGCATTTTTATTCATAAGAGATGAAACATCTGAAAGGGAAATGAGGAAAACAACTCCATTCACAATAGCCTCAAAAAAAAAAAAAATACTGGGAATCAATCTAACCAAAGAGGTGAAAGATCTCTATAATGAACACTTCAGAACATTAAAGAAAGAAATTGAGGAAGACCTTAGAAGATGGAAAGATCTCCCATGTTCTAGGATAGGCAGAATTAATATTATCAAAATGGCCATACTTCCAAAGGTGCTATATAGATTTAACACAATTCCAATTAAAATTCCAATGACATGTCTCATAGAAATAGAGAAAGCAATCATGAAATTCATCTGGAAGAACAAAAGACCCAGAATAATCAAAGCAATCCTGGGCAGGAAGAGCGATGCAGGATGAATCACAGTACCAGACCTTAAACTCTACTGTAGAGCAATAGTAACAAAAACAGCATGGTATTGGCACCAAAAAAAAGACAGGTAGACCAATGATACAGGATAGAAGACACAGAGACATATCCATATAAGTACAGTTATCTCATACTAGACAAAAGTACCAAAAACTTACAATGGAGAAAAGATACCCTGTTCAACAAATGGTGCTGGCAAAACTGGAAATCCATATGCAGTAAAATGAAATTAAACCTGTATCTCTTACCCTGCACAAAACTCAACTCAAAATGAATCAAGGATCTAGAAAGTAGACCAGAGACCCTTCATCAAATAGAAGAAAAAGTAGGCCTGAATCTTCATCACGTTGGCTTAGGACTAGCCTTCCTTAACAAGACCCACATAGCACAAGAAATAAAAGCAAGAATCAATAAATGGAATAGATTCAAACTAAAAAGCTTTATCTCAGCAAAGGAAATAATCAATAATATGAAAAGAGAGCCTATGGAGTGGGAGAAAATCTTTTCCACACACACCTCAAATAGAGCACTCATCTCCAAAGTTTATAAAGTACTTTAAAAACTTTACACCAAAAATACAATGAACCCAATCAATAAATGGGCTAAGGAAGTGGGCAGACACTTCACAGAAGAAGATATACAGGTGATCAACAAATATATGAAAAAGTGCTCGTCATTCCTAGTAATTAGAGAAATGCAAATTAAAACCACCCTAAGATTTCATCTAACTCCAATTAGAATGGTTATTATCAAGAACACAAGTAATAGTAAGTGTTGGCGTGGATGTGGGGGAAAGAGGCACACTCATTCATTGCTGATGGAGTTGCAAATTGGTGCAACCACTCTGGAAAGCAGTGTGGAGATTCCTCAGAAAGCTTGCATGTTAGTCCTTACAGGTCCCTGGGTTGGGACATGTATATGCCTCCACAGAGTAAATAATCCATCCCAACTTTGGCACTCTGGGTACCAGGGCTGGAGAAGTGGTGGCCGGGAAAATGTGTCACTTTCTACAACTGATTAACAAGTCTTAATACCATAAAATTGGGCCTATTAACATTTGTGAAGCTTTGATTGTTTTGTGCAAGAATAAAAAGAGGCTGTCAGTCAGCTTGCAAGCTCCAAAGGCTTGCCTGGCTCCGTGGCCTCACTGGACCATCTCCGTAAAGGCCCAGGCAGCCACAGCAGTTACAGTCTGATGACCACCATTCAGTGCTGGGGACAGAGACGCTTGACACAGTGGCAGTCCTGGTATGGTAGAGCAGGTGGTCTCAGGGTTTGGAGGGAAGGCGCTCAGGCTGAGGCAGGCCCTGGGTGCCAGGAGGGCTCAGGAGCACTGGTCCAAGGTGTGCTGAACTTGGTGCATTGGGGCACTTGTGCTTCAGGGTACCTGGAAAGTTGGGTGGTGAAGTCAGAATGTGCCCCAAACACAATCGCCAAGGGCTTTGCTGTTGAACCTGCGCTTGTGGGAAAATCCAGTGTGGTCCAGATGGGATATTCCGTTCTGGGTTAGGTCAGCTGGCCAGTTACCCGAGTGGTGTTTCCAAGGCCAAGCTCTGAAAGATGGGCAACTCTTATGTCAGTTTTGTGTGCGGACCTTACTGAGGGCCCCGGCAAACCTGCCTCTGTGGTGTAGAGCACCGTGGCCCAGCCTGGCCGTGGTCGGATGGCCACAGAGATCACTGATTTGATGACACTCAGTGGGCCATCAGCTGCTGGTGGGGTGTGGCGAGAGCATGCCCTGGGCTGAGGGAGAGGAGGGGCAGGCCCCCACAGTGGTGGAGGGGACAACGGGACAGCAGGACAGAGGGGAGCTCTTCCATGTCTCCTGTGGAAACTCTGCCTTTGTTCGGAGGGCAGAGGCGGTCAGGGGCAAGGTGCAGAACATGTCGGTGTGCGGGCTGACACTGGGCCACTGATGCTGGCCACTGTGCTGTTCTGTTCAGGAGGGAGGCAGGAGGGTGAGTGAGCCAATGAGGGACTCAGCCAAACACTCAGGGTCTCAGAGACAAGGTGGCGGCTTCTTCAGGGCTTTGCCCTATCAGCCTGTCCCTGCAGCGAAGCCATCACCCTGAAGGACATAGGCATGACATGTGGGCCGGGAGTGCTAGCCTCCTCTACGTGCAGGACAGAGGTCAGCACCTGGACAGATTGTCCTCCAGGTCCACATGGGCCCTGTGTCCAGCTTCTGCTTCGGCATTCTGCAGGAGTGCACGCTGGTGGACTTTCTGAAGATGCCCTTGCTGAGCAGCCCTGTCCGGTGGATCAAGGAGAGCATGTCCTATGGGGAGAGAAGGGGAAGAGCACATGGCCTTTGTGTCCACAGGCCCAGAGCTCTGTGCCCCTCTGGCCAGAGCTGGGTCTGAAGCAATGAAGTGGACTGGAATGTTTTTTGGTGCCTCTAAATGTATTATCTTCCCACCGATTCATCGTACACTCCTACTCTGGAACTTCTGAACCTTTTTGGAGTCATGGACACTTTTGAATCAAATTCTCAGTCCAGAGGCCCCTGTGGAGTGCCCTCTCCTGCTTCCCACTCCTTCTCTCTAGGCCCTGAGGTTCAGGCCTCTCCCCAGGACAGTCTCTGGCCATGCTCCTGTGAGCACCCACACGCTCACCCCCACTTCCCGCCTCTCCTAGGCTCCCTCAAGTTGCTTGGGTCTCCTGCGGGAGCCCCTTGATGGCTTCCCACCATCCTGGTCGCCTTTTGCTGCCTTCATGCCCTAGGCTCAGCACAGGAGAGCAAAGTGTTGGAGTCGAGTAACCCAGGGACTTGCCACCAGGCCTGCGGCTCTCTGCTGTGTGACCTTGGGCACACAAGTAGCCCCCGAGGCTTTTCTTATTCCCTCTGTGAAGTGGAGGTCTGGTGGTCACAGCTGCACCTATCTGCTGTGAGAGCTGGCAGGCCCGGGGCAGCCCCTACACGTACCCAGCTAGTTGGAGTCTTCACATCTAGGTGACCTTCGCTCCTCTGGCACAGAGCTGGAGAGATAGATGCTTGGTCTGCAGTGATGCTGCCCAGGGCCATTTAAAGCACAATTTGAAGAACAAAGGTCAAAGCTGGCTCTCATTTGTCACATTCTGCTAGGATTAAAGATTTGATAGATACCAGAGGATGAAGTCTTTTGCTTAAGCTCTTGAAATACAAATCAAAAGGAGAGCAGAGCCTGGGTGTGCTCGAGGAGGTGGAGAAGCGGGGGCTTGGACCCTCAGAGCCCACCGGGCCCGTGGGTCTCTGCTGGAGGTGGAGGAGCCTCAGCCTGAGCACAGCCTCCAGCAGTTGTGCTCTTGGAGTGATGCTGACCATGCCTGGGTGTCCCCCAGGAGCCCCCCGACCTTCCTCTGCTCCTCAGGGCTGCAGGAGACCCACAACGTGCCCCCAGGACCGGGCAGCAGGGGTCTGTGGGCTGTTGGGGAGCTCAGGTTGTCCCGGCAGGGGCTGGAGCCCACAGAAACACCCAGTTCATGAAATACCTCTTGGCTGTCTTCCACTCCAGTCTGGGGAGGAAGCAAGACCATCGGCACGGTGATTACACTGCCACCTGTTCCCGCCCAGTGACATGTTCGCTGTGGTGACTGGGAGAGAACCCTGGCCCAGAGTGTTTGTCGCCCCCACGTCTGAGCCTCCCTCGACTCTAGTGTGCGTGCTGCTCTTCCCTGGGCCTGGGGACTGCAGGACAGCCTCCAGCCTGGTCAGCCTCCAGCAGCCCTGCAGTGGCATGCCGCCCACCACCCCACACCACACACAATTTCTGAAGCTGATGTGATCACAGATTCAGGTGGCAGATCCAATGATCACCTCCTTTTGCAGGTGTCCTGTCTGGTTGCTGAATGTGGGATCTGCCTGACGTGGCCAGCCTGACCCCTGCCCTCCACCACTGCCCTTCACTCTGGAGGGCTGTCACCAGAGGCGGCTCTGCAGATGATTGTGTGTGTGTCCTCAGATACATGGTGGGACCCCAGGTGGCATGGTCTTGTGAATCCCTGACATACCACACGAATGACGTTAGCCCCTGACAGCCACTGCCAAAGACACAGAAGAACAAGAGCCTTTCAGAGAAATGTGCACTGGAAGACTGAGTTAGTTCCTGCTGCTCAGCAATGAGCACTTTCCTCACCAGCACCTCAGCACCTTATTAACTCGCTTAACTTAAGCCAAACGCAGCCAGCAGAGAAGTCAAGTTGTGAGCCTGAGTGACTCTTTGCCAAATACCCTCAGGAACCCATTCGTGTGGCTTTCCTGGGACACTGAGTGTGGCACATGCCCACATGCACTGGCCATGCTCACAATGCTGGATGAGAGGCCAGGATGGGCTCCTGGTTCTGCCACTTAACTGGACAAGAATGGAAGAAGGATGGATTTTGTAGAGGGAAATGAGGGGTGAGGAGTGGTTGGGAAAGAGAGAAAATGGAATGAGACAAACCCTGTGTGCATGCATAATTACGTAAATGTTATGACTCTACTTCTTGTACAACCAGAGGAATGATAGTTGTGCGCCATGTGTGTACAATGAATCAAAATTTTAAAAAAGTGAAAAAAAAAAAAAAAAAGAAACAGGGACACCAATGGCCAACACCAGAGAGAGAGGGGACGTCCTCTAGTAGAGCACCCCAGGCCCAGCCTCTCCCCCTCTGATGAGGCAGCCCCACCCTTTCCTAGAGGCCTGTGCAGCCAGAGATCACATCTGTGCTACTCACTAGGGAGAAGTCTGGTCCAGCAGTCCTGTCCCCTGATGTCTCCAGACTTTACAGGACACTCTGATTGGCTTCTGTGTGTCCTGTCCAGTCCAAACTGTTGCCCACAGAGTCACATGTCCATCACAATCATGCCTGATCAAAGGACAGACTGGGACCCCAGGGCAAGAGGAGACAAATGCCCTGAGGCAGTTGACCATGCAGACAAGTTCATCCTGGAGAAAGAAGAAACAAGGAAAGGAACCTGGAAAACAGGCTACTCCCAGTGCAGTTATCCCCAGTAATACTGGAAATCCCACTTGCAACAAATCTGAATTATATGGATTCTGCAGAATTACCTCAAGGAGTCCAAAGGAGAGGCTAAAGCAAGAGTAAGCTTCAAATGGAGGTGCTGATGACAGTACTCTGCAGGCCTCTGACTCCTGGTCAGCCTTGTCCCTGGGAGCAGTCAGTTCTGGGTGCTCTCCTCCTCCCGGTGCCCCTCCCTCCCTGTTGTGTCTCCCTGGGTTTCTCCCTCTCTATCTTGCTCTCTCTCTCTCACACAGACATGCACACACACACACACACACAGAGCTAAATCTGCTCAAAATTGTATGGCAAATAGGAAGTAAGGTTTCGTAAAATATTTTCATATATGCTAGGTCTAGAATCCCTTCAACCAGGCACACATACATAAGCAGATAACCTTGATTCTTTATTGAACTAGAAATTCTTTCTTGTCTGGTGAGACTGGTCACCTGAAGCAAAGGAAAATCACACACACACACACACACACACACACACACACAAACATGAATAAAATTAATTGTTTTTAAACAGTTGCTTTTTCGTATTCCATAACCCCATTTTTAAAACCATTCTTCCAAAGGATTTAATTTTTTATACAGATCACATATGTTATACAGTTCAGCATTGGCATGGAAGTATCTGCTTGACTGGGTGTATATTAATTCAATTTTCTTTTAAATGTGTTATTACATTCCACTCTTACAGGAGTGCTTGATTTCTTATGTTAAGATGTGGTTGACCTGGATTTTAAAGGGGCTTGATTATGCCACTCAGTCTGACAAAATTTAAACACAAATCTTGGTCATCACGTCACAATAGCAAGGAATCTTCACATCCAGGGGGTGAGGAGTCATGTTACATACGAGCTTCATGAGTCCTGTCAATGAAGATGGGATTCTCTCTAAGCCAAGTTCTCGGTAGTGTGGATCTTCCCCTCTCCCCTTTGGCAACCTCTTCCTTGTCCTCAAACATGCCCATCTCTTCTAAAAAGGTTTTTTTGAACAGTGCACATCAGCCCCATCGACACACTTGGGAACAGACGTTCCCAAGCACATGTGTGATGGTGGTGTGCACAGACACCCCAGTCCACGCAGGCTTCAGCTGTCCCCTTCTCAGGGTCAGGGTCCTTCAGAGGTGGCTTCTGGTCCTGTGCACTTCATATCATGTTCATGACCCAGCACATCCCTTAGGACTCCTCACACCAGCCCTTGGGTGCTGCTGAGTCTGAGGTGTGGGAAGGAGAGATGAACAGCAGACACAAGAGGCTGGGAGCCTCTCTGGAGAATGGCCTCCAGGCTTGACCTGGAGGCTCCCACACACCATGTGCACTGAGAGCTGTGCGTTCTGAAACCATGGCCCACCTGTGAGGCACCGTGACCTTCAGCATCACAAGATGAGAAGAAGAATGTGACTTGGATCATATTAACTGCCTCCAGTCCCCAGAGCGGAAAGAAAATGTGACTTTGGTATTCCTGATAGTTGGCACTCTCGAGACGAGATGTGAACCAGGCAAACAGGCATGTACACCTAAATACTGATGCATCTCAAGAACTAAAGTTGGGTTTTACTAAAAATAGCTTGGAAGCACTTACAGTTACTGAAAGCACCCAGAAAACCACTCCAGGTGTGGGAACTCACACAAGATATTTTGATAAGCAGATGAACAGAGTGTCTGCCCTTAAAGATGAGAGAAAGATAATAGCAGAGGAATTACCCTTAAGTAGTGGAAACCCATGGGCTAATTAGACCAATGAGAAATAAGGAAGTTAACAATCTAGATTGAAAAATAGCATGTGGGGAGCAGGCAGAATCAGGAGAAATTGTTGCAACCTTGTTACCCTCATCCCCCCCCCCCCATTTTTGTTTTTATAAGAGGATATGGGCGAAGATCCATCTTCAATGACTGCTTCCTGCTGGACATGGGCATAGAACGGGGGATGTCATAGCAGTAGGTAGTGGCTGGGACTGGATAGTTCCCCTAGGAAGTGCACTTGAGACCAGGCTCTGATTCATTCTTTATAAGGTCCTGATAGTCCTGTAATACAAACTGGGAAGATCTATTGGGGAAAAATTCCAATAGTTAGGAAAATGGCAGATAGGGCAAATAGCAGGAAAGGCAAGAATGTAGCTGGCAGTCAGTTCTCATGGCTGAGTGTGGTTGTCTGGTGCCTCTATGTTCTGGTCCTAGGCCTCTGGAATGGGAAGAAGGGTGGAGGGCTTGATGACCTTCAACCTGAGGTGGAGAGGTCTCACTGGGGTGGCTGAGCCTTGGTTGAAAGAAGCCTGAGGGTTAGAAGCTGGAGAGGAGTTTGTGGGTTGAGAGTAGAGCCTTACCCAAGAAATGTGTAGCCATCCCAGTAAACCTCACACCTTGACAGACATTGGCATAGTCAGAATCACCATATGAGGTCCCTGCCATTTGGGAGACAGAGGGGCTGTGGCCTTCTGAGGAGGAGAGATAAGAACTTAGTATCCTATTCAAAAAGTTTGAGCCAGGGGGATCATACAATGGTCTAGACAGGGGAGAAGTCAGCATAACCCCATAGGAATGCCCAAATGTGGTTTAGAAGAGGAATGAATATATGAGAAGGAAGAGGGAGGGAAGGGGCAATAACCCCAGGAGAAGGATGGAAGACCATGCATCAGCTCAAAAGGGGAGATATTGGCAGGTTTCTTTGGGAGTGAGTGAAGATGGAGAAGAGCAAGAGGCAGGAGTTTAAGCTAGTCAAGGTGAAGTTCTAAAGAAAGTATGGTTAAGACATTTTTAAATGTTCATTTTGTTTGTTTTCCTTTACCCTATGACTTTGGGTGAAAGGGAATGTGGAAATGCCAAGGGACTCCAAGAGCCTTGGCAACTGTTGAGAAACTTGAGAGATAAATTTAGGCCCATTATCTGACTGGAAGAGGTAGGCACTCCAAAGCGAGAAATGATTTCGTGAAGGATAAACATAGAGACAGTTAATGCCCTTTTGTTGGAGATGGGGATGGCTTCAACCCATCCTGAGAAGGGGTCTACCATGAACAAAAGGTATTTAGATTTTCTTACTGTGGGCATGTGAGTGAAGTCGAGTTGCCAATCTCCTCCTGAAAATGGCACCAAGGCCTGGAATCAGAAAAGAAGGGGATCTGATGGCTGTAGGATTAGTTTGTAGGAAAACTCCACATGTGGAGGAGAGTTCCTTCAGAAATGAGATGTCAGAGGAGGATGGCTGCAGATGAGTCTTAGCAAATTTTGAGAGAGAAGAAAGGTTGGGGTGGAATAGTGGAGGTAGGAAAGTATCTCCCTGTTCAGAGGCAGTGGAGGTGAGAGATCATGGAGAGTCATAATGGGGGCTGGCGTGGACGACAGGGCAGCCCTTCTAGCCTCCTTACCTGCCTTGTTATTGCCTGAAGAAAGGAATGGTTGGTCTGTCTGATGGGCTTGGCAATGCCCAAGGCTATGGTTGCTGGGAGGCGAACAGCCTCAAGGGGGTTTAGGGTGTAGCTAGAGTTGGTGATGGGGTTCCCTTTTGTGGTAGGAAGGCCCCTCTCTTTCCAAATAGCAGCATGGGAGAGGATAATGTGAAAAGCGTATTTGGAGTCAGTGTAGATTGTGAGGGATTCTCCCTTTATGAGGGTGAATGAGAAGATAAGGGTGATTATTTCTGCCTGTTGGTTGATGACGTTTTTAGGTAGTGGTCCTGACTCTACAGTCTGTTCCAAGGAGACAATGGCATATCCAGCCCTTTGAATCCCTTCATGGAGAAAAGAACTCCCATCAGTGAACCTCATGAAAGTAGGGTTGTGTGAGGCCCCCTCCTAAACATTGGAGGGGCAGGGGAATAACTTCTCCAGGGTCTCAAGGCAGCTATGGGTTGCTGAAGCATGTATGTTGGAAAGCAGGGGTAAGAGGGTGGCTGGATTTAAAGGAGGGCATATCTTAAAGAAAATGGAAGAGTCCTCAATAAGAGCAGTTTGCAAGGCTAACACCCGACAGGGTGGTAGAGTTTTCAGACCCTTAAAAGTAAGAAGCTCGGACAGATGACGAGGTGAGAGCACTTCAGTGGGAGCTCCAGAGGAAAGTTTCTTTGAATCCTGGGTTAAGACAAATGCTGCGGCAGATACCCTAAGACATGGTGCCCAGCCTCTTAGTGGGGTCTAGCCTTTTTGATAGGTATGCCACTGGGCCAAAGGTGGGACCGAACATGTGCCCCAAGACCCCCAGGGTGAACCAACTTTTCTCAGAGACAAACAGGTAGAATGGTCTGTGATGTCAGGGAGGTGTAGGGCTGGGGTTTAAAGAAGGGCTTTCCTTAGGTCTGGAAAGGGGCTTCCACTGGGTTGAGAAGAGTTTCAGTGGGCATGCCCTTTGAAGTCTCATACAAGGGGTCTGCCAGAATGGAAATATTTGGGATCCAGGATCATAAATATCCTGCTAGCCATAGAAAGGAAAGGATTTCTTCATTGGTAGATGGAGTGGGCATGTCCTGCGACAATGATTTTCCTGCAAGTCGGGATGAAGAGGGATAGTGAAAAAGGCATCCTTCAAATCCAGCACAGAAAATATAAGGTGGAGGAGGGGATGGAGGAAAGCAAGGTGTAGAGATTGGGCACAATGGGAAAGATGGGGACAAATGCTGAGTTGAAGATATGGAGATCTTGCACCAAATGGTAAGGTCCATTAGGCTTCCTAATGACCAGGATGGGAGTGTTATAAGGTGAGTTGGCAGGTGCAGGAAGCCTTTCTGCCTTAAATCCAGGATGACTGGTTGAAGTCCTAAGAGGCTCCTTTGGGGAAAGGGATATTGGGCCTGGGCTGGGTAGGATGTTGGGTCCTTCAAGCAAATGAGTACAGGCGAGCATGTGGCTACAGAGGGGTGTGGGTGTCCCAGACCTTGGGATCAACAAGGGAGGGAGGAAGGGGATGTGAAGACTCAGGTTGGGTTGTATATTCCTGCAGGGTCATTAGGAGAGGAATAGTAGAAGAATCTTGGTGGAGGTGCATGCTGGATGAGAAGGAAATAGAGGCGCCAAATTCAGTTAGGATGTCCCTTCCCAGGAGGGAAATGGGACACATAGGAATTATCAAAAAGGAATGAATGAAATAAATTTGTCTGATATGGCAACTTATTGGAGGGGTTTGTAGGGGGTGGTATGGTTTTTCCCTCTACCCTGACAAGAGGATCTGGCAGGGGAAGTGGGTCCCCAAAACTCCTGCAGCACTGAGATGTGGCTCCAGTGTCCATAAGGAAACGGAGCTGCCTGCCTGCCACCGTAGGGTCACCCGGGGCTCCTGGATGGTGATGGTCATCGGGTGTAGAAGTCCCAGGCCCCTTCAGTCATCCATTGCCAATCCCAGTAAGTCACTGGGGGAAGTGGACGAGGGTGACCTGGCACTTCTCTGAGCACCAGGGCAATCCACTGCCCAATGTCCTGGTTGGTGGCATTTTGCACAAGTTCCTGGAGCCTTCTGGGGGTTGGGGCAGGTTTGTGCCCTCTTTTCCACATTTGAGGCATGGGCCTGGAGGTCTTCTGGGAATGAGCATGTCCCTAGTGGTGCCGGCTGGGCAGGTCTAGCTGGCTGAAAGGCTTTGGCCAGCATTAGCTATTTTAGGTTTTTTCCTTGGCTTCCATTATAAACCCTGAATGGCACCACTAGAACCTCTGGCTGTCGGGTAAAGGGCCCCCTGTCCAACCACCCTGATTTAGTATTTTTGTCCAGGTAACTCTGAGAAAAAAATTAGTCATGAGTAGCTGTCATCCCACTGGAGTTTCAGGGTCCTGGTTAGTACACTTGAGCATGGCCTCTGAGAGGCGACTTAGGAAGGCGGATGGGTTTTCAGTTTTGCCCTATATTACTTCCTGAAGTTTATCATAATTAATAGTTTTAATGATGGCCTTTTGAAGGACTGCAAGGATGCAAGTTTGGAACTCATCCCACCGAAGACGCCTGATCCCTGTGTTATAGTCCCAGTGGGGCTCCCTATCTGGTACTACTTCAGCCCCAATGGGGTGGGTGGGGGTTGATTGGTGAACCTCATCTGCATAATTGCGCACCTGTTCCCAGACTCTCCTGCGCTCCTCAGGGGTGAAGGTGTTGGACATGATCATATAAATGTCATGCCAGGTAAGGTCATAAGACTGAGTGAGATACTGAATTCCTTAATGAAGTTTGCGGAGTTGGAGGTGAAGGATCCTAGCCATTTCTCTATCTGGGAAAGATCAGAAAGCAAGAAAGAAACATGAACTCTGATCATTCCCTCCACACCAGCCACCTCCCGCAAGGGAGCTAGAACATGTGCATGGGACGGTGTGACAGGAGGACTAGGTAGGCTGGTCAGGGAGGCAAAAGCAGAAACAGAACAGGGCAAAGGAGCTGGAGGAGCAGGGAGCGGAGGGGCCTCTGCACAGCAGACAGGTGTGGGGGTGGTTCATTATCTGGGTCAAAGTCGGAGGAGGAGGAGGGACTGGGAGGGGGAGAAGAAGCCAGAAGGAGGGGTCTGGGTTTGCAGGAAGAGCAAAGACCAGGTTTAGTGTGCAAGAAAGAGAACGTTCGGAGGTAAGGGATCTCTCTCCACTTGCCAGCTCGCTCACAGAAGTCGTTTAAGTCCCGTAGAACATTGGGATCCCAGGTGTCCTTACGTGGCCATTTGGGTTGATTATCTAAAGGATACTGTGGCCAATTATCATTACACAAGCAAATGAGTGTTGGTGGCTTTAGGTCGGGGGTCAGGTGAAGGGGCTTAAGATTGTCTAGTAGACACCCCAGGGGAGAACCTGCCGGAATGGAGGCCCCAGATCCCACGGTGGAGACTGATACAGCCGAGTCGGCGTCCAAGGCGTCCTGAGGTCACAGACCAGTGGACTGGAGATGGGGAGGCAGCACAGTGAGGGAGTCGTCACCCCTGTCAGGGTGTGCCGCAAACGCCAGGGGGTAGAGACCTGCGCCAGGAAGTTTGAGAGGAAAAGTGAAGAGGAGCCTCAACCCAGAGAGGGCCTCTCCACCATGAGGATCAGGACCTGCCCGTCAGATAGGGCCAACTGAGGGGGCCTGCGTGACTGTAGAAGTCGTGGCTGGGGGAGCCCCACTCCTCAACTGCCTGGAGGACACACGACGATCAACGACAGTGTCTCGGGTCAGCAGAGGAGAGTTTATGTCGACCTAGGGAAATTCACCAATCTGAAGGCCGGTGGCGGGTGTGCAACCGGGCGTCCGGGCAAATGGAAGGTGAGACCAGCGTCTTGGGGGGCCTGGGGCGTGAGATGGGATTCCACCCGCCTAAGTGGTGGTAGAAGAGCCCACCCAAGTCACAGCGGCAAAGAGAGCACCCGGAAAACCCCACGGACGTGGGAACACACACAAGAGGCTTTATTAAGCAGACGAGCCCAGTGTCTGCCCTTCAGGGCGAGAGAGAGAGAGAGAGAGAGAGAGAGAGAGAGAGAGAGAGAGAGAGAGAGAGAGAGAGAGAGAGAGAGAGAGAGAGAGAGAGAGAGAGAGAGAGAGAGAGAGAGAGAGAGAGAGAGAGAGGAGTGGGGGGGAGAGGGAGTTAGAGAGGGGAGAGGGCGCGGATAGTGAGAGGTTAGATGTGTCATGAGGTTAGTTTGGTTATGTGGGGAGGGGGGAGAGGGAGAGGGAGAGGGAGAAAGAGCCCCAATAGCAGGGGAACTACCCTTAAGTAGTGGAAGCCCATGGGCTAATTGGACCAATGACTAATGAGGAAGTTAACAATCTAGATTAAAAAATAGTGTGTAGGAGGGGATAGAACCGTGGGAGACATGGTTACAGCCTTTTTCCTTTCACTTCCTGCTAGCATCGGGAGTGACTGGCTGATCTCATCATGCATTGTGTCTGAATTTGTTACTGTCATAGTTATAAGCTATAAAAAGGAAGAAGACAATTGCTATAAGAATTTTAAAGCAATGATGACATAACTACTGCTAAATCATAGTCCATACTCTGCAAGCAAAGATGGTTCTCAGGCATTCAGAAAGCCGAGCATGTGCTGGGTACAGTCCTGCATTCCAGCTGATTCCCATTCTTTCCGCAGCACAAAGCCAGTACAAAGAATTTTGATAAAACCTATTTTTCTTAAAATAAAGGATTGTGGTACTCAAAATAGAGCAGCATAGCAAGAAGAAGAAGAACTGAGGACTCAGCAGGGACACAGGGCTGGCCCTCCACACCAAGAAGCAGGGATTGAGGGAGGGGCTGCCACTTTCCCTCTTCCAAGGTTGGGTGCACAGTAGGCTGTGCTTCCCTGCACAGCACGGATTCCACCCTAACAAAAGCAGAACAAGAGCTGGCTGTGAGACTGTTATAAGAAGCCACTATGCAGTGGGCACCCTCTGGGTCAGGCATCACCATTTCTTAGATCTTCATTGTTGAAACTTATTGAGAGGACAAATCCAGGAATCAAGACCAAAGTTTTCAGTAATTTAAGTTCTCTTTCCAACTCTGCCTGTGAATATGAGACCCAGATTATCTTTCTACTTCAGCTCCTTGAGAAATGACTCCATGAAAGCAGGAAGATGATTCGTGGTGAGTAACCTGATAAGAATCAGTGGGAGTCTGAGCGAATGCCATGGAACTCCATGAATTCCAAGACATTATCATAAAGTGAGACTGTAAGTGCTAAGAACATCAACTTGGCAGTAGGTGTTGCAACATAGAGAACCCTCAGTGGGGCTGTCCTCTGATAGACAGCTCTTGACGAAGAAAAGCAACTAAGTTGACAGAAACCTCCTTATAATTCACTGCTTTCCCTTGGTTTTATTTTTCTTTATTATGGCCTCATCGCTGGATATGGCAGCTGGCCCTGGAAGCTGTTCGTCGGTTGTGTGTGTGTGCAGTGCTGGGAATCAGGACATACCAAGCACGTGCTTTGCCACTGAGCTACACCCCAGTCCAGTCAACTGATTTTTATAAACCAAGTCATCCTGGATTCATTGATTGTACACTGTGCCACTTACACTCTAACAATGGGGGAAAGCATCTCAGAACCCAGTAGTAGGACTCAGACCGCAAAATTCATGTCAGGGGCTTCCTATGCTGGGTATCTGGGCAGGTACAAACACCTGGCTTTAAACCTGGAACTTCATTGGTAGGATCTGGTCTGCCACTTGTCAAGATGTCTGAAAGCCCTTCCATATCACTTTAAAACTACTGTGAATGAGGGAGTAGCTTATTTGAAAATCAGTCAGTGTTGTTAGTATTTTCAATATATGTTATGTTAGTTTTAAAAGCATATGAATAGGGCCAGGCACAACAGCTCAGGAGACTGAGGCAGCAGGATCACAAGTTCAAAGCCAGCTTCAGCAATGGGGAGGCACAATGTAGTGAGACCCTGTCTCTAAAATACAAAATAGGGCTGAGGATGTGGCTCAGTGGTTGAGTGCTCCTGAGTTCAATCCTTGGTATCAACTAAAAAAAAAAAAAAAAAAAAAAAAAAGCATATGAATAGCCTTATAAAGGTCAATTATGGGTTGGAAGAAATGCAAAAATAATTCAGAAAAGCAAGATGTGACCAGAAGACAAGGTTGTGCTGGCATGTGAGATGTGGGTCCACACAGTTGGTCACCCACAGGGCATTCAGTGGGATCTTAAAGTATACCTAGGACAGCCAGATCTGTCATAAACCTTATTTCCTATTTGCCATACAATGTGGATACTACGTGAGAGCAGCCAACAGCTCCCACACGCAGTCTGCTATTTTACTGTGTCTCAAGTGCTGAGAATAGACCACCCTCTGTATGTGAAAGAGACTGCCTTTTTAGAGAACCATTTATTCATTTGTCTTCTATTGTCTTGTTTCCCTAAAAAGCAGTTAAGGGGTACATGAACATTCAAAACAGCATTATTCACAAAAATGTAACTTTTTAAAAAGACATCTTAAAGTATAAAACTTTGGATTAGAGAATCCTGTCCCTGCAGGTGAAATGTCAATACCTGGAAGCTGGAAGACACACCCATGCCAGTGGACTGGGAAAGAAAGTGACAGAGAAAACCAAGGAAAAATCAAAAAAATGGGTCAACTCATTCTCCTCTGAACCCTTTTTAATACTTTTCTACAAATGGAGCTGGTTACTAGTTGTAACTATCCTGCTAATATCATTTGTTCTAATTTTGCATGATTTGTGAAGCAGGGTGGAAACGATGAAAGCACCAGGGAACTGTAATTCCAAGGTCGAGCCTGCGTCTATGCTCCGAGGACCCACTCTCCTGGAATCCTGGAGAGCACTTCCTAAATCTGAGTGAGGCCCTAGGCCCTAAGGACAACAGGGTCCCAGCTGCTTCACCTGCTGTGATCATTCCCTTAGTATTTCCAAATCACTTAATCGTCCCCTTTCTTATGATCGCCTGATCTCACTGTGCTCGTAATGACCTTTCCCCTGCCCACTCTTGATTCTGTATGGGAACGATTTCTTAAAAAGCTTGCTTGCTTGACCCCGACTGCCTCCCAGAACATGTGGACCCCATTCTCCTGCTCACCTCCTGACCCACAGAGACCACGAAGGGGAACCCGGCCCAGGATGACCTCAAGGCTCCTCCCCACAACCCTCCCCACCGGGATCTCCATGCTGTATTCCAGAACTCTGGAAGGAGTGACCCCACTTCACTCCTTCTCAGCTCAAAGAAGCGAGATCTGACCCGACACCCCAATTCTCTCTCCCTTTTCAAAGTCTGGAACAAAGGGTTATGGAAAATATTCCTGCAAGATAGCCACCAAAGAAAAACAGAGAGGTGCCCCTCTGGAGGAGGGAGG
>NC_136469.1:2327180-2327409 GCF_902686455.1 Sciurus vulgaris
GGACACGGACACAAACCCAAATAAATACAACTTTCTCATACTAGACAAAGGTGCCAAAAACATGCAATGGAGAAAAGATAGCCTCTTCAACAAATGGTGCTGGGAAAACTGGATATCCATATGCAACAGAATGAAACTAAACCCTATCTCTCACCCTGCACAAAACTCAACTCAAAATGGATCAAGGACCTCAGAATCAGACCAGAGACCCTGCATCTTATCAAAGAAA